>NC_044283.2:16702600-17008154 GCF_004027225.2 Strigops habroptila
TCACAGAGCATCTGAAATGCACTTTTCATTAGTTTACATTTTAATGCAAGCTCTCTGGAAGGCTGTGTGCCTTTCTGACAGGGTGGTGAAACAGGCATTTCTAAATTAGCAGCCCTAGCTCCTAACCCTTCGTAACTGGGGTACTGCCCCCATGCCCAGCGTTTCCTTGTGTGCTTACTCTTCTGCCTCTCTCTTTCGTCATGTTTTTGCCTTGTGCTATTTCCTTTCATTCTTTCTGGTCTGCACACGCTCTTGTTGCTCTGATCTGTCCCTTCCCACAGGAGACACAGAGTGCAAGTGTAGGTGACAGAGAAGACTTTAGTCAGCAAGGTTAACTCTCTTAAATTTACAGCCTCTTCAGACTTGAACCTTTGCCCTCACTGCTGTGCAGAAAGTCAAAGTCTGTTCTTATGGCCGTGGGATTACGTGTGTGTATGAGATGGTGCTAATGCTGACTGCTGCAGTCCTGCGGCCTGCCTCACCCCTGCTCATTATGTGCTCTGCAGGCATGGCCAGGTAGCAAAACTTAACTTACACTCTTAACAGAAACAATCTACAGTTAAATGAAGAGAGTGCTTGTTTTGTTGTTTTGTTTGGGGATTTGTTGCTGGTATTTTGGGGGTTGGTTTTTTGTTTGGTTTGGTTTTGTGGGGGTTTTTTTTTGGTGGTAGTTGTTATCTCAAAGAACAGAAATGCCTCAGGAACCAAGAATTGCAAACTCTGAAGTAGCAGATACCTACAACATGCTTTAAAGAACAGCATTTCTACTGTCTTTAAAGTAGTAGATACATAAACCTTGTTCAACAGCAAGCAAGTGCCAGACAGAAAAAGCTAAAGGCTCGGGCTTCTCAAATGATTTGGCATGTTACTTCTGTACACAAACCAGGAATCGCACTGTTGGTGTGGCCCATTTTCCAAAGAGCACTGCTAGCCGTAACAGTGTGTACACTAGGTCTCGGTGGAATTGTGACCATAATTCCTTCCCCTTTGCTTGGACTGCAAATGCAGAGTTCCGTGATACCCCCAAATAGCTCTTTGAGTAGTTGGCTCTCTCAGGGACATTCCTACCCTTTATATTTTAGGTTTTGTACAGGTTTGTGTACGAGGTGTAAAAGGCAGGACTGAGCCTGCAGAACTAGAACTGAAGTATGCGCTGGTAGTTATTATGCAGTAATTTACCTCTCACAGAAGAGCTCTAGGAAACTCAGGAATCTGGCATTTTAAGAGCATGCATAAAAACAGGAACAGAAAAATGTTAAATGAATATTTTTGTCAGTTCCCCAGTATAGGTAACATCAACATAAAAAGCTCAAGTATTTTAAGGAAATTTATATCACAGCAAAAGTGGTAAACAATAGGCCTGAGATCTGCATTAATATACTTGTTAACCAAGAAGAACCTAGTCTTTCATCTTGCTTTTCATTCTTTTACCTATAGTGATTTATTTCCTAGCTGTTGATGTAACAAGGCATGAAAATGGTGTATTTAGACAACACTTCTTTAAAGCAGAGAATATAATTTAAGCATAAAATTAAACAGAAGCAGCTGAATTTCTCCAGCCAGATCCACCAATAGATTCTACACTAAATTTTATTCCACTCCGCTTACAGAAGGTGCACGCAGCAGCCCTCCTGTCAGGAAGACCTTACAGAACCCAAGGAGCCTACTCCAGCAGAGCCTGGAATGAGGCTGTGGGACACCTCTGCTCTACAGCCTTCTGGAGTTCTCCGCTACCAGTAAGAGGATGGAGGTCTCTTTACCTTCCCAGACAACAGGCATTTACTGATTTATATAATGGTCTCGAAAAAGGTTAGAATTTCCAATTCTGAAGCCATCTGTTTGCTGTTGCAGCAATTATCATCTGCTTTGTTTTTATTCCCTTGGGACTGATTCAGTTCATCAGCTTCTGTGCATGTGATCGGTGGATGTCAGCTAGGGTGCTCCTCTAATGTGGAACATAAATTCCAGCCATGGCATATTCCATAGTTCTGCTTTCACTAGTGAATTTGAAGACAGGCCAACTGTGCTAAAAGCCCAGTGAAAAGGAAGAAAAGTCTTTATTTTTTTCAATTCTTTGTATGATAAACTAGTGACATTTCTTGAAAACTCAGATGCTTTTCTTCATCTTTAACTACTCTTGAAGTGCTGGTAACATATTTACTGGTTAATTTAAAAGATTTCATATTTCAGAGTGTACAATAACTGATCCTGATAATTCTTGTCTCTTCTCAGAAAGTAAATATATATATAAACACACACACACACGCAAAATGGAAATGAGACTGTATCTTTTTGATCTGAAACAACTGCAAATTAAAATCCATGTATCTCAGGCAGCTGAGGTGCGTGTTCCTGCAGTCTGTTGCATGCTGTATATGACTGCTCCTGAGTCCTTTATGTGAATGAGTGGCAAGGTGGGAGGCACCAAGTACCACACTGAGGATGTGGACACACGGAGGTTGTGTACTGTGACAGGACACTCTGCTCTTGCCTTTCTTTGGATGCTGCTGCACATAGAACCCATGGGCCTAGAAAACTGTCAGAGATGACTCCAGGGTTCATTTTTCATCTGTTGCTACTCAGTTCCCAAGTCACCACTACCCAATCATCTCTGAACTTACTTTCTTCCAACAGTGTTGGAGGCAGAGGTAATTACCTATGTTACTCTAACAAATCATAGCAGCCAAATTCAAATAATGCTGATGGACTCTGAAGTCCCATCTCCTCTCCCCTGGCTGAGCACACAACCCTGTGTGTGGTTAAGTCTCCAGGCCTGCTAGGACCAAAAAGGATCATCTCTCTCCACAAAAATTTCCTCCTATCATTAAAGCAAGAGGAATTAAATAGATAGGTCTTCGAATTCAACCTTCTGCTAAAGCAAGCAACAAGAGGCCTTCCCAGGCTCCCAGGAGCTGAAGAAAACTCTGCTCTTTTCCACATTTCCAGATAAACTACTCGAATACAAGTATTTGTGAAATTTTGTTTCTTTCTTTAGTTCAACTCCAATCATTGTTATAGAAGTGCTGACTAATTAATAGGAGGATGTGAGAGCAATACTGTATAACTCGATAGGCTGCCAAGCACACACATGCATACAAATATTCTTTGAGCTTCTTATTTTTCCATGCAGTTTGGCACTGCATTTTCCAGGAAAACCAGGAATTTGACACCTGTTGTATGAAAACAACAAAGTTAAGAAATACTTGGCTAGCTCAGGTCCATACTGAGCTAGCTAGTTCATTAACTCTGCTAAGTTAATCTCTGCCTACGATGTGTCAAGGACATGTAGAAGAAGTAGGAATAGGGGTAAATGTTTCTTATCTGTTAGGTGACTCCTCAGCATTTCCCATTAAAGAGATTACCATCAAATGTTGTGTTTGCAGGCTGTAAAATGACTATGAAAGTATCACTGCAGAGTTATGTTTCTCTAAATCTTTTGCAACACTTACTTATTTCATAAACACTTCTCCTTCCCACCTAGCTGAGGGCTAGGGCAAACTGGTTTTTACCTTCCTGTCTGACAAAGATTCTGCAGACTGCACTGTTTAACACTGCCATCAGTGAGGTGCAAACTGACAGCCTGGAAAGCATAAGAGTACTGGTGAGTTACAACATGGATCTGAGGCTTTTACAGAAAGGCTTCAAAAAATACTGAGTAGAAACAGTAAAACCTCAGCAGCATAAAAAAATCTTCTCTGTACAAAGTACTTAGATTTTTCCCAAAAAAGAAAACAGAGGAATAGATTAGGTTTAACCCTACAGCACTATAGTAGCCTCAGCACCCCTTCCAGCAGAGGTTGATTCAATAACGCAAGAAACACTGAAATGAAAGCAAACCAAGCACACACAGATTTATTCTCTCTAACATTTAACTCATCTTTTTCCACAATGCCCAAATGCAACAACAAAAAATCTACAAAGAAATCTACAAAGAAAATGTTACTGTCTCATTTCTGTTTATCAAATGGATTCTCATGGTAGTAAGAAAAAATTTTTTTTTCAGTTGAGTGGATGGAATCCCATTTGGGAATCTGAGAGAGAGGAAGAAATGCCCTGGAAATAGATGACATCTCAACTAGATCAAAGCAAGCTGGGGAGATAGATAAGTGATATGCAAGAGGCTTTTAAAAATTAGACCTAAGAGCTGGGTTTAACACAGCTGGTACTGAGACAAATAAAACAGTACACAAAGCAGAACCATGACAGGAGGGGAATTGAATGTAGACGAAAAGACAGGGTGAGAAGTCAGAACCAGCCACAGTCCCAGACTGAAATGATGGCAAAAAAGTTTCTTTTGCTCTTCAACACTAACTCAGAAATGTTTGCTTGGTTTGAGGGAAAAAAAAACCCAAAACATGGGAAGAAGAAAGGAAATAGGTATGAAATACATACGAAATATATGAGAAAGATAACTGAGAGAGGCTAGTAGGAATTTGCTTAGCACTTGTGGCACATCAGTGAAAGCAATCTATGACAGAAGCTGACAGACATCTCACTCTTCCTATAGATCTTTTACCAGGTGTAAAAGAGAGATAGCATGGAGCAGCAGAAGTACACAATGACAAATACGCAGCACAAAATAAAACAGGGAATGAAACCGAGCTGCACTCATTCTGCCATGCTCCTGAGGGCATGCTTTGGCACTCACAAATGTGCTGCTTGGAAAAAAGCTGATGCATGATCTGAGAAGGAGAGCAAAGTATGAAGAGAGGATGCAGATGAATGTGGAACCAGAGGGTATTAGTCTGGATGGTCCGAACAGTGTTTCAGACCTGGGTCTGAATAAAACAAAGGAATAAAAACTATGGTGTGAAATAAACAGCAGTTCAGCAGGACCATGGCACAGTACCAATGCAGGTTGGGCAATTCTTTCACAAAGGCACAGGCAGCTATAGCGGGTCACAGATGAAGCACAAGTCAATGCTATGTTGCTGTAAAAGTACAAGTAACATGATATACAAGAAGCAGTGGGATTGCCAACACTGGAAGAGATAGCCAGTGCCAATGGTGTGACATGATGGGAGCTGAGCTGTTACGAGAAGCGGTTAGACATCCTGCTTGGGCTCATCAGCCTCCCCAGAAAAGTGTGCATGCTTTCTATGCTCCTATGGGAGAGGAAAGCAAGCAGAAAGCTGCAGAGAAAACACAGCTAGTCTGACTTACTAAAGTGAGTGATATAGAAAATACCATTGACAAAAATCACACATTGAGAAAAAAAGAAATTAAAAGTGAGCATTTAGATGAGAAAACAAGTAGTCAGCTGAAAGCTGGCAATGCAATAATGAGGGAAAAGAAATAACAGATGGAGGAGATATGAAAACTGAAGTAATTCAAGATGATCCTTTATGCATTGTAAGGAGAAGAGGGAGAGAAACGTGTCTCAAGAACAGCATTATTTTATCAAGGTACACTGCAACCAGTCTAAACAGTGTTTTGAGTCATAACCTGGTTAGGAACCTGATAAAAATGCATGGAGAACATTTTAGTTATTTCTCAGTTACAAAAGCTTCAATATTTTATTTGACCAGCAGTGAAATAAATTCTGTTTTTTCTAGTTTTTTATACAGCACTATTAAAAAAATCCTCACAAACATCAAAGTAATTAAAAAGTTCCAATTAACATCTCAATTGGGACCTCAGTCGAGGTTATATTCACTTCAAAGAAGTGATTTTTCTCTTAAAATGGTGCATTAGATGTGTTCTCATAGATCTCATAAATGTACATATCCTTGTACATATATATATAGGTACAGGTCTATAAATCATACATTTCTACATACTTGTATTTATTAAAAAAATCCCAAACTTAGGTTTCCAAATATTTTCTTCTATTTTAAAATATCTAATAATATATTTTTTTTTAATACCTTGGAAGCTAACTTTGTTAATGAGGACTCCATAGACTTTCTTTGCCAGATTACACACCCAATAACACCAACATGTTTTATGTCACATTGAACCACAAAACATGACACCACCTCAATGACCATGAAGGGCAGAACTGTCAAACTGCGATGTTGCAGTGGTGAGTGCATTTGAATGCAGAATGTTGCTCTTAAAATCTTGGCATTCCATAGAAAGCAATTTCCATTCAGATGTATCCATCCAATTAGTTGCTGATCATTGTAAAAATATCTGGCTTAATTAGAACCTGAAGGCTGTCAACAGCTTTCAGAAATACTCAGTATGTTGGGGAACACCCAAGATTCAAGGCCATTTGAAAATGCAGTCTATTTTTTTTCATGTTGACCATAGGAAACACCTCATGATATGAAAATGCTGTCCTTAGAACATGGCAAAAATCTTCTTCGTAGTAAATTAATATCCAGTTACCAAATGAATACAAGGAAGAAGGAACATAAAAAATGAAATATAATCTCTAACATCTACTAAATGATTACCTACATTTGAAACAAAATTTCAGATAAGTCACTAAGATTCAGCACCACTCTGTAACACCCTGCAAACAAATGTTTAGACTTTCTCCTGAAATCCTTTAGAATAGTAAAAACATTTCTATTAGTCTCAAATCTTGTTTAAGCTGTATCTTTTGACCAAATCAAAATTGATAGTGCATGTAGTGACAGTGGGGAATGGCTTTAAGCTGACAGAGAGGAGATTCAGCTGAGACATAGCAAAAAATTCTTCCCTGTGAGGGTGCTGAGGCGCTGGCACAGGGCGCCCAGAGAAGCTGTGGCTGCCCCATCCCTGGCAGTGTTCAAGGCCAGGCTGGACGGGGCTTGGAGCAACCTGCTCTAGAGGAAGGTGTCCCTGCCCATGGCAGGGGGTTGGCACTAGATGATCATTAGGGTCCCTTCCAACCCAAACCATTCTGTGATTCTATGAACTAACTGGAGATTCTAGTGTAAGATGCTTTGCAAAAATTTTGTGAAAGAAAAACACCACCAACTTCAGCACATAAACCATAGAGGAATGCAAACTAAGGCACAGTACACATGCCTTTATGAATTAAAGCATCTTGAACAGAAATATTTTACCAGAGTTCAACATCAAAATGTGGAATTGTCTCAGTATAATTAACTGCTTTGTGATGATCAGACTACATCGACACTTCCTTTACAAAATTACAAATTTACAATCACCACAGGCTGTGTTGATCGACCTGTATCCTATATAACAGTAGCTGAAGCTCTGCTTTAAGCGTAAACTCCTAACAGAACAAAGGATTTTAAAAGGCATATGTACCTGTCATAGCTTCACAACTATGGGAGGCCTGGCAAAACTGTTTTCTCTTCTAGAGAACGGCTTAAGCTGTTAAGTGTCTGTATTTATGTAGTTATTACCAATACCCTAAAGAAAGCTGAACAATTTAACCATTTCCTCAGGACTTAGGACAAATAGAAAAGCATAAGTATGAGCATCTCAGTTTTTGAGGAAATAAAGAGATAATAAAACAATACTGAATGATGAAAAAAAACCTCACTTATGTTTTAAACTGGATATATAAATCCTACACAAACGCTTATTCATCATGACACTAAACTACTGAAATTTCCTTTCAGGTAAAGGAAATAAAAGACTTCAGAGTAGAGTTCTTTGAAAGAAGTCTACTACTCAAACAAGAAGAAGTAAAAATCCTTAGCTCAGAACCCTCAAAAGAACCAGAGGAACAGCATACCCTAAGGCAAGATGTAAATGACCACAGTTTAAACTCACACAGCTCCCAAACTTTATACAGCTCACAGTAGATCACATGATGGGAGAACAAGACAAGGGAAGGAAAGACTATATAATTGGATTTGGCAAATGGAATTCCGGAGTGTAAAACAAGATTGAGTATTAGGCTGTGGTATTAGAGCTGTTGTTGTTGCATTAAGGGGAATGAAGGAGAGACCATTAAGCTCATTTAATGAGTCAGGATTTATTATATATGTGTGGTCAACTACATATCAAGTCTACCTTTTTTGCTTTTATACTTTTGCATTAAAAAAAGCCCACTTACTGAGTCATTCATTTCAATATTCTTCCTGCATCTTCTATTAATTTTCTTCCTTTATTTTATGGCTGTCTGTGAAAAAGCAACTTCTCGTCTGGCAATTGCAGTTACAAACATTTCTATCTGCTTACTCTGCATCACAGGTGAAACTTACTCTGATGAAAAGCCTTTGTGAAAAGAGCTAAGCTGTTGAAAAGCATTTCTCAAAAATCAACGGATTTAATGGCTGTTACACTACGTCCATTTTGCATTTTATGTAACCCAATATTTTAAATTTGTTCCCCACTAGGAGTATAAAATGTGCTGCTTTGTGATAGAGAAAGCCCAAGAGACTTGCTAAAAACCAGTTCTTTTTGTCACCAGATCAAAGACTGATGTCTTCCATAGTAGTAGGAAAGCGATTCACACTGTAGCCTTATTGCTACTGTACCGCACTGCCACAAGACAAATAAGCAACAATACTGGAATATTAATGCCATACTAATATAGATGTGTAAAGAGTTCACAGCATTTTCCCTCCCAATTTTAAGAAAATTTCTGGTAACGGAGGTCAAAGTTAAGGAAAGTTTTGTCTGTTGTCATATTAATATAGATGTAGTTTCAAGTGCACAATCGAGAACACTTAGACTCATAAAGATACCAAGTTTTCATAGTTAGATTCCTAACTCTTGTAGTCAACTTTGAAATTATTACAAAGATTAGCAAATTCTCACTGTTAAGTACTGCACTAACTTGATCTCCCTAAGATAGCATTTAAAGCCAGCATTGAAATATAATGAAAAATCAAAATTGAAAATTTATATTCTCTACCGACAAATACAATAGATTTTCTTCTAAAACTCCAGACTACTGGAGAAAAGCCAAATTATAATGGAGAAAATTATTTTAGATGAAGAAAATATCCTAGCTTCAAGTGATTAGAATTGATTTTTAGAAGCTCTTCCATGTGAACTCCCACCCTGACACAAAGGGTAAGTAAACAGGTATGTGATGTCATCACAGCCTACAGTTCTGCCTGCTACTGTAGTAGGTCCACAGCCTCCTTTGCATCTGTGATAAATCCACACCCTCTGAAGGAGATTTTTTTAAATACTCAGTATACTGTAAGTTTCTAAAATGGAGTCTTTCACAGTGTCCTGTTTTACTGCTGGGTAACAGTTTCTCTTATTTCAGCTTGGTTCTCTTGAAGCCTTTTGGCCAAGTCCAAAGCACATGAATGTGGTCTTCAGTGTTATAATGAAACACAGTGAACCACTCTCATTGAGAGAAAACATAAATGCTTTCCTAAAAACAGGCTTACATAATTTTCTTTGCCACCTCAGAGAGTAATAATGTTTCACTTTCACTGAAGAAATTAAAATAGTCAGAACATAGATTTACAGTAAAAGGGGACCACTGTTCAACACATCAAATGCATTGTTGAAGCAACAGTTCAAAAGTCATATGGACCAATGTATCTACCAGCCACCTTATCTTGAATAAAACAGGTAATATGAAAAAGTGATCGACTTCCTTCTGTTGCTAGAATGAGTACATGGCTAGTTCTGGTTGCTTGATACTACCTTGAGCTGTAAGAACTCCAGAGCTTTATTCCCACTTGCACATTCTAGCAAAAACTGAGTATACATAAACATTTGATAACAGTGTTCTGCCTACCTGCCACAATGCTTCACAATAAAACAGCATCACAACACCTTTTTCTTTCAAGCATATTCAGTAAGACACCAAGATCAGTAAAACTTGAAGAAAAACTTTAAATATTGACCATAAATGTGTAATAAGAACATTTCAGGCATGACAACAGAACAATGATGCAATTTATGATACCACATCAACAAAAATACAGTCCAAAGAACACATAAATGAATAATGATGTTTTCATGTGCATTAAACTTCCAGATGTAGGAATTATGTCTGAAAACAGATACATGCACAGCTAGAAATCATGTTCGTTCTTTTTAGCCAGTAGCTATACTTTAGACTAAAAATGCTTATATGATTTCCTTGGCTAGTGCAGACAGTACACAATGTTGAATCAATGTGCCAAAACGAGACACCCTTTTCTATGTCAGACAATCCCCCAATACTGCAACAGTATCTCTGAAAAAAATTGGGGTTTGTAAGTGTGAAGAGAATTCCAGAATCATAATTCTTTGTCTTTTAACATTTCGTTTATCAGTGAACTTTCTAAAGACAACAATTGATATGAGAAACTATGAGTAAAAGCGAAAATAACAAAAATCGTAAATGAAATAATGTAAAATATCAAAATAGTTATCAGATTTCCTAAAGATCCAAAACTAAAGGAGGAAAGTTATCAGGTAAATAAAATTGAGTCCCAATTAAAACTAACATGAGACCATATCACAGTAATAGGCCTTACATTGCCATAGCAAGAAAAGGTTTAAATATTTGAATGCAAAATTTTCTTAACTACAGTCAAAATTATGAAATAAATCTATGAGAGAGCTCTTTCTTCATTTGCAAAACAGAAACAGATAGATGTTACCCTTTCCTTTTCTAGGTCTGGCTCTTACAGCAGTCTTGTGTCAAGGTTTGAACTTCCTAAAAACAAGGTTTGTATGTTGAGTTTAGCTGCAAATCAGTGAATTAAAATACAAAATCACAACCTAAAGATAAAAAATGCTGTATTTTGGAAAAGCAGGGTTATGCTGAATGAGCTTAATATGATGAATCTTATATATCACATAAAGCACAAAAGAAATAAAGTATACAAGAGCCATAATGTTGTTTTTACTACAACTTAAATGAACTCTTCAGTTTATAACCGGAGATAGTTTTCTACAAAATATAATACAAAGGGGGGCCTAAGATTTTGCTCCGGTATTTTGAAGAGTTTTTTTATTCCTTTGGGCAATATAATCAGATTAGCTAATACAATATTGTTTCTATAAACAAATACTTCTGCAGTAATTTAATTCCTATTGCAGAACCTTTTTTTTTCACTTGGTATTTCACACCTTAGTTATTTTATTGAAATGAGTTGAGACTTCTGTTTAAGGAGATCTCTTCACCCACCGGAAGAAATAACTTCGTAAGTGTACCATCTTTGTAAGTAATATAACAGCCTTTCTAAGATCACATTTGTATTACAATGTATTATAAATATCTAGCTTCAAAAACGGATTTAATTTCACACTAGCCTAAAGAGTTTCCAAGCCAATGCATTTAGCATAGTAACTGTGTATCGTACTCGTCTAGCATAATTTTGCATTTTAAGTTGTTGTGTAAGGATTCAACGTACAAACACTTTATAGTCATCAGATTTCACTTGGCAATGAATAGATACTAAAACGGATCTCTGAATGAATACTTCTCAGAAGTACGTAGTACGATTTTTTACCATATATTTATAAAATCATTACTGATTTATATTAGAAATCATTCAATGATGACTTTTTTAAAACAAGTAGATGATAATACACTAAATTTCTGCTTCGTTTTCATTATTTACCCTTCCTCACAATATGAGAAACTACACAGTGGAATGAAATTCTGTTCCTTTTGAAACCGATAACCGGTTGTGACCGAGTTCAGACATGTCAGAACTTGATTTGTTGTATGAGCTGTTTTAGGTTAGCTCTTTTTCTTTTATCTTGGTGTGTTATACTCGTAATAGAATGTAACACACCTACTGTAGCTGAAAGATTCATGTAAAATATTATATACCTTTAAAAATTGCACTTTTCGGCATTACTCTGATGCTATGTAATGGTTAATTTCATGACTTCTCTGAAATTAAAATGAATATCATGCAATTAAAAAAAAAGTAAAATCCAAAGTGCTTAGTTGTTTGACTTCTCCAATTCTTTAAGACTACAATTTTAAGATGAAGGGGGGAACAGGAACTTACCTACTTGGTACTTTGGGTAATAAGTTGCCATTTGTCCACTACTGCATGATTGTCTCTTATGCCTTTTCCTTATATTTGTATCAGTGGTCTCCCATTGTGGACTTTTTCTTTTGTTTATTCTGATAAGAACTTCAGAACTACCAGCAGGATTATCATCATGGTTTACACCTCTAAATTTTGTGCTGTGAAACTGGTCATCCAGCCTTTCAGTCACTTTAGAAGAATTGGATCCTTTAGATGTTTCCATTTCATTTTCTTGTTTCTTTAATGTATTTTGTTTAGTAGAATGGGACCTCAAAAGAGGATGTCTTTTTTCTTCCATATAGGCCTGAGTGCTTTTACTTTCAACAGCTTCCGGAGAATAAATGACATTATTTAACTTAAATGAATTGTGCTGCTCGATATGGTTGATTTTTTTCAGAAATATCCTACAATCTTTAAAGGTTTTGGCTTTCCAAGTATTTTGAAACAATTTATCTTGGCTTTGCTCTTTTCTAACATTTTGTTGGCAACAAACTGTTCCGTTTGTCTCTGCATGTGACTTAAGTATATTTGCTAAACCAGGATGTGGGTTAAACTCAGAAGATCCCATCATCTGTTGAACAAATGCATCTCTGGCTTCATTCTCAGTTGGCAAGAGGCTACTCTGAGATTCTACCAAAGTCTGAGTGGGCTGGATTTCTACTGTATTTTTTTCCTGGAGCTTGGGCATTTCATCATTGGCTTCCCCACTTGTACTTTTAAACAACTGGCTTTGGCAAAAGAACTGCAGATTTTTCTGTTTTGATTTCCAGCCTCCGGGAGCCTGGTTATAGAGCTTTTTCATCTGTCCCCATCTATCACGCCGTAGCTTCTTAAATTCATTTCTTTTTAATCTGGCTAATGTGAAATTACTTTTCATGCTTAAGACTGGAGACCTCACCATGTTATGTAGTATCTGTAATTTCCCTGCTGGTTTGGAAGGCGAGGATAGTGCAAACTTTTTAAAGTGCTTTCTGAAAGGGCAAGTATTAAGATCAGATTGTTTAGCTTCCATCTTTATCTCTCTAGTACTAACTACTTCTAATGGATTGCGAGCATTTGCCTTTCTCACTAGAGAGAGAGACTGCGTTTCTGTAGTTTGCATAAACCAGGTGCAGAGTTCATTCATATTACACTTTTTCTGAAAAAGCATTTTTATAGGTGATGTTTCAAGTTCTACAAGGCAGGAGTCTAAACGGTTTGACATTTCAGTATCACAGTCTTGTTCAATGGGATTCCCTTTTTCACACTCACATTTATCAAACTCATTTCCCCCCACTCGCAACCAGGTATTAGTTATTTGTTCAAATCTATTGTTTAGTTCTTCCAACAAAGTGTCACTTGAAGTGGAAGTAGGCCACCACCTGAGAGAAGGATTAGATGAAAAAATGGGATCCGATGATACTTCATTAATGGCCCCGAATTCACCATCCTTAAGATCCATTTTTGCATTTCCTGAATTTCTCAGTTCTGAGGTATCTTTGGATGCTGTGCTCTGATTTGATTGCCTATGTTTTTCCTTTCGATCTTTAGCTTTTTTCAAATGGAGTTTGTAAGATTTATGTAGTAAGGCACTTCTACAAGTAAATGCACTAGAAGATGCTAATGAATGTAAAAAATGCAGCGAGGGTTTTCTGTCTCTAGCAGAATGTCTCGATGGAATTTCATGTTTTCTTGACACTGTTGTAATAACATTGTTTGATCTATCCTCTCTAGAATCTTTCTGCATGCTCTTTACTTGACCCATATTATTGCACAGTTGATTTTTCCTCTCCTGTGGTACATTTTTTTCTAACACACTCTGCTGTTGCAAAGGAGGCAAACAGTTGCTAATACTCACTTTTCTTTCCTGAGGTGAAACTCTATTAACAGTCACAGATATGCCGGAGATTTTTACTTTTGCTGGCCTGCCGGGTTTACGAATGGTGGTTAGCGGTTTCTTAATAGGCCGTATAATATTGCTGCACGGATGTGGTGATGCTAGGTTACTCTTGATAGGTCTGACATAGTCATAACCAGAGACCTCGTTTTCAGTAGAAGAATTTTGTAAGGCTTTTACTATTTCAGTAAGAGCATTTTCAGTTTCCACATTGTGCCTTACTTTGCTGTGGTCATTAGCAAAATTAGAATCAATGTGTTGTGTGGGCAGAATGCTAATTACATTTAGATTACTTTCAGAAACATGTCTTTTAGTTCTTCTTGACCTTCCAAAAACAACTGTCACAGTAATATTTTTGTTGCTGTTAACTTCTTCCATTACTCCTGCACTCAAGTCGGTACTTTTACCATCACTACTAAGTTTAGGTCTAGGTTCTGTACTTTCAGTCATGTCTACTTTTGGTTTAGGAGGCCGTCCAATAGGTCTCTTAACCTGCTTAACAACTTGAGGACCTATTTTCTTTGGTCTACCAGGTTTTCTTTTTAAAACCAATTCACTACTACTGCTTGGTTTCTCCACAACTTCGTCATTTTGTTTTGAGTCATTTAAGGTAGTTTGACCAATTGGACAAAAGCGTGTAACTGCTTCTGCATAAACACAACTGGACTCCTCCTTGGTCTCATTTTCACTGTAATCACAATCCTTGACACAGATTGCATGAGAAAGGTCTCCTGTGACCTGTTTGTCTAACAAAGTGTTGGAGTGCCCCTGAAACAAACAAATATCTGTGCTTCCTTTAGAAGATGCAGCTGCAGATGTCAAAGTATATTTGACTCCTTCACTACTATTAACCTCTGAGACAAACATAAGCTTAATAGGACTGGAGTAGTTTAAGGGAGATGAGATCTCCCCAGCTTCAGAAGTTGTATTTGAGTCCCCATTGTTGGAAGTTGAACTGGATGAATTAAAGGTCAGAGATTTCAAAAGGCTGTCATTTATTGCTTGATGTATAACCATTTCTTGTTTGTTTGTTGTCACACACATGGTTTTGATTTTACTGCTGCTTGGCACATGTGAATGTGGAAGGAAGCTTTGTCCTTTGAATCCCATTTCACTCACAGTGAAAGGCAAGCCTCTTCTAGCACCTGGGTTCATAACCGGTTCGTATGCATTAACTTTTTGGCTTATTCTGTAACTATCCAACAATGAGTTGTTAGTCTTTCTGGCTAAGCTTATTGTATCTTCTAAACGCTCTACAACAACTTGCAGATTTGTGTCTCTCACAATTTTGCTGATATTTATGTCACTGCATCTTTCAGCATGAACATCTTTATTTAGTTTCATTTTTTCCAAACTCTCACAAGCATTTTTTGCATTGGATGACTTTCTAAACACAATATTGTTTGTTACATACACAGAGTACCATCCAGGAGGCACAATATTACGTTTAGTTCTGCCCAAGATTCCATTACTCTCATCCTGTAGAGGAATTTGACCAGTCTCATTTAAGGTTGCACAATCTCCTTGCGTTTTTGCGAGTTTCGCCTGTCTGGCTGCAATAGCACTGTTTTCTGAAAGAACTAGAAAGCCAGAGCTAGTGTGAAAATTAGTAAGAGGTAGTTTGAAAGACTCTGTTTGGTGTAGTGGAAAGCACCTTGGTTTGGTTTGGCAATTCATGCATGGGTTATTTTCAAGATGTTGCAAAGCCTCCTCTTCTATCACAGTAAAACTGTGTCTTTTATTTGGATATATTTTATCGATTTTTCTGGTGGATTTCTTTGCATTTCTCTCAGAAATTGACTTTTTTCTTACAAGGGTTTCATCAAGGCTTGCAAGCTCCCTCTTGATTTGCAAAGACTGTCGTCGAATGAATGGTGAATCAGGAGAATTATACATTGAAAATAAAGTTTCCTGACGCTTGCGAAATCTTGTTTGGATGATTTTATTTTCCATTTGTTTATCATGTTGGCGAAGTAACTCCATAAAGCTGTAATCACTTGCCTTAGCATTATGCAAAAGGGAGGTTATGAAGTCTCCTAATTTGACATCGTTTTCTGGTGTCCTGTCACTGCTAGAAAGTTTTACAAGATTTGTTGCTATATCTGTAGTGTCTATTGATTTTAGCTTTTCATTAATGCGGTCCATTAAATCTTGAAAAATGGCAGAATGTTCACCTTTCTCAGCCTTCTCGGGATTTATATAATAGTTGTTGCTTTCTTGGTCTGTTGATAGCAACATTGTCTCTTTTCCTTTGCATGTTTTACTTTCATATTCAAATTTTCCGTTGCTTCCTTCAGCTGGCAAGAGGGATGGAGGCTGGTTGACGGATATTTCAAGCTTGTTGTCTAAAGTTGGGAAATCTGTAACCGATCCTTCCAATGATTCAAATTCTTTACTCTGTACAGGTGATAGTGGAGGTGGTGATGGGCTGCGAGATCTATTTGAATTTTTAATGCTGCTCAAGAGATCACAGTCCTTAGTTGAATATGTACATGCTGCTGCTTTCCCAGAATGCCAGTTGTAATTTTGCAACTGTTCAGCACAATACTTATGAGAACTACATGCTTTGTTCACCATTGTCTTAATACATCCAATTGCTACAGCTTGGCATGACAAAGAATGGAAATCTTTAATACAGACAGACAGAGGTGGTAAACAAGTGTTTGGTCTTTGAGTTTGTAAACAGCACCTTTTTGTCAGCATATGCCCATTGCAATTACAAAATGAAACGTGAACATCCTCTTCAGTAAGGGAACTGGGAGTTTCAGAGTGGACCAAATGTGTTTGCTTGCAACTGCAAGCTATAGGAAAGTTTTCATCTTGTATTAGAAATTTTAACATAGCCAAAGTCTGTTGCCAGTGATATGAACAAAAAGACTCCAAAACTTTGCTTAATGTTGATTTTCCTTTTTCAAAATTAGCTGTTTCCTCTGAATTTGCATCAGCTGTTGAGCTTGAACTGAAAATGAAAACAAATCAAAACAAAATATAAATTACAGTAAAACACCATATCTAATGCTTGTTACAATGGTAACTCAAACCTAATAACCTGAAGTTTGCAAAATAGTTCTGTTCTATTTGCACTATACTTGCGAGTGTCACTAGCAATGATGTTCATCTTATCTATAGCAGTGATAGTCCTATCATAAGAAAAATCATCAGGAAAAAATTAAGGGGAAAAAAATAGTTTGAAACATAGCTTCTGATATCTAAAATGTAATGAGAATAATGTTAACTTTCTGATATTTCAAACTACCTTAATCAATGAAGGAAAACCTCACCAGGAACCAAGGGAGCTTAATATTACTCCCACATCACAAAAGTGAGGCACAGAGAGGGTAAATGCCTTGCCTAAGGGCACAACTCATGGTTGTGGCAAAGGCAAGAACAGATCCTTCTCTTCCAAATCCCACACTAAGATATTCATATAGCAAACTGTATTAAATGCTCTTCAGGATACTCTTAAAGATCCTTTTAAATACATTTTCTATTTATATATTTGTTTTTTCAAGAACACTTAATGGGCTCAGAGAAAATTGTGAAAAACTGCCACTTGCTACTGTTATTGTTTTTTGCATATAAAAATTTCCCTTCTAGTTTTTAAATAAACTGCAGTGGTGCATCACAGGCTCTTCGTTGCAATATACTACACACAGGCTCGGATTCCTTCATTAAACAGAGATAATCACCACTGGAATAAATAACTTCCGTGATAAAGGTCAATATCCTTTAAATCTCAAATACAGGGTAGGCCTATATCTAAAAAAGACTTCTGAGCAGTTGTTCTCAAAGATATTAACTCAAAATCACTCATAAAATACTACCTTAACTATTTAATGAATTTCTTACAAATTATTAAAACTAATGTCACTACTTACCTAATAAATCATTTATACTGAAAAGCTGAAAATTTTCCATGGCAGAAATTAATACGGATATTTTTTCAATTAAATACAAAATCCTTATGCTGAATAGCAACTATCAACAGATAGTTAATACCTAATTCAAATGTTTTACTGAAACCAACTGCATAAGCAGAAAATATTAGAAGAATTCTGTTTTAGAAAAGTATGTATTGTTTAAACATATCACCAAACTCTGAACATGACACTAACTTTTTGCCTTGCTATTATCTTGTGTAATTTTTTGCATCTAAGCCTGTACTTTGGAAAAAATTCATTTTGATTTGGTCTACAGCTGTATTATCAAGGAAGAAACATATTTAAAATTTCTATAAAGTTACCTATTCATTAATTAGCTCATACCCAATGTTATTGGCATTTAAAATAATTTTAGCTTAAGGTTTCTTACTGGAAGTTACATGCAGAAGTTTGTATTTTTATTGTCCCACATGGATTTTAAAGTTTAGAGCTTAAAACTAGTTAACTATACTTCATAATTCCTCAAGTTTTTTCCTTCTTCTGTAAAACTTTGTATGAAATGGTATATATTCAAAATCAAGCATCTAGATGATACTAACTCCTAAAAGCATCAGATAATTGTGAATGCCCTAGCTGAAATTGTAATTATGTTTAAACTTTGAATAATTGAAGTGTTAAAAAGACAAAAACCCCTCTACACTTTCAATCTAAAGTAAAACCAACATTCAAGGGCATGTCATTGTCAGGATTTAACCGGTTTTGAGACGCTGCTTCACTGAGAAGAGTCTGAGTGTTACTCGATCCAACAACCTCAAGAGTCATGAGGTGTTGAAATGTATTGCTACACTTGTGAAAACAAAGCTTATTCTAGCAGCACAGTTATGGATAAAAAATAATTCCCCTGCCATCATCGTGACTTCAATTAAATAATGTTTTGAAAGGCCAGATAGAAAAAAAAACGAACATGGCACTAGGTCTTCAATATTTTGCTCATAAATCTCAGTAAATTTGTTAGGTATTAATTTGGAAAAAAGATGGCTATTGTAGAGTCTTTTCAGACTCCAGGCAGATATCTGTCCCTCTAGACTCACCAGGTATGTCTAATGGAGTTTCACTGGAGAGCTTTAATTGAATAGGACCTGTTTCATAACTGCTATTGAAAGTATGCTCACTGGTGGAAGAAACCTCCCTAAAGCTTTCTCAAGGTCAGTAACCAAAATTTCCAAAGGCCTCAAAACGGCTCTGAATTCGCTATTTGGAGATGAACCTGTTGTATAAAGTAATATCCTGGTTATCACAGACATACTGGACATTCTTCCAATACAGTTTCTTTCCAACTTATCGGTCTAACATCTATAAGCTGCTTTCCCTTAACGTGTGTTAGTTTCTAAAGCTGACAACTTCAGCTATTCTACTGCAACAGCGCCACACTCCACATGATCTTCCAAGTTCATGAAAACACACCAACCCCTTACTCTGTTACCATTTCAGAGCACAGCTTACTATGCAACAAATTAAACCATTAAAGCAACCCATTTCTTTAAAGTGTCTCTCTGTAGAGCTGTCAATATACTTACACTAATTTTTAGGAGCTTTTCAATAAAATGATGGAATTATATTTCAGTTTCCCACCTACAGCCCTTTAAATATGTGCCGTCACATAGTAATTTAGGCTATCCTCAAGATAAAAGGCTTACACAACTCCCTAGAAGGAAGAGCTATCGCTTTCCCAATTGCATACTTCCTTCACAGAACAGTCTTACACTTTCTACAAATCACACATGGGTAGGAAACTGAGGAAGTGAGAGGATCAATATGCACTGCTCCCCCAGTGCCTTTTGTGCACAATATCTCCAAGGACAAAGGTTAAGCACGGAACGATGTTACCTCCCTGCTGGAGGACAGGGATGGTTAATACCACGGAGTGGGGATTGACTGGAGTAGAACATTGGCACAAAGGCAGAGATGAGATAAGGTTAAGTACTAGCCTTTCAGCGTATTATTTTATGTATAAGAAAGTAAACCTTTGCCTCCTCCACAAAGCCAAAAACTATCAGAAAGAGCTCTGTCAGAGGACTCCCAAAAGATGTCCCTTCCTGGTGTTCTATCCTCTGTCGTCTCAGCCACAGACAAGATAGATTAATCTAGCAACTTCTTTGCAGACTGGGAACAGAACACACTTCTAAGTACTCATACAAACAGCATAGAACTATTATAGAACAGTAAATTTGTCCTATAGAAATGTTTGTTTTCTGACTTTCCTAAGTAAATAAATCCCTCAAAAAAGCTATATGTTATCTGTAATATATAATATTTTTTAGCTGCAAACTAAAGGATATAGCTGTTATAAATGAGAAGAAATTTACAGAACTAATTCTATGAGTAATGCATCAATTCTGAGAGATTATCCGTCTTGAAAACTACTATTTCTGGTATATAGAATACTCATAGTAAAATTAGTCATTATGTGCTTAATTTATACAGTTCTTGATCTTATGCTACTGCTAATGAACTTGTGCCTCAGGAGTAAGTCAAAGGAGTCAGTGTACAGGTTTTTGTTTCTTTCTTTTTTTTTTTACTGAATGAGCAAATCAATCACACATCAGTGTTGTAAATTTATGTGCAAAAGCATTGAAGTGCTTTACTACAAATTACAACGTAGAAACACGTTAACTAAACAATTAAATTCATACAATCAGATTTAGAAATATAACAACACAAAGAAGAAACAGAATTACAGTACATTTACAACACAAGACAAATACATGGAATTCATTAGAAAATATTGTAATAAATAATTCATGAATTATAGTGCAATTGATTTATGCATAAATATAACTAATTGCCTAAAAATCAGTTGTTAACAAAAATCTGTCAAAAATCAAGGCAGCCACAGAGTTTTACTAAATTACTGCGACAATGGAAATACTGCAATTAAAAAACAAATACAAGTATTTGTACTGTAAACAACTAAAAAAATCAGTCTCACTAAAGTTAATATACAATTTAATATAAAATTGTCATTAGCTACCAGAAATGGTTTAAACAGCTTTACTGAGCAGTAGTTCTAAAAACAGAGGCACTGTTTTTTAATATAAAATACTTGAGAAACATTCAAATAAGTAGAAAGCATGTAGGGCTTGCTTTCGCCTTCATTTAAAATTCTGTTGAAACAGGAATTTTCAGAAATTGTCAATTATTAAGTAGTGACTGGTAACTGAATTTATAAAACAGTTCAAAATGTGTACTTTAAATGACATTTAATGGAATACATAGGGGTTGGGATAGGAGAATCTAAATATTTCCCTGCCTTTCCTTAGTTGTGTAGTCAAAGGTTAACCTAATAATTAGAAACAAATAATTCTGTTCCTTTAAACACTTACAGGTTGAGTATCATCTATAAACTATCAAAAAATATTTTAATATACTATTTCTGACCAAAAAATAAATACAAGTACTAAAATGTTGAAAATTAATTATAATATTACATACAAAACTACTGAGTACTGTTAAGTCAATAGTAAAATGATCCCTGATTTTATGAATCCTGTTAAGTTTTTGGTCAGGTCATCTTTTAAATGATATAAAAAGAGTACTCTAACTTGCCTTCAATATAAACTTTTGACTCAAGTTTATAACATTGTCTGAGGAGTAGAAAACATCAGTATGGTACAAATATTAGGCAAAGTATTGAAGCCCCAGATTTTTGCAAGTAAAACTGTATAAAGACAGATCTTGAAACATTTAAGGTTTTTCAACCTCATTCTTCTGTGGGGATATATTCACAAATTAATCCTTCCGGCCCCCTCACAAAATATGGCTTAATTCTTTTAAAATGAAAGATGACCCTGACATCTGCTGTTTTATGACCTCCTTGTTATCAGGTACAGTTCTGCTTAAAAAAGGATTCATTCTGTAATATGCAAGTAAACTTCAATCACTGAAGAAGATTCAGTATAGATCTGAGAGACCAGATCTGAGACACTGGTGGTGCAGTTTCGATGGAGTATTTTGCTTTAAAAAGGAAGTTACCATTTTTTTAGTAGCGTTAATATGGGCTAGATTTTGCCACCAATATTGCAGTATGCTCTCCACGTTTCTAATGGCAAGTTTATCTATAAATCAAATTACCTCATGTGGCCCATATGTATCTAACATCCCATTTCATTTATATAATCAACCTATACACATGTGAATTTGTTGGGTGAAAAAAAATGTATGCGTGTGTACTAAATGTATAGAAGTTGGAGAAAAGTCTTTTTCTATGCCAAATTATACATTAAAAAAAATACATTTTGAGAGGAAAAGGGCATTGATGTTCGGTATTGAATGTATGAAGCAAGCCCCCATTCTTCATTTGTAGACATATACTTTGTGATAGTACACAAAAAAATTAAGTATGATATAAAGTCCAATGTGAATACTTTGAAATTCATATAAAAACTGCAATATGAAGGTAATTGGTCTCCCTTAAATTCTATTAAAAGTTACGTATTTAAAGTGAACTGCCTAACTTCTAACTACCAAATTTATAAAGAATTTATATTATTGAAAGTTCAAAACAGCTTCACCTTTTAATATCTGTATTTCTATCAAGACCCTGAACTGCAAATTTGGTTATTAGCAAAATGATAATGTAACTTGGTATTCATTTGAAAAACTGAAAATGTTTTGAAATGTCACAGCAGCAAATACATTACAGTTACAGTGAGGTTCTTCAAAAGGAGTGTGACACAATCCTTAAATAAATTTTAAGTAGTCATAACATCAACTAACCAGCACGTTTCAATATAAAAACCCAAACAAACCCAAACCATTCTCAAGCTCATTCTGTGCACATTATGAACATGCTCTAAGTTGCATTCCAACTTTCTTCTTAAACCTTACAAGTTACCTTATTTGTCAAACTAAAAAGGAAAATTATGTTAAAGTTTAAATTATTTTATGCTCTCAGTATTCCATCTTATTTCATATTTAATAATTCTATAACTACAGTAATTTCTCAGATTTCATAAGTGTACACTTTGTAAACACCAATTTCTTTCTAAACCAACAACAAAATTTTCTTAAAATTATAAAAAAATGCAGTTTATGCCTGCTAAACACACATTTTTAGTAATGAAATATTTTTCTTACTTGTATTGGATACTTAAGCAACGATGAACTTTTTTTCTTTCACAGAATGTACTATATCCTACTAATACTTCACAAATCCACTTCCTTGTAAGGAACTAGCTTTTTAAAAACACCCCTTAACTTGTATAATCTGAGTTACTTACAATTTATTGCAAGTATTCTGTGAAGTATAAAATCTGCTAACCCTCGGTTGTGTATTTCCGTAATAAGATGGATTATTGAATGGGTAGAGTGGTTTTTCACCAATTAAAAATTATGCTTCACATGACAAATACTTGTTTTCTCAAAACATCTTTATGCTATTGACTACTAAATAAAACCTGAATCTTTTCACCTATTTATACAAGGATTATATTAAATACACACTATCAGAATTAAGTGAGCAACTCTATAATTCTGTCCACAGTGAAAACCCTGAATAAAACTATTTTTCAAAAGGCATGTGGTTTTTGAACTGTATAGTTTCACGTCTTCTGTCAGAGTGAGCATATGTACTTCTCACATGGTGTGTGTATATACGGACATACATACACACACACACAAAACAATTCGCTAACAATTATTCTACACAGGCTTGCTACTATTCTTGCAGCTGCCAGTCCCTGAATCTGTCATATTAAATAAGCCAGTATCTGGTAATCGGAGTTTCTTCTTCGGCGGAGTCTTCAGTGTTCCAGATCTTTCTTTTACTTTATATTCTAAAGTGCTGTGAGGTACCCCATAAATTCCTTGTGCTTTGGAAACACTCATTTTCCCACTCATTACCATTGCAATTGCTTCTTCCATTATTTCATGATCATACTGCCGATAGCGGCCACGTTTTTTTCGTGGTTGCTTATTATCTTTACGATCCAAACTATCTTCTGTATTTTCTGAGGTTCCATCTACTGTCCCATTCTTAGCATTAAGACACAAAGGAGAGAGGTCCCCATGCAGAAAGTAGGAGTCAACACTTGAGTGAGTTACAGGTCCAGAACATTCAATTTTGTTCTGTTTGGGGAGTATATTTTTCAATTTTTGAAGAGCTGATCCTTCTAAAACTGAGGAGGTTTTAGAAACGTGGTACATAACATCCAGAAGACCAGCAGTATCAGACTGTGGTTTGGACACAGAACTTATTCTTAGCTGAGGAATTTTTAATTGTACAGTAGGACTTGAAGTTTCATACTGTAGATTTTCACTTTTTTCTTTAAATTGAGTGACCATTCTCTGTAGAGTTAACTGGTGGAGGTAACTGGAAGCTGTTGGGAATTTTAATTCTGAGGTTTCAAGTAGACTGAGTTTACTTTTTTCTGTGCGCTCTGCTTGAGCTCTTGCCCACAAGGCTACTTTTTGTAGGACTGCACAAGTTTCTTTACTGTCTTTAAATGAATAACTATCATTGAAATCTCGAGTTTTGTTTTTAAAAGGTGCAGGCTTTCCTGCTGGTAAGGCTTCTAAGTGGAGAAGTAAAGTTTTTTGAGGTATGCCATAAAGTATGCCTGCTTTATTTATGTCCAGTGCTCCAGACTGAATGTCTTTCAAAGCTTTTGAGAGCAAACCATCTGCAAACTCAGCACTTCTTTCCACATAGTCCTCTCTGTGTCTGTGTAGTCTCCTGGATGGATGGAATGAAACGATGGTAAACTGATGTATGAGAGACTCTCACACAGCTATGGAAGGGAAGGGTCCACTCCTTTATTATACTCCTTGCTTCGGTAACATCACTGCTTCTGATACTTTTAAGCCTTTGAGATGTGGTAGTTAAATGATTATCCTAGCAAAATGTTACAGTTCTGGTAGGACAGTGTGTCAAAAATCATACGGTGGCTTCTACAGCAGCCCTTCCAAGAACTTTATATCCTAGCTCAGCATTTGATAATATTCTCATGTGCTTGCTATATCCCCTTGTTCACATGCTTGCAGAGCAACACTGTTATAATTTTAATTGTACAATTAACGTTCCATTAAATACCCAAATCCTGAAGGAGTTTTTGTTAGTAGAAACGTGACGTTACCGCTAAACAAGTAATAAAAGAGTCAACCCCCTCATAGAAAATTTGCAGCAATAAGTACATAACTACACACAAACATCCCAGACTTACGCAAAACTAGGCTTTCTACAACAAGATAAAGTGCTGTAGCTAACAAGTCCATTTTGGCAAGATAAAACACAGTTTTAAAGACTTCTAGCCACTATTTACAGCTCTCTAATTACAAAGCCATTTTTCTTTTAAAACTTCGTCATATCAACAAATTAATAAAATGCAATTTTACATCATTCAAGAAATACTGCTACTGTAGTCCTATTTGTAGTAAGTTATTTGGTAAGACGTACAGGTGACAAAAAGGGTCCTGCTATGGCTAGTGGATGGGAAGATGCCAAGATCGTAACAAAATCCAACAAAACAATGCATTTCACTAGTTTTGTGGTAGCTTTCAGCAGATGCAGATTTTTTTTTTTGCTGAATAAAGAAATTTAACCTTTTGCCACCACACACCATAGTCAGAACCATGATGTAAGTATAAGTACGATGATTAAGAGCTCTCTCTCTCACGCTTGCTTACTCTGTCTCTCTCATTAAGGAATATTAGAGATAGTCATTTAAATTGTTCATGTTAGTTGAAGAATATTTTAAATCTAAATATTAACATGCTCATTTTTGTCCAAAATTGAAGTTTCCTAAGTAAACTCTGAAAGAATGTATTTACATCTTCTTCTGCTAGCCTATTACTTTAAATGTGTTATGTAATAAATTTTCAGGTAATTTTTAGTAACATGAACTAAAGTTTGGTGATTGTTCTGATAACTTTTCTTTAAACAGAAAAAAAAAGGAAAAAGACAAATGAAACATATGATATATACATAGACACACACTTATGAGTGACAAAAATTCTTTTGAAAGCAAACCAGGAACATGTGTGTGTCAGTATATACAAATATGTTATGAACACAAAACCTGACTTCAGAGGAGAGAAACCTGGATTGTCTTTTACATAAGACGAAGAGATTCCTAAGCATTGCTTACCCAGACACTGAGTTTTCAGAACACACTGGGTCATATTTTGGTTCTTCCAACCTTGCGCTTTTCTTTGTAGAGAGATCTAGCACTCCATCCCCTGCAAAGAACGAGTAGTGGTGATAGCAGTTGTTTAACGATGCTCTCTGAAATCTTGTTAGCAAATGTTTATACCTATGGCCCATTTTTTAAGCAGTTACTTTATCTTGTGAAATTACTGACATCCCTTTAACAATGTCAGCTGTCAGCAAACGGTTTTATATATGATTGGTAACAAAACTTTTTAAAATTAAGGAAAAAGTACAATCATCCTATTCAGAAATAATAAAATTTAAAAGAAGAATCTGTCTTCAACAGGGACACATGAGTGTTTCCCTAAAAATCACATACATATATATATTGCATTGTTTACTTTCAAGGCAAACAAAGCAATGCACTTATTATTCATATATTCATATTTACAGACTGTAAACAACCAAGCATGATACTGAAGTTAAACCTGAAATAACTAAATCATAGGCTTACAGGATAATTCAGGCTTACAGGGATCTCGGGAGGTCTCTAGACCAACCTCCTGCTCAGAGCAGGGTCAGCTGTGAGACCAGACCAGGGTACTGGATGAGACAGCAGTAACTGGGAAGAGAGCTTGAGCCCAGAACAGACTTTTGGGCATGTGACCTATGTCATCAAATGTTCTAACAGTTTGTTTATACATATTCCCCCTGCCACCCCCGCATATATGTAATAATGAAACTAGAGAAATGGAAAGACCTAAACTGGGGTGGGAGTCCACTCTGTTAAGTCACTGGCAAATGTTGAATTCAAGAATTATAGTTGACTGTTGAAGTCTATGAAGTACTGAAATAGAAAACCATTTTTTTTAATCAATATTTAAGAACATTGAAATTTAAAACAGCTAATTAGCACAGCTATTACTCCTAGTTTTTGTCTTAAAGAAAAAAAGTGCATTTAAATTATAGATAAATCCCCTAAATATATTTAATTTCATACCTTTCTTCCTTGGTTTTCTGTTTCGAACTTGGGCTGTTTCGTATGCCTGACCTCTGCGAATCCGATTTTGTGTTTCAACAAGTAGCTCAACATTCAGGTCTACAACCAACCTTATGCTACCCATTTTTACATTAGTGTCATTTTCATGTTACTGCATATTATTTCTAAAACATCAATCAACTGTATATATTTTCCCACAGCCTCAGATGCAGACATGAAGCACTGGCTGAATAGTCCAAATACCAACACTCAAATAAAGAAGTCAGAAAAATCGTTAGGGCAACTGTCTTTTACACCAATGCTGCATAGAAATAGTTCTGTGTAGTAACCGAATCCAGCTATTTAATTTTGACTGTGTTTCCTCATTTTTGACTGTTTTCTCTCAACTATTTTGTATTATTTGAAAGGTAAAGAGAGAAAAAGTAGCATTACTCAGCCTGAGTGAAAAAACATTTATAAATATGCCACTTGTCAAAGATGCTCCTTTACTCCTGAACACATTCCTTTCAAAGTCTTCCTTAACCCTAAGAAAGCTAAAGGAAGAACTAGTTAATAAGCTTTTCTGACATTCCAGAAGGAAAAGCCAATTAAAAGCACTACAGAAGTATTTTTCAAGGACTATCTAGCATACCCAGCTGTAAAATATTACAAATACCTAAGCTCGCAATATACTCAAGTCCTGCGTAACAGACAGATTTAATCTGTTGTGTTGTGTCAGTCACACAAAGTACAACTCCCTTTCTTAAGTGCTTGTGTGTGTTCCCTTTCACAACAGTTTCTCTGTCTTCAGTTGATATTCATAGGCACTATGATAAAATAAGTTTAGAAGAGGTGACTAGAGCAAGTCACTGGAGAAAAAACAACTTCAAAGTTCACAACTCATCAAGAGCTAATACTCTCTGTATTCAAATTTAAAAAAAAAAAAAAATTTAAAATGAAGCTAACTAGATTTTTATGGAAAAAGAAAAGCCCAAAACCCAGAAAACCAAACACCACCCAACAAAGAAAACCCAAAGACTCTTGCAAAACTCTGTAACAAAATCCAACAAAAATCATTTTCATCTCCAATCTTTCAGAACTGGCTTTGCCAAGACAAGGCCACCAGTAAGTTGAAAAATTACTAAAAAGAAGACAGTACTGAAAATACAGGCTTCTAAAACAAAAATTAGATACATTTTATGCCTCCAAAGGGTAAGCAGAACTGAAGAGTCATTTCAAGTTCAAGACAGTTTGTTCCTCCAACACAGCATATGTAAGCATTAAGAATATGACACCTCCCTAAAGACAATGCTTTATGGGAAGCTGATCCTCAGGAGTGAAACAGAACCATGCAAGAAATTTGATACACATACAAAATACCAGATAAAGTCACCACACACCAGGATTCTATTCAGTGATTTCACTCAAATTACATCCCCCCCCCACCTCAAAATTATAAAAAACCGAAATCAGCACTGTCCCCCCCCAAACAAGTAACACAAACCCCCCCAACTGATACAGAAAGGGATGATAAGACAAAAAGACTCAATAAAAATACACAGTAGTTCCTGGTTTCGTACATCTTCGTGCTTTTTAGTAGTATCAATTATTATTATATAACAAAGGAGCACCTACAACTGGTAGGAAAGGGACAGCATTTGTTATAAATCTTTAAGACATGACGAAATGCTACCTAATGAAATGAATGTGTGCATATATATACACACAGACAGAGTAGAGATGTTCACTTTTCATTAGGTACAAGACCAAAAGGTTTGCAAAGAGGTATCCTATAGGTTGAAAATGAACCTTGAACACTTGCTAACTTGCAAAGTAGGAATAAGGTTTTTTTTTTAAATCAAGCCAGAACTTTCTATTTCTATCAAATCACTCAGAATGGGCATTTAGGCAAGAATTCTGGGCAGGAACTGAGTTATATCAGGGAAAAAAAAACCAAACAACAAACCCCAACCAAAACCACTCTAAGGTAGTTTCAATAAAAGATATGGAATTACGTTTACTCTTTAGCTGAAGCCATGACTACCACGACGACAGTCTTCATAAACAACACTATGTAACTGGATAATATAGAAAAGATATTAATTTTTCAGGTCTGCTGCTCATGATCTTCTAATGAAGTTATTTCTGTGCAAATTTAATGATTGTGATCTCCAAAGAAATGGCTCCACTTCTAGTCTTTGCTTCTCAGCATAAGATCATCGGGTCCAGCAACACCAAAAAATAATTAAGCGTGATCAAAGGTCATCTTCAAAATAACCAGGAGGTGGAAGAATAACTAACAGAAACTGTATGGGTCACTCTTGAATTCCTACATTTGGTGTTTCTAGCAAACTTCTTTTTCCTGGGTTTCAGGAAACCTCTCACTAGCTATTATGAACTGCCATACCAGGCCAGACAACCTACTCTACCCAGTCCTCAGTCTCCAGGCACAAGAAAATGCCTCTCCTAGGGAGAGCACATCAGCTTGGCCACCACCTGTAGCTCATTCCTCTCCTGCTCTCTCAGTAGCTCTTCAGTAATCACTGAAATAAGGATCTGAGAGATACATCCCTGTCTAGTCCAGCTTTAGTTTCTGGCCTTAGTTCAGTTAGCTGGGAAGTTGTCCAAGGCCTTTTTTGAACCCAGTGACACTGTCCATTTCCACAATCTCCTGTCACAGCAGTTCTGATATTCACAAACTACTGCGCAAAAGCTGCCCCTTACATGCTTTTCTCTTCCAAGAAGTTTCAGCAAGCCCTGCCTAGTTCTAATATTGTGCAATTTAGTAAATAACTCTCCCTCTACCTTACCCATCCTACTGTGGTAAACCTCAATCAGGTTTTTCATAGCAACAAAGTGACACTGTCTTGTCTTCACTACCTTTCCTGATGATGTCTTGCTTTCTGCTGGCTATTTTTTGTGCTGCTGCATATGAAGACAATGTTTTCAGAGAAGTGTCAGTAAGAATGACAATTAATTCTTAACTACGGCTTTGACTAGCCCCTTTTTGCTGTGCTGACTTGCTATTCTGTAAAATGAAAAACTGATAGACGAAAAGTATATGGCTATGCACTGGGTGCCCATGGCAAGGTCTTGCCAGCAACTGCGAGGAGAAGCCAGAGGCTGCCCTGTGCCAAGCACAGACAGTTCTAGCTGGTTCCAACAGACCACTGCTGGACACAGCTGAGCCCAGCAGCCCTTTGGGCAGAACCTCTGGGAAATCCTATTTAAGAAAGGGCAAAAAGTGCTGGCTGGAGGCAGAAAAAGGGAACAAAAAGAATGAGAAAACAGCAGAGGGAAGCCCAGCGGCAGAGGAAAATGGCAGAGAAGAAACTGTTTGGTACAGACTGTAGACACCCCACATCCATTCCCCTTGCACCACAGGGGTGGTGGTCATCACGAGGGTGTCTGGAGTGAAGCTGAGCTGGGAAAGGGGGAGGAAAGATGGTGTTGTAATGTGTCTTTCTATTTCCACTACCGGAAATAATAATTATTTTAACAGACAATAATTGAAGTTAATTTTCCCCAAGCAGAGCCTGTTTTGCCCATGATGGCAAGCGGTAAGCAATGACAATATTCTTAACTCATGAGCTCTCCTTCCTGTTCTTCCTATTTTCTCCCCTGTGCCACTGAGAGAGAAGCAAACAAGATAGTGTCTGACAAGGAGCGTGGTTGTTAGCCACCAAGGCAGCCAAGGAAGAAATAAATACCTACTGCCCTCCGAAAACGTACATTTTCAGGGTGACCTTGTCATGCAGAAGCATTAAACAAACTGTTTCCTGAATATACTTACAGCTCATACAATTTGTCTTTGGGAACTTAGCATGCGTACCTTCAAAAAACACAGTACTTTCCCCAACACAGATGGTAAGAACAATATATGAAGAAAATAAAAGGTTATTTTCAGTAACGTTTGGGATTCTTTCAGTAGCCCTGAACATAACAAACAAGAGGCCATACATGCTGTGAGCCCAGTTGCCATACTAACTTCAGTGTGGATTTTCACAATATGAAACCACTATTCAAAACATTAAGAATTGTTTCCAAATTCTGGTCCATTATTCAGAAATCTTTGCTACAAATTTTGGTGAAATCAAATGAACATTGTTAAACTAGATAATAAAATGCTATTTTAAATCATTTAAACAGGATTTTTGCCTTGGATTATCCTTAGTTTTCCTACTTCTTCAGTAACAGCCAACAGCAACAACAAAGCTACAGCCTAGCTGTAAAAAGTTCACAAAGCGAAGTGTCGCACATTGCCGGCTACCTTCTGATGTCTTCAACCTATGATAGATCAATGAAACATGGAAATCTATGCAAATTCTCTTGCATTCTTCTGCTATGTTTACAAACTATCATTGTTCCTAGAAGACACAGCAATAAGAATAAGATAAACTATCAGATAACTTGTTTGTACTGCTTATACTTCTGCCTGTTGTAGGTCACTTTGCTTAGAAGCGTGAGAGTGATCAACTCTTCTATATCTATCAAGGGAAAGAGGCCTCTGCACCCAAGTCAACTGCTGCTGGGAACACTCCCCAAAGAGCTCAGGATCATTACTGCACAAGAAAATAATAAGTTGCTGCAGGATATTTCAAGACTGTTCTTCACTCAATATTTTATTCTACAAGGATGCTGCTTTTTCATTGTCTTAATTTTGAGGACAAATAATATTGCAAAAATACACACCACCACCCTATTTTTTGCTAGATGCAGTGTTCACAAAACACTTTTTTTCACTATACAGAGTATTCTTTTCAAGGCCTGGACAGTCTTAAGAATTACATGGATTAGGAAAAAAGAGCAAGATATGGGTATCTGAGACAGTTGCTCCCAATTGACTGACCATGAAGAAATTGCCTGATTACTTAGCAGCAAGGAGCACAGGAATAAAAGCACCCTGCTAAGTTACCACACTTCCGCACGTACAAGAAAGCAGAGCATAATCTGGGACTCTGCTATCAGTCAGGCACCAGCCAGACATACTGGGATGCCAGTGCTTAAATTCAGTACCAGGGGTGCAATGGGTTGACCCTGGCCAGTAGCCAGACCCCATACAGTCCTTCTCTCACTCCCTCTCCTCAACAGGGATGGCAGAGAGAAATAAGATGCAAAAGGTCATCAAGATAAACACAGGGAGATCATGTGCCAATTACCATCACAGGCAAAACAGACTTGGGGAATTGATTTATTACAAATTATAATAGATTTGGATAATGAGAAAGACAAAAATTAAAGCACCACCCTACCCTACCTTTTCCCAGGCTCAGCACCACTCCCAACCCTTCTACCTCTCTTGCCCATGCCCAGGCGGCACAGGCAAGGTTGGGAATGGGAGTTACAGTCAATACAATCCTTTCTACAGGACCTTTTCCTCATGCTTTTCCCCTGCTCCATTGTGGGTTCTCCACAGACTGCAGTTCCTTCAGGAAATATCCAGCTGCTCCAATGTGAGGTCTTCCACAGGTTGCAGTGTGAATAACTGCAACCTCTGTGCTGCAGGGAAATACCTGCTGTGGTGCCTGGAGCACCTCCCCCCGCTTCTTCTCTGACCTTGTTGCTCCCCTTGCTGTTTCTCACTCCTCTGTCTTCCAGCATTTTTGATCTTTCTTAAATACATTTTCAGAGGTACCACAAACCTCATGGATGTGCTCCACTTTGGCCTGTGGTGTGTCTGTCACAGAGCTGACCTCTTCCATAGGTGCCACCCTGCAGCCCTCCCCAGCTACCAAAACCTGGCCATGTAAACCCAATACACAGGGGTATCAAGTCTCGAAGTGTCAGACCTGAATATTTTGGGAGTACTTCAGAGATGGCCAGCAGATACTGGAGGAAAGCAAGAAGGTTTCTTAAATGAAGATAAGGTCATCCAGACATCTTCAGTGGCAGAATCTTTCTTTCAGTATTGAGATAGCATTTAGCTTGGATCTGCTCAGTGCAAAAAGAACCCAAAAATCCTTCTAGTGATCCGGAATATAAAACTTACTCCTTCCTCTCAACTTAAGTCCAAGAATCATTGCCATAGTGAAGGAACAAGACTGCTTTATTAGTTAGATCATTAATTTTAAAAGATTACTACTACAAATACAAAGCACCTGCCTAAACAGAAAATGAATTTAGGTCATTATCTGCTTCACAAGATTCGAATTAAGACAGACTTCACCTTTGACAGTCCATCAGAGAAATGTACAAATTTGCACTTCCTGCTTTGTTACTGCCACTTCATTTGGAAATTGTAACAGGAATTACAAATAGCAAATAATAACAAGAGTTGCATAACAATTGAAAGACACTACTAAGAAGGGAACCATGGTATAATTTATGAGTCTCCAGACTGAAGTATATTATGTTAGGCACAGAATAATGTACTTTTAAAAATGATCCAATTGAAAAATTTCATGATTCCCTAGTGTAAGCATGTAACATGTCAATATATCCAAGCTTTCTTCAGGAAAAGGACAGAAATGAAGAGTAGGTAAAATAGTAATACATAGTCCCTGACAATAGCTAATTGAAAGAACTCTTCCTGAATCATTGCACCTAGAACACAATGCAAATGAAGAGAGCGGGCTGACTTTTTCCATCTTAATCTTATTTGCTTGTGTTGCTACCACTAGAGCAGAAAGCTAAGATAGCTCAAAACCGCTATTTTATGTTGATGGGAAATGCTAAGCGCAGTACAACTTCACTGCTAGAGAAGATGGCTTAAAGCCTTTCTCCAGCTGCAGCTTTGTTTCAACACTTCTCATTTCAGTAGCTCCAAACTTCAGAGCAAGACTAGTATCTTTAACATCTGCAAAGCATTCCAGCAAACATGGCAGTGCAAGTTCTGAGAATCTACAGTATCTTAGCATGAGTTTCACATAGTAAACTATGTATGCTGAGCAAATATTTTAGCCTCAGATATTTTGCTGCAGATGCAGAATTCTAAACTTGCTGCTTAGCCTTGTTATAAGAAAAATGCAGATCATATAAAAAAAATTAAAATACTTCAATCTCTTTATACTTTAAGTTATTCTTGGACAGAAGATGAATAGATTTTCAAATAGCTGAGGGTGGCAGCAGAACTTTCTTCCCATCGCTGCCCTGTTCACCCTCTGCCTTCCCTTTCATTCCTCAAAGATTTATTTGGGCTCAGCATGGACCAGAACCTGTCCCTGGGGACTCTGCTCCCTCATGGACATTTTAAACTTGTTATTCTTTGTAACCAGCTGTTGAAGTAAGCAACAGGCTACAGTGCTGATACCAGGAAAGTACTTCCTATTGCCGTTGCAAAAGAAACATGCTTCAACCCGGTCCGTTATAAATCTCTAAAATCTAATTCATTCATAGCAAATGTATGTCAAAGCACTACAGATATTTTCTCAGGATTTAATCTGCACAAGCTATTCACTAAACACAGGCATGAACTGGTTTCTGCTGATCATGAGGAATAAAAGTAGGAATTCCACAATTTCTTAATGACAAAGAGAAAGGATGTTTAAACTTTAATCTAGACTAGTTATGTTTAGCAAGGTAAATCCATGTTAGAGTACTGCCCCCAAAAGCATGTGCCATCTTAGTGAAGACTGCATCACTGAGCACACACATATGAAATCTACTTTCGCCCTGACCAAGGTATGTTTTTCCTCAAAAACTAAAATCTGCAGTTCTACCTTAACTTTTTTAGTATGGCATATGATGTATAGGTAAACTTTTCCCTTTGGTCTGCAGTATTATTGAATTAACATGGACTCTTGTATCTGCAAACAACGAAAGCTGCTTTTGCCACTGCTTTCAGTTGCACATGAAGTCACAACCCTTCCTGAAAATTGCTGCTAATCCAAATCAAGTTCAAAGTCCACAACATTCTTGTGATTATACTGTTATCAGTTTTGGGTAGCAGTACTCCTTGAGGCAAATTACTTCCTCTTTGTAAAGGACAGCGAGACAGACTTTTTCTTTTTCTAGCTTTACTCTGAATTAAGAAAGTTGCTCTGATCTATAATGATTAAGGCATGAAGTATGGAAATTTCCTCCCAAACAAATCTCCTATTTGCACCATTCTAACCACTCTGTATTTAAAGAATCCAGGTGTCCAAGGGCCGACACAGACACAATGACCTTTGCTCTCTGAAATTCCAGTATCCTTCTCTCTCTTCTCAGGAAGCTTCGTAAGAACCATTTACTTCTTCCACAGAAGTTTGGACCACTGTTACCTGTGACAGCCACAGGTGAGCTGACTTAGATTCAGTATGCAAAAGCTGAGAAATTCCAATGCCACTTATTTAACGCAGGCACTCAGAAATGAAAATATTTTTCTGCTCACACATAATACGAAAAATGTTTCTTGAAAGAATGTAGGGTTTTGGCTGGTTGGTGGGGGTTTTTTTGGTGGTTTCTCCCCACCAGTTCTCTTACAACATTTTTTTCCTGGTGCTTGAAGGAAAATATATTAGTTTTCTTTAAGTGTTAAGTTGATGCAATGCTGATTTTCTTTCAACCTTATTTTAATCACGTAGGATAATTCTTTTTCCTATACACTGACTACTACTTTGGAAAAATGAAACAAGGATATTTGACACAGACATATTTTTTTAAATGAATAAGACTTCAAAAGGCAATAAATGACAGCAAAACACAAATAAGCAGATATAGACATTTACCTTGCTGAGTATTCTGTTCTTGAGTTCGATTCACAGTGAGGTCTAGAGGGCTATCCTGTTCTTCCTGAAGGGAGTTTTCCGTTTGGTTCATTTGGATACTTTTACATATCAGACTTGGTTCAAACGATGAACCATTTCTGTTCTCTTGAATTTTGCTACTTTTTGAAATGTACTCAATCGCAAACTGACGGATCATTTTTTTCATTAATTCCTGAGCAACTAGGGGAATGTTAGGATCACAGTTCTGAGGAAGATCTAGGAATAAAACACAACAACAACACAGGCAACAGATGCATTAAAAAACCAAACTTCATTACTTGTCTTTAAATAAATACTTCCCATAAGCCAAATAAATGTGTATAATAAGTACATGTGTAACGAACACATTAATTCCGATGTGTGCAAGTTTTTCTTATGAGCATTCCTAACTAGAGGTCACTTTGAAGAACATATTTAGCATGCATCAGTAATTTTTACCTCATTCCTCTGTCATAGCATGCAAGTAAAACTATGTGGGTAGATCTGTAACGCAAATATGGGAGTCAGAATCTGTATTTATTGCTGGCAAATAAGTTAAATTTTCATTTGCAGACTGCACATGTTCACTTTTGAAAATAATTTTGAATACAAACAGTGAAAGTTAAATAAAGCTATGAATTAATACATAAGTCACTTTCAAAGAACTGTAACAAAAAAAATTCAGTTGCAGTACTATTTATTAGTCCTTCTCATAACAAAATAGTTGTACTTTTGAGGAGCTGATCTTAGAGAAAAAAATTGTTTCACCTACATATTAGATTACAATCCCTATTGTAGAATCAGGATTGCGATGTCAAAACTGCTATGATGCTACTTGAAACATCATACAAATTGCAGCAACACAAGCAATTGAATTCTACAAAAAAAGTTGTAGATTTCTATTGTAAAATCTTACAGGATTTTCAGGGCATTTTTGAAGTTCTACCAATAAAAACACCTGGCAGAAAAGCTTTATTTCCTATTCTAAACTGGAGGTACCCTATTTTTCATTTGTGTGTCTAACAGTCCCGTGGAGAGAAGTGTTTCAAAAAAACCCAAAAAGGATCAAACATACGATAGCTATTCTAATGTTATCTATCAGCTAGAAGAAAGTTAAACATCTTATTAACAAGCATAGCTGAAACTAAATTTGCTAATCGCTGAAAAGAATCCTAATACGAAGTACCAGAAAGATCAATCAAATAAAGCATAAGTAACTATGTATAAATAACAATACTTAGCATAAACAACGTAATTAAGAAACTCAGTTAAAGCAAGCTGTGTTACTCATTAATGCAAAACTGCATTGATGACTGCAATACTTTATTTCACAAAACGAGCACAATGGTCTATACTCAAAAGATCTAAGTAGTAGTAGTAGTACTCATTTCACTACCCCACTGTTCCTACTCTTTCAACTCTATGCACACACAAACCAAAAATATCCTCTTTGATGTTTTAACTACTGCCCATCCTTGAGTTCACAAGTAACGAATGAAATAGATTTCATCAAGAAGGGACAGGGATTTAAAGATTTAAGGTAAGTGTGAATGTGATACAGAATAATCAGCTTTTAGGTCAGCATGGATTGCCTGAAAGAAACACAAAACAACATGGTGGCAGTTACTGGGATACTTAACATACTCTGGAACAGATAAGACAGGAGACAAATTGAGTTTTGTTTTCATGGAAGTGGAGAAACCGAAAGGACTGGATCAGGTAGATGTTTGCACGCAAAGTGTAAATTTCCTAATAGGTAGTTTGGAGTATAACGCAGCATATTTGCTCAAGCATTTTATGCCAATGAAGCTTTATCCATCTACTAGCAAGAGTGACCATTGAGAGACCAAAGAATGTTGCTCTGGGTTTTATCCAGTTCAGACTTGAATACTTCCATGGATAGAGACTGTACAACCTTGCTGGGTAGCCTGTTCCACTTGCTTACCTGCCCTCACCATTCCTTACATAAAAAGGACCCTCTTCTTTCAAATTGTCTGTTATCTTTCACTGTCCTGTTAGGCACCATTGTAAAGACTTCGGTAACCTCCAGTAACCAGTAACCTCCTCAGGGGTACTGAAAAGCTCCTCTTGATTTATTCCTATTAATGATGCTTTGCTTCCTAATAGAGAATGAAGCTGCAGATGCATAATTTGTATTACAAGGAAGAAGTAATTTAGAGTATTTCGAAGTTAGAAATAATTTCTCACAGCTCTCCAAATGATATAAAAGAGAAATAAGATGTCAGATACTCGAAGAAGAAAAAGTTACGTGGTTTCATAAGCTATTTTCTTTTTACACACTGTACATTTTCGAAAGAAAATAGACGTTTTAAGGGTAAATGCAACTTCTATATAATGTTTTATCAACATAAGACTCCTGAATGACCAGACTAGGGTACACGCACTTCAAGTGTATTATATAGTCTAATTCCTTACATTCAAAGGCTGTAAGTCTGTATTATTGTACAAGCATACAATGAAAGCATGTAGAGACCTGTGATTTTAAATTCATGGTAGGAAAGTTTCACTACACGTGGCAAATTTGTAATTAGTCACCTGAAATTTTTAAATGCAATTTACTGTATTTTGGGGTAAGTATTAGATCTCTGAGCTCAGTATCACTAGCAAATATTTCTTAATTATTATCAGCAGATGGCACCAGATATACTCTGAATGACCCAAAAAGTTTTTATTCTAAGATGCCTTATTAGAAGTCCTGAATATAGCAACTTACAAAACTTTAAATCTACATGCCCACATTTGTTGAAGCTTCTTTTTTCACATAGTTGGTTTAAAACATGAGGCATGTGTATTTACTCCACGGATGATATATGTACATACATACTACCTCAAACCCAGCAGAACAGTCTTTAAGGATCAGGAATAAAAAGCAGCTCTGATGTTCCTCTAGTTTCTCTCAGATCACTATAGACGTCCTGATATTACTAGGATAAGAGAAGTCTAAGTAACACATTTGTATGATATAATCTGATACGTTCTGCTTGTGATTGTCCAGATTACAGACAGAATGCAAGAGAAGGCAGTAATAAAGATTATGTGTATGACTACCGTGATGATTTATTTTAATTCAAAGCTCACATTTAGGATTGAAACTTCCTCAGTTTATGTAGTTTTACTATTAAAATCCATACTCTTAACTACTCTCTACATCAACACAGTGTGTGATCATTACACTGCAATGCACAATGTAACAACCGATTTAAGTGATAGTTCAGACCTACACATGCATTTGGCAGGACAATGGGCAAGCTCCCAAAATAGTGCTCCACAATATTAATTATTACTTGAAAATCAGTATTTGTTTTTTTCATTAGAAAGTCAAAACAGTGATTATCTGTTAATTTCTCTTCTTCTGCAATACCAAAAAGCACTGGAAATCAACAGGGAATTGCCCTTATACCTTAAAATCATGCTGTGAGAGTAGCAGAACTAAAAACACCTGGTTGGTCATCAGCATGTTTCCTGTACCCACTCCAGCTCTCGCCTTCTCACAAAAAGGCCATGTTTTCCAGAACGACCCCACCTCAACAGCCACCAACCAAGCTGTCCCAGCAATATCCTTAGCTCTACCTGTAAATTTTCCAGCTCACTGCCAGATCACCAGCAAGTTAAAAACAGAATACAGCCATTTATTCTGAGCCATGTATCATGATTAATTTAGTTAACTTCACTGATCACCAACAGAAGGAATAAGGGCCAAGTTCACTCTAATCTTCTGTTCAACATTCAACATTTTTCCTTCCTCTTCTCAGATGGTCATTTTTATTACTCTATACACAGTAGTATCTCTAAGGTTTTTCTTAAACACAGTGGAAAATGACCAAGAAATTCAGAGGTCAGTGAAGACAGCAACACTGGCAGGCAGGCAGTCAACACAAAAAAGTATGTTTTACTTCCTTAAGAAAGCAGCTGAAATCCTGCTAAACATTCTTTGAACTTGATGAAAAGGGATAGCAAGGATGTCATACAAATTGACTGCACAATGAATTCGTGCAGAAAACCTTTCAGATTTTGAAAGGATTTCTTAAAATTAACTAAAAAGGAACTGCAGTTATTGGATGAAGTAGTGAATACATCTCAAAACTACACCTCAGAAACACTTTGTTGTAGTCTGAGATTATGTGCGCAAGATTACATTTTCATAGGTTTGCCAAATAATACATATGCTGTCCAAGAAGCATAACCAGCTTGTGACATCTATGTGTATTTGAGATATAACTAAGCAATGAACAGGAGAACTCAGAGTTAAATGCAGGTATGTGGTATGTTGTAAAAAAGCCTTAGTTATGAATGGAAATATTTTAGAATACAAGACAGATACCTAGAAACAAGGGAGAACTTCAAAAAGCTTACAGGGAAATTATTTTGGTATGGAAAATATGCCACTGAACATACTCAACAGAGTTGCCCAGAGAATCTGGAAAGATTTTAGTCATCCTGACCATTTTCTCCAATTTTGTGCCTCAATTTCTTAATTTCTGCAAAAGCTTTTCAGGTTTCTATCTTCTCCTGGTGGATCATGTCCTGAAGATAGAACCTGATTCACAACCATCAACGTATTCAAATGACCTTTTCTTTTTCTTCCCCTCCACCGCCTTAATTTTTGTTTTAAAAGGTCACATAAATATTGCATGGAAAAAAGCTTTGAAGAACATACAGAACCCAGAAAATTAGTTATCCATGATCAAAATGTCTGATCCAGCTCTTAACAACTGCAGTTCTGCCATATAATGATGATCACATATACAACATTCTATAATGTTCATAGGGGGAAAAAGACTAATATGTATTTTTTTAAAGCACATCATGTTTTCTCCTTGTAACTGTTTCTCTGACAAAGAAAAATGGGTGGAATTTAATGTTATTTAAGTGGAAAAAGTATCAGAGTCTTCTCTGCTCTCAATACTGAATAGGTAAAGAGAGATGCCATACTTAGGAAGAAAGTACCTGGGTTTCAGATATATTGTTTACTGGAAGCAATCAAAGTTTTATAAAAAAATTACTTTGGCTTTAACTGAGGCGTCTGCTGAGGGCAGGACTTTCCTACAGACCCCTATCTATAAAACTGGTCTTTTATACATAACTAAGATAGGTTCCTAATAGGAAGACTGTTACTTAGTTTACCCATCTTGGCAGTAATTCTATCACCCTCTTCAAAGGAAAGAGGAATCATCTTTGTCCAAGAATCTACAGACAATTCCTCACCTAAAAACATCCTGAAGATTGTATGCTGTGGACAATGATATAACTTGGTTGCATGTTTTGAGACCTTCTGAACTAATTCCCCGATGCCAAAAAACCCTACAATCCTCACCCAAAACCAAGCCTGAAAACTGAAAAACCCAGCCACACACTAACTTGTTCTAAAAAAAAAAAAAAAAAAGGATAACAAGACCAATAAAAGAAACTCTCAGATTTGCTCACTAGTCTCAGAAGTTGTCCACAGAGGCCCCAAATGAAGCTGTGCTAGCTACAATAGTAAGAGACAGTATGTGATTTTAAGGAATTTGCCATTAAAACAAGGGAAACAAGTGTTGCTTTCATTTTAAACACAGCCAAACAAGAATTCTACTTTCTTGGAGAAGGGAGAGGGGGAGGAAGTGTGTGTGTATCTGTTTCAGTATCAAGTATAAAAGCTGTTCCTTAGCTAAACAATTGCTTGAAATTTTTTGATAGTTTTTCTCTAAGTTGATAACTGATCTAAAAAAACTTACAAAAACTCAGAAAGCAGACTTGGGATTTTCCTAACAAAACTCTTCATCTTCCTCCTATAAAGCCAAGACAATTACTTAAATACCTCATAAATTGGTTTCACATGCCCTTTGTAGGTATAGGGTTTTTCTTTCTTTTCAGTTCCAATCATTTGAACGACTTAAGAGACTGGAATCTGAACTGAAACAATATTCTTAAAAAACTCTGCAGAAAGTACCTTTTACCTAAGAATACACAAGTCCTTCAGAGAATCACAAAAACAATCCGAAAAGACTTAGGTTTTGTTTTTCAATAGACAAAACCTTTTTAACCTAGCATTACTGATCTGGCAGATCAAAAAACCTAAGGGAGATGCTAAAAGACAAATGCTCTTTGTGAAAAACTTCACAGAAGTCATTCACTCCAGTAAGGTCATGCAAAGTTTCACTTCTCCCATGATAAAAAGTTCCTCTCAAGGAGTATAAAAAGACAGCATCTCCAGCAGAAGCACGAAGCAGGCAAATGTTGAAAAACACTGCACATCAAGCCCAAGAACAGACACGAGAAAGTGGAAATTTGAAGGAATTAAAATACTTGCCTAGGGAGATGCCATGCAACTGGGTCTGTGATGAAAATACAACAAGAATTTCAGAAGTAATGAGGTGACAACTTCACTGGAAATTTTATTTTAAATGGAAAATAGTTTTAAAGAAAGCCAAGGAACAAAGATGGGCTCAAAATGCTGTTGCACTCCGTCTAAAGATCTTTAAAGCCCAAAGCAAAACGTAGGCTGAACAGACAGATGCCCTGTACAGAAAAATATTCCATATACCCCAGGTTCAAGGGCACAGTAATCTCTTCCTGCTACAGCAAGGTAAAGGAGAGAAAATTAGCTTTGGGTTGTTCTCCCACTTACATGAAGGAAGAGAACGTGTCTCACACTCTAATTCTTTGTGGGAGCAAGAAAAGGCTGTCACCCTAATCATACTCAGCTATTTTGACATCCAAGTGCATCTACTAAACCTAAGAAAAGCCTGTGAAAGTTGTAGTTGCTGAGTAGAGCTGCATTCACAGAAGTTTAAGGAAGAAAATGAGTATTTCTGCTGCTGGTGACAGTGACTAGCTAAGTAACTTATATGAACCAACCTGACTTGTCAATCATTCATGTTAGTGCTATAATTCGCTGAGTGCCAAAGAACAAGGATAGTCAAAGACTTAAAGAGCTACTAAATACTATATATTTTGACAAGAAGTTTCAACCTCTGAATTGGATGTTTCTGAAGTATCAGGTTTTGCATGAGAAGATCCCAAATCCTAAGACACATTCTCTCACCTAAAAACAGTCTTCCTGCTGAAAACTAGAAGCCAAAGTTTAGGAACAGGAAATGTTTAAATGCTTAAAATTCCAGAGATTGGCACCTGAACTTGGCATAAAAACAAAGTAGCAAGTCATGGTTAAAAAAACCAACAAAACAACCAAACCATACAATATGAAAAACAGGGATTCAAGAATAGAACACACAATGCGATAGGACTAACAGCAATGCCAAATAGGAAGAGTGGTGCTTCACTCAGTGACTCACTTAAGCAGAGGAAAAGATTAAGGAAAATCAAAGGAATAAAGAAGAGAAACGACATTCAGTAGATAAATGAAAACTACTTAAAATCAACCCTGAATAATTTGATTCTTCTAGATTTGTGTCACATCTCTTAATATAAAAGACATGCTTATTACCTTTCTTTCGAAAGAGTGCATTTAGATAGTTTTCTGCTTGGCATTCAATCTTATCAGTGTTGGACTGGCCCTGAGATGACAGTTCCTCTGTAGGTGTTGACTGTGAAGAACCGATAACTGATGCACGATCCTAGAAGACATACAAAGATTATAACATCTTTCAGAAGTTAGTCTACTGGTAGCACAATATACAATTAAATTATTGAGTTATTTAGTAAAAGAATCACTAAAAAGATATTCACTATAGAGCCAAACCACCTCACTCCCTCTCATAGCCAAACTAGTTGAGCCAAAATGCAGTATTAACTTATTTGCAAAATTCAATTCTCCAATTCCTACTTTCATACAAAAACTTGGGTGTTGGGGAGTCATGCTTGATATCATGTTCATACTTACACTGACTGTTTCTTTGTGTAAATTACAAAAGGAACATTTCTCATCCATAGACCAGTCAGTTAGCTCTTCTGGCTCACAGTCTTAAAAGAAGAAAAAAAAAGCTAGATGTTTTAAACAAGTAAAAATGGATTTTGAGAACAAAATACACATCCTCCAATTCTCTCAAATAAATCCCATCATAATCTAATATACATTTATTGTTACAATGTAGTCAGGCTCACATAGCTCAATTTTCAAATAGCAGAGGGCACCTTTCTTAGGAGGAAAGGTAAACTCACACATTTCAAATAATCACAGTTACTGGAGGCATTTGAATACTGTAAATAAAGCTCTGAATTCTAGTCATCATTCATTTTAACACAATGCAAAGTGTTAAACAAGCGTACAAACTTGTAGTAAACTAAGCTAGGAACTAAGATATGGACTCCTCATCATTTCAGCTACATGTGTTAGAATATTTTAACTGATTTGATACCATCACTGTAGGTAAAACAAACTCTTATACTCACTTGTAGCACCTGATTTATTTAGAAAACTTTAAAGTAACTTTGTATGTTTTATCAGAAGGTGTACTTTGGTCTTGAGGGAATGTAGAACTTAAACAGAACACACATATCAAGTCCAGTCTTCTCCTACTGAATGTTTCTTTAAAGAAGTTATTAAGCCCCATTTCAAAATTTAAGAGTTTTCCACCTCATACACTCTTTTCTTCCCAAGGTACCAATTGCTTTAAAGCTTTTCCTAGGCCAACTGCGCTAATAAACCAAAATTAACCTTCTAATTTGTTGTTTAAATTTACTCATGGCAAGTTATTCCAGTTTACTTCTGTGACAAGATTGTTCTTATACCCATAAACAATAATTGTTTCTGTATTTAGCACCTTGATGTATTTGTAGAGAATATTGTTACCTGCCCTTTACACTTCATTTTGCTAGGCTAATGTAGTCCATCCAGTTTTATCTCATGAGATTCAACCCTCTCCACTCCATCTGCAATCACTTTTTCTGCACCATTCTCACGTGAACACCCGTTTCCTGAACACAGGTGACCAAGATGTCAAGATGATGCCTGTCTTTTACACCAGACTTCCTTAAACTGTAGACAATACTCTTCCTACAGTATTCTAGTTGTGCATGAGTCTATCACAGCTGCAGCATTTTGGCAGGTGAATGACTGATCAACTACAGCACCAAGGTCCTCTCCACATCCCATTCATTTGCAGCTCATGCACTTACAACCTAAGCCTTCCCTGACCTTAATTAACAAATATATTTCTTTCTTTTCTCTGTACCACTAAACTACAATCACAGTTCTACTAGGGAGGTTCTTGGGATTATCTGTTTTCAGTAACACACTGTGGTAGGTTGACCTTGTCTGGCTACCAACCCCCACACAGTCACTCTCTCACTCCCTCTCCTGTACAGGGCAGGGGGAGAAAACAAGATGGAAAAACTTGTGGGTCCAGATAAAGACAGGGAGATCACTTACCAGTTACTGCCACAGGCAAGCCAGACTCAACTTGGGGAAAATTCTTTTCATTTATTGCCAATAGATTTGCATGATGAGAAAGGCATAACTAAAACAACCTTACCACCCTTTCTTCCCAGGCTTCAATTTCACTCCTTCATTCCTTACTCTTCTACCTCCTCCCCCACCACAAATGGTGCAAGGAGGATAAGGAACAGAAGCTGTCCTCAGTTCATAACAGTTCCTGTCTGCCTCTTCTTCTCACATTTTTCCTCTGCACAGGCTACAGGCCTTCATGACCTGCGCACCAGTCTGGGTCCTACCCACAGCTACAGCTCTTCACGAAGTGCTCTAGTGTGTGTCTTTTCCACAAGGCACAGTCCTTCAGGAAAAGACCACTCCGCAGGCTCACAGTTCCTGCCAGAAAACAGGCTCCTACATGGGCTCCTCTCTACAGGCTGCAATTGCTGCCAGGAGCATGCTCCACCATATGCTCTCCATGGGCCGTAGCCTCCTTCGGGGCATGTCCACCTGCTCCAGTGCGGAGTCCTCCATAGCTGCAGTGTGGATATCTGTTCTGACATGGTCCTCCTCAAGCTGCAGGTTCTACCTGCTTCACCATAGTCCTCTCCATGGGCTGCAGGGGACTCTCTATTCTGATGCCCACAGCACCTGCCCACCCTCTTCTCTGACCTCGCTGTCTGCAGGGCTGTTTCCCTGACCCTGACAACTGCTGAGCCTTCACTTTCTTAAATACATTATCATAGAGGCACCATCAGAAATAAAATGAGTCTGCAAAAATGAACTTCTTGAGTGTGAACATAACCCAATTAACTCTATTATTACTTAAATCTAGTTTACTCAGCTCTAAAATAGTCATTTAGAACAGAATTCTGTATTGACAATATGTTATATGCTCCCAGGGATGCAAACCAGCAATTTTGACAGGTTGGACAGCTGATGATCAGAAACAGACATGAGATTCTTCTTGACTGGACAGTAACAAAATGAGTTATTTCTGCTGAATTAATCTAGCTGTCGCAGCCTGTTAGAGCTATTCCTTTAAGATGTCCACAGATGAAAAAAATCCCACACTATTCTTTCATAATAAGTTCATGTTTTCATAGCTTTCCTTGCAACCTCAATAAATCTACTTATGGATGTCGGGATTCTGTGCATAACTCCAAGACACATTTTATATTTTCAGATAAATTCTTCTGCCGTGGAATCCTGTTCCCCTGTTAAAAGTCTAACTAGAGAGCAATCCTTGTTTATCGCCAAAAAAGCAAACCTTGAGAAACATCAGCCCTAAGTAACACCAAATTTATTCAAAAAAGTATAAACTAAGTACAACATTCCACATTTAAGTATGACAGTGAGGTAAGCAAAACTGCCATCAGACAGCAGATGTATACCAGATACATCAAATCCCAGACATCCAACAGTCTCACGTCACCACTGCAGGAAACATACTGAGACCAGTATTAGTTTTTAACTTCAGAGACAACCATGATCCCAGAAAGAATAAAAAGGTGAACTCTGACAAAAACTACTACCTTTTTTTCATTTCTTAAGCCATTCAAATCTTTGTTTCCCCAAACCATTTTTTGTTCCCCAAAGAGTCATGCCAAATTAAACAAATTAATACAGATATCTGGTACTGAACAGATTCCATTTACCTCTTAAAAGGTGAAATAATTGCCTAGCAAATATAAATGAGATAGCCTAAAAAAATTTAACCCTTACTTTTCACAATTTTCTGCATCATTATAACAATGTCCCAATAAATTTTCCAGCTCTTTGTCACAATTCTGACCAAATGATCCCCTTTCGTTTTATATGGCACTACTGCTTCCTAACAGGTACAGAAGAATATCTGAGATGTTTATCATGTTCTTTCATCTTTTTAATTTAATGAAAACTTGAATATTATAGATTCAAGTTTCTATTATAATTTTTCATTCCATTATGTCATATAAAAATAAATATTCCAGAACAACCTACCAAAAAAACCAAAACACACCCTCAAATAAACCTTTCATCCTGTATAAAGAGGGTATTTTCCCTGGCAGATAAAGAATGATGAGAGCTGCTTTTCTCCCGCAAGACACTTTTTCCTCTGTCTGTAAGAGAATACCCCACAAAAGAAAACACACAGAAACCAGATGACCAGAGGAAAAACTTTCTAACAGTTCAGCTAAATATCTGTAAGTAAAATGTAAAGAATAACAATTTACATGTGAATCTACTTAGCTGAAAATGGGCATAAGCAAAGGATTACAAAGCCTTAAGGATTCAATGACACAAGAAGCCTCAAGCGTGTTCAGAAGACGACCAAGGTCAGATGCCAAGATATAGAACTTGACACCTTTGCAACCAGAAGCTGCACTATCAAAGCAGTCAGGGGGGAAAAAAAAAAAAAACCAAGGTGCTGAATAACAGAGGTAACAAGAACCATTTAGGCAAGCCCAAGGTAAGTCCTACATACACGTGTAAGAATTTCAGGATAACAAAAATAAAACTTTGTATTCTTCAGGTAACTGTTTGTTGTATGGTGGCTATTTCAGTTTAATTAGTTTGGCTTCTCAGCAAAATTGTATCTGATTTACAGGTTTACAAGGTATTTTCTTTGAAAATTAAAAAACCTACTAAAACTGAAGTGTACCTTTTATCATTTAAATTTGCCATTACAATTAACTATTATCTCAAGCAACTTTGAGAGAATAAAATAATCTATAGATCAAATGCTATTACAGGACAGAAATAAAGAGGAAATAAATCAATTAACACAGTCATGTAACATTTTATGCACATTAATTTTTTTCTATGCTACAAGCAATAGATAAAACCAACAACGTAAGTGAAAACATGCTGTTGTAGCTAAGCACCATGTATTTCAGCTGATTCTTACACATTTCTGGATAAGAAAGCCATATAATTTCTTGAGATTTGTTCAAGGAAACACACACTCTTGCTAATGGGGAATAATGCTGCATATTGACAGTACTGGTTCAGTTCATTATGAGAAAAATGGACACCTTACAAGATGCAGTGATTTAGATACTGCTAAGAGTCTAAAAACTTGGGTTCTGATTCTGCCAACCTCATATTTTGTTAACTAAGGCAATTTTTTTACTTTGTATCATAGTTTCATTACTTGTAAAGTGAAAAGTGGCACTTAAATTACAACAGCGGAAAATTTGTAACAAATTTTACTCAAGAGTTCTGTATTAATCTTTATAAATCAATTCAGACCTCAAATCAGAAATAGCCTTGCATCCTATACTATGAGTTCTACCTCTACTGGCATTGTATAAAAACATGGCAATTTCAAAAAGCATTACTGAAGTTATAGACACTGTATCTATAAAAATGAACCAAAAATAGTAAGGTAAGGTGGGCAGCCCAACCTAGCACTCCTCCGTCTCTTCTGCAGTTCCTCCAGCAGTAAAATCAATTTTACAGATGTGTCAAACGTGGAAACAGACTTTAACTGTTGAAATATTCCTGACAGACATTCTTAAAAATTGGGAAAAAATTAGTTTTAAAACTTTACATTTTACATAAACATTAATTTCATTTACAGGACAAAGTCATTAGGGAATCAACTACCAAAAGTCCTCTGCAAGCAATGGAAATAGCAGATCTTTTACAATTTACAAGAAATCTTCAACAGCATAAGGCAAATAAGCTAAAACTTTTCCCATAAGACAGCTCAAATATACGCACATAGGAACTCTAGAGGAGCAATGTACACCTTACTGTGTACTACCAGGCTCCTTCAACTACAACACTTATATTCTGTTCATTAGCTCAGTACTTTCTGCCTCCTCTCACAAAAGGAAAAAAAAGTGTCCTGAATTTTCTTTCAAAATGTAAACCCTTTGATGCAAAGGAACACTAAAGCTTTAGTCACTAATCAGCCCAACACATAGCAACCCACTGGAATTACAACGAGGAAAAAAAAAAAAGATACCGTATACTGTTATAACAATGCCCTGTTCCCTTTTCAAAGCAGTAACGTGCTTGTTTATCACAGCAGATGGAAATAAGCTTTAACCCAAACTTACACATTTCTTAAATATTTTTAAGTCTGACTGGTGACATGCTTATAAAGCTAAGTGGCAAAAAATATTCTTAAAACATCAGTAAAGTAGTATTCCATGTTCTCCCCTTTCCCTTTAAAATACTGTATTATGCACATGATTCAGGCCAAAGAACTTGCACAATATGAAGAGGACAAAACCATAACCAAGTTAAATCAGTCATTCCAAACCTATTCTAAGCAAACAGAAATAGTATGTGCCCACTCTGCCTCAGGTACTAGCAGTATATAGGTTATATGCTTTACAGATTACACTATCAGATAATAAATTCTAAAGAAATTAAATGGAACATTTTGAAGGTTCGATAACAAAGCATTTTTTAAAGTCATGAAAGTGAACTTGACAGAATTCTTCCTTCAACACTTCAAAGAAATTTTGTGCTGGATTTTCCTCCTCTGCTTTTGTTAAAGGTGAATAAATCATTTTACGTTTAACTAAGGGCTCAGGCGTTACTGACAGCTATTCCAGCAAAACCAGGCTAGGTTTTATAAGGATAATGGAAAAATATCTACTTTTTTTATATATATACATATATATATATATATATATGTATACACACACACACTCCCCCCTTAAATATAGATATACTTCTTCTATATATACTAAAAGAAAAAGCTTATTTTTTATATAAAGATATTAAAGATATATGTATAAAAAGCTTATACTTTCTTGACCATTACAAGAAACCCAAGCTAGCATTCGCTACCTTCCTTTTCCCAATTAATGTCAATAGGCAGCTGAGCAGCTTGTCTTCCCTTTCTAAAAGCTGTCCAAAGAAACAAAGTAGGAGATGCAATATCCCAGAAAAGTAGATCTTTCCCATGAGAGCTTCTCAAGAAAGCTTAGCTAATGCAAAATTTCCCTGCATAGGAACAAAACCTAGATGTCATTTTACCTAGTGCTTTGCCTATGCACAGCATTGACAAGAACCTGATGAAATAAACATTAGAAAGAAAAACAGTTGAAGATTTTCTTCTTAGAATTCAATACATACTTTAAACTACCTTTAACTAAAATTAAAAATAAATGAAGGTCATTGCGCTAGAGCTGGCTCATTTACCTTCAAATAAACTGAGGTCTCTTCGTAGCCTTGGTCCATAAAGCCCTTCTAAAATACTTTCAAAACCTGGAAACAAAAGAAACATTTAAAACAGTAAATCAAAGGTTTCTTAAAAGAAAGCAAATCCAAGAACACTGGCAGTAAGTATCTCAAATTCTGAGAGCAATCCCAAAAATTGTGAATTTATCACACAAATATTTACTCCTTCCACTATACTGCTATTCAACAGAATTAGAAGATAAAAATAAGACAAGGCAATTGCCATCTGCACACAATCAGCCTATTAAGCCATGCCCCAACAACCTCCTTAGACTTAAAATAACTATCACAGAATCTTAAAGGTGGGAGGATTAGCCTTGTAGCTCCACACAAGTGAAGCAGTCTCTCTCTGGCACCGAGAATTAGAATCATGGGGGAGGGGAGGGAGGAAGAAACCTTCAAAATCAGAAACTTCTCATTCATGATCACCTGAAATTACCAAATCTGAGTGGGCTAGTATTTCTACAAATGTTAAAAAAAAAAAGAAAGCTTATTTTGCTTCTGCTACCGTAACAGTTCTCCATATCTGTACAAAAACCTTTTAAATTTGAGGATTAGATAAATCCAATTATTTTCCAGATTTACCAGCTAGTCTGTTTAGGTATTTGGTAAAATCACATACTGTAACTAGAGAGAAGAAACAGAGCAAACCAAATGATTAAAAAAAAAAAAAAAAAAAAAAACCAACAAACCCCTGCAGATGCATGAAATATGGTGAGAATTTACATCATCAGCATCACCAAAAGAAGTTTCCAAATGCCTCCTCTTTACTCCTTCCAAATAATAAGCTTATTTTCAACTAAGAGGATAAATCAAAGCAGCATTCGAAGGTTCTCACTCTTCATTCTCAAGGCCTATCTATATTAAAGATGTAGCTATTTTACAGTACTTTCTAAGACTATTTTATCATCACCTCACATAAAAGATACCAATATGTTCAGGAAACAACTACCATCAACAAAGAACATTTAGAATCATAAAATCTGCTCATCAGCTGTAAAGCTCTCTAAGACAACACCACATACAGCTCTCATCAGAAATGACATTTACTTTTTGGTTTAGATTGTATGTACACTAGTAGAAGGAAGGAAGAATAAATATGTACCACATCTTAAGTAGCACGTTAAATAATATATTAAAATCCTAGCATAGACAAGAGAAGCTATTTTAACACATAGGAGCTGCTCAGCTTGACAGCTCACATTTGGTTGAAATTTACCTTTCAGTTTTGTATTATTTTATCATTTTAATGCTCTAAAGGTTATTTATTTCTATTTTAATTTTCTACTTCTCTTTGTAATATAGTCCTATGCAAGATCACAAGTTGACAAAATCAACTCTCACAAATATATATATACATACTTTTTAAATGCAGCGTACAAAAAGCAAAATTCCAAGGCCCAAGCATACACTAAAAATTACCTTAAAGCACTATCCACTGACTCTTCTATTCAGTGTAATATAAACTCACATCTATTAGCATTGCACAAATTCCCAGTTCTTCTGGCTTCAAAGGCTTATGGACAAAAAAAAACCCAAGAGAGATGAAGAAGTCTCAAGTTAAGATAGCAATTCCCCAAACACAACAGTCTGGAAATACAAAACACACTATATGTGTATTATTAGGCTCATTAATGTTATAAACTGCAAGCCACTTTAGCTCAGCAGCTGACTAAGACTTAGGTTCTTGAAAGTTACCGTCACTGGGTAAAGACATGAATGAGTGAAGTATCTCTTGGAGACAGCTGTACTTATTCCAAAAGAACAAACACTAACTCCCGTTTCTTACTAGCTTGTAAATCAAACAGGAAGCTTGTTTACCACTCCAGTCAGCACTCAAAACCTCCTTGTTGTTTAGACACCTGCCTTCTCCCCTGCCCCGCGTCTGGTGGGTGTCACTTGTTTCTGCCTTTACTTTTGTACTTAACACGTATCTGCCTGCCCTACTGCCTGCTCCTGCCTATGCAAAAACACAAGCACAGAAAAACCAGCTCTGTGAAACAAACGTTTGCTAAGGAAGAATGCAATTTCCAAACAGACTTCCATACAGCTTCTATAAGAGATACAATTAAAACTCACAATGTGCTGTTTCCTGAGCAAAGGACACCCCATCTCCACTTCTCTGCCAGTTCACCAAACTTAGTTCCATCCCACCCATCCGAACTGATGCTTCTTTTGCAAGTCCTCACAGAACTTCCCCATAGAGCCACAATTTAGATTTACCCAATGTGATTTTTTTTTCTCATGTTCGGATACTAGATCCTTTCTTTTAAAAGAAAGTTTACTTGTACAGCCTAACAACAGAGAGAATCTTTTTCCAGCACTTATTCTAAAGTTTTCCCAGAAAATGTGTCCTACTTCCACTTTGTGCAGTTTTCTACAAAGTTGTTGTTCTGCTTTTCAGCAGCATTGATATAATTTTGATTTAGCCTAAACAGGAAGATACATCTTCGTTTCTAGAACAGCTACCGATGAACATGCGCTGGCACTGTTTCATAAAATGTAACCACCTAAATGCAGGCATTTCAATAAACCTTTGTTTTACTTCATGAAGACCGTGCGCATAAGCAGATGATAGTAGTAGTTCTAGAACTCTTCAGAACCTGAAGAGCCTCTTGTCATTCATCGATACAAAAAATAATCTGCTTTAATTTTACTCAATTTTTTGTTTCTCTTTGTGGTCAATCGACTCCTTGATTTCAAACTACGTTTCAAAACTACTGTTACTTGAGCCCTGACACTTTCTGGCACCAAACTAAAAAGAAAACACCATTGGCTCTGTTAACTTGTAATACCTCAATGTGTCAAACTCCCTTTACCTCTAATAAATTTCTTCCGTTATTTGTCTTACTTCTTCTATCTTCACACAAAAAGAAAATCAGCTTTCTTCATTACATGAAACCCTTAGGTTCCTCTAAGAGTCTTTGTATGCAGAAATTTATGATACGGCTCTTAACCCAAGAAGTTTCCACAGTTTGCTTTCCTGAACAATGTTGTGAACAGTTCTTCCCCTATATTAACTCTCTCCCTGCCCCACAACCACCCTCCACCAGATCTACTGCTTTCCTCACTCAGGGGTAGGATGAGGACTCCCAGGACCAGGAAGCCTGGAAATTCTGACCTCCAGCCACAGGAAGGGAGCTCTCTTTTTCCATTGGTAGCTATTCAGGTGCTGAAGAGGCAAGCAGCTGAGGAAAGAGGTGAAGACATAGAAGTTCCATCAGGTTTGGCATCTAAGCCTTATCCATGGGCTTAGGTATCACTAAAAGAAGCAATAGGTGACAGCAACTGCAGACTCCCAGGGGGATGAAGGCTTCTGCTCAGCAGCCAGTCTGGCTGTCTTAAAAGCTTTGCTTCTTCCTCAGAGTCCAAATCTGGAATGCTGCAGAGAAACTCTTACAGCTCATTTGGCCACTACAATTTGTCCAACTCACTGCCACCTCGTATGATACTGCCAAAAGAGATCTTCAGCAGATCAAAGCTAATTACAGGAGTCCAGGGGCAATGGTGAATGACACCAGAACCCAGGTGCTGATCCAGGAAAAAGGCTCTGACAGGAGCAAACACATTCTGTGGACCAACATCTGACTACATGGCTGCAAGCTCTTATGAGTATTAAGATCCTCTGAGAAACAGAGTGCTTGAGAGAAACAGGATCCATTTGATAATGCATGTGTCATTGCCAACAGGCTTGCCTCATAAGAAGGGCTTCAAACTAGGTTTGCCAGGGAAGTGGAGACTGATGCCTAGAAAGTAGAATGGCAGAGAGGGTAAATGCACAGGACAACACAACAGCAAAGGTCTTACAGTCCCACTGAAAAGATGGCATGAACAGGAACACATCTTAACTACCTGTATATGAATGCATTCAGCACACGAAGCAAGCACAAGGGATTATAAACCAAGGTGCACAACAATCTTACTGGGAGTATGTGGTACGGTGAGACAGTTCACACAGCCAGAGAACTACAGTGAATGGATACTGGCTTTTAAAAAAAGAGAAGTGAGAAAGTCAAGGACAGTGCTTATACTTTGCGAAGAACTTGAACAAATGGAGCTTTAGTGTGGAACACACTACATGACAGTTGAAAATCCATGGGTCAGGATTCAACCAGGGAACATTGTGGTGAACACCTGTTATGGACTGCCCAATCAACAGATGAAGCCTTCAAAAAACAACAAAAAAATAATACACAGTCAAGGCGTTAGCTCACATGAAAAATATCAGTTCCCTGACATCTGTTGGAAATGCAACATGGCAGCACAGAAGCAACCCGGGAGATTTTGATCGTGAATGGAAGACAAATGTGATTGAGGCAGACAACCTTAATAGGGGAGGCACTTCTAGACTTGCTACTCATGATTAAGGGAGAGCGGATCAATGATGTGACAGTTAACAGTGGTCTTGGCCACAGGAGCCATGAGATGGAATTTAAGATCCCAGGAGAAGTGGGTAGCTGAATAACGGCCCTGGGCTTAACAGCCACTGATTTACACCCTTCCCCCAGGAGGGGGAAAGTACAATGGAGCTAGAAGTAGGGCTGCTGCACTGTCTTAAGACAGTCTTAAGAGAAGTCTTAAATGGGCCAAAGGCCTAAGGCAAGGGTTTTAGTGAGGTACCCTACTAACTCTTTATAAAGTCAAAGAAATTGCAAAAGAAATTACCACCACCGAGCAATTCAGAAACCGTTACTTTGTGAGTTATTTCCAGTATGTTGTTTAAGTGTCTCTACAGGTTTACTCAGATTTAAAAGAATATTAAACCAGGATTATTAAATCCAAAATAAGTCTTTAGAGTACCTTCATAACTTTTAAATAGTCTTCTTAAAGAGAAACCCTTCAAGTGCTCATAGAAATTTATGATTTAAGTTTTACATAACATTTTATCACTGTAAACTACTCAGTGTCACATCCTCAAAACCTATCTACATTAGAAAGTGTATCTCGCCACATATGAACAGTAGATGCTGTGAAATTCTTTGTTATGAACAAAACAGAATAGTGATTCAATGGATACGTTCCACGGAAGCTTCCCTGATTGTGCACCTTATACAGACTCACAGAGATATTCAAGGAACACACAAGGACTCTTCCTCACTGCATGACCAAAACCAGACATTCTTCATCTCTCTTCAGCAGTGGTGTGGCTATGTATTATGAAGGCCTCTCCCACCCAGAAACTGGTCAACAGCTAGGCAGCACCTCTGGTTGTGGAAGCTATCTAGCCTAGAGGAAATCACAAGGTGCAGACTTAGAATTTTTTATACAGGTTGGCCTAGGTTAACTTTGGACATAGTAATTGAACAATTTTACAATACGAATTGAGGTCAAACAGGTTTAGTTACACATTGGCCATTGTTTTTCCAAAAGCTGTATCTCCATAATGCTTCTAAGAGGGAAGAGTTATTTTAGCCTCACAGTTGATCCCAGTTCTCAAATTGCTCCTCTCTACTTTCCCTCTCCGCATCCTCTAAGTGATCACAACTGGGACTGCAAGTATGTTTTAAACAAATCTGTTTGAATAACTCAGACTGTGTGTTAGAAGAAGAGCCAAGAAAAGAATAAATGTCATGCAATAGATGGAACCTGACATTTGAGTACTGCTTTCAAATGCCCCACTTGGTGGGTCTGAAGACAGGAGAAGTAGTTACTATACAGTTAGGAAAGAGAACAGTAGTATATGTGCAGGTATATTTAAATGATTTTTATAGATTTGGTACTCTCTGCATCATACTAATTTCTTGATTCCCCGAGCCTTCTTTATGGCCATAATAGCTTCAGTATTTTTATTATCTTTTCAAAAGAAAGTCCGTTTCATAAAAGCAGATACATTTCCATTTACCTTTGCCTCTTCGTTCCTTTTTCTTTGCTCTTTTACTCAGTGCTAGAACACAGTAATAGTAAATCTCAAGGAGCAGCCTCACAAGACTTAGGCAAACCATAATAATTACAATTGATGCATGGGCATATTGAGGTACTTGCTTAGTCACTTGTAACAGGATAACAGGGAACCCATGTAACCAGCTACCACGCTGTAGCCACCGAGTTTAAAAAAGAAAATAAAAGATTGGTGATGGAAAACCCTATAAAAACCCCTATAATTCAAACTGTCATCACACTAATGACCTCACAATAAGACACCTAGAAAAACCCTTTATTTACACTTGCTCTCACCTCCCCTGACCTGCTGCAGCTTGTTCCAGTTTAGGAAAGTATGAGCAGATGAACCGATAAAAAGCTTTCAGTGAAAGTATTTCCAAATTAATTTTTTTGTTTTATATTTTTCCAAGTCATAGAGACTGTTTTATTCATATCTCTGGATGCATACCAGAAATGGTGGATAATTGTTCCTTGCATAGATAGGCAAAATTTAAATGGAAGAAGGAGATGTTTAACAATACTGCCCATCTGATTCATATTTACTGCTCTATTTTTCATCTTAATGCTGAAAGATTACTCAGTAGAAGAGATCATATTGTTCTATGTTAAGGAATTCGGAAAATACTGCATGCGTGCAAATTAAGTTCTGCTTTTTCTCTTCTTCTCCAGCACATCCTCAGTTAAGCATTGGGTAATTCTACCGCACACTGCTTTGAAGGATGGGGCATACATGCATATTTTTACTACAATGAAATAAGACTTCTAGCTTAAAGCACTACAGCCTCTGGAGGTACTGCAGGAAAGAAGAGGTGTGTTTTACAGACCCTCAAGATCCCTGTTAACCCACCTAACAAAGTTAGCAGAATCAGGCTGGATCTTCACAAATTCTGTGTGCCTAAAGATTAACTACACCAGAACTTATATCACCCTACACTTTGTGGCTTACTGTACCAAGAACCACATCTGAATTATGGTAGTTCAAATTGTTTTACTGAAGTCCAAAACACTTGTTATTTAACTTCTAAGGAAACTCAGCTCCTCCCCCCATTTGAGAAAAAGATACTGTTAAGTAACATGCATGTAAGATTCATGCCTCCTCCTTGATTTTTGAGTTTATTCAATACTCTAAGCAGAGTAAATGGAATGAAAAGTTAAAGTAGAAAAAAAATTGCTCATTCTAACCAGTGTGGAATTTAGCCCATTACTGCTGCTTTTCAAATCAGAACTAACATGAAAGTAGGTTCAGAATTGCTGATTTCAGTTCTTAGAAGATTGTAAAATTGAACAAACGGTCTTTAAAATGTAATTAAGAAAATCCAAAGAATAGGATTATATTTAATGAGATTTGGCACAGTATCACCAGAAACAGCATTAAAATGAAGCTTCCTTCTTTTATTTTTTGGTGTTCTGTAATAGAGGTTAGTGTTCCTTTGACCACAGGAACACCATTATCTAGCTTTCATATAAATTCTGTTCCCATTCTGAAGTCATACAACCCATATTTTGAGATGGTATTTTTTAATCTATGACACAAATTGTATGAGTCTAAGAAACTAAAATCAATAAGGACCAAAAGACAGATCCTGCACACGTCAGTTTAATGCCATAATCAATAGGCTAACCTCCTCAATTGCAAGCCTCCTTTGCCCCATACACTTTTATTTAAGTAGCAGTAACTTCATGGCAAGGTACAACCCACAAACACACAGTTCTGAGCTAAAACTCATTGACATTACATGAGAAGTAAAAATTTCCCTTCATATGTGAAAATACATAAGCAGTTAAAACCATTAAGCTTGGCTCTCCCACACCACAGCAATGATTTAAAAGATTTTTTTTCCCCCTTCCCTTGGCACTTTCCCCTTTCACTCAACTAAAGAGTGATCCCTTCTGAAAACTACATGTAAATTAAGTATTTTATATACATGACAAACTTCAGTTCTACTTCTGCCTATTTTATACAGTTTCACAACTGCATTATTCAGTTTGGCTCAGTACAGGAGCATATCTGAAGGAAATTTTGTGGTTAGCATTACTAAGTCAGCTATCTTGGATTTAAACTATCATACCATACACAGAATTCAGCTTCATTAGTTTTGTCAAACATTAGAACCACTTTATGTTTTTATTTTTAAACAAATAACCCAGGCAGACAGAGTACCAAGTCTTTCAGTTTCTCTGAAAGAAGAACTTGTGGTTCTCTTCAAGTTTTCTCTCAATTGTGCTTCAGTGTTTAAAGTAATACAAGTGCAAGAGCAGGAGGGAGTATTTTGTTCTGGGTTACTTAAAAAGGAAAAGAAGTCATCTGCCTTTCTTACAAGTTACCCTTTCATAACTGCATCAGGAACCCAAGATCCTTGTATAACAGAAGCAAAAAAAATAATATACCTTTATTCAATTATTAGCTTTTTCCTGTTTGCAATGCCATTACAGAATATCTAGTCAGTGAAACTCCTTAGTTAATAAAATGCTGGCCAGATTCTCAGTTAAAAACCAGCCCATTTTTCTTGCAGGACAATTCTTGAGACATAATTTCGGACAAATGTTGCATACGGCTGGCATAGGGAGGAGGCTTGTCTAGCTTAAATCCACTTTTTGCTTATAGCACTAAAAAAGGTATTCTTTTAACAGAAAGTTCTAAACATTTACCTTCATACACTCATTTTCTTTACCATATTGATTCAGAATCCTGAGCAAACAGGAACCAACATACCAGAGATTCCAATGTGAAAGGGAGGAAATCCTCTATTTAGACTCCAATACAAAATCTGAACTAAAAAGATACTTGTCTTCCTCTGCAGATCTTGACTTGAGGAATCAATGCAGTTGAGGACACTGCTGCTGCCACAGAGAAAAGACAGGGTGACTGAAAACTGAAATGAGACTACAGAACAGCTTCACTTCTAAGTGGCTACTTTTCCCTTAGGATAAAAACCCTTGCTTTCAACTCTCTATGCTGTGCTTTCTTAAGGGGATGCAGACAGTGATGAAATATTGTTTCCAAAAACAATAAATATTGTTTCCAAAAACAATACATACATCAAAAGAACTAGCCTTAACATAAAGCAGTTACAAGCATCAAGCAGAATACAAGAGGGAGTAATATTCCAGTACTAGGAAGGCCAACATTGGCCATACCTCTAAGGAAAAACAAAAAGAGGAAACGTCCTGCCTCCCCCCTAATTGTTCAACTATTATAAAGAAAAGGGTGGCAGCCAACAGAAAAAAAAAAAAAAAAAAAAAAAAAAAAAAGACTGAGGTTAGCAGCAATTCTGAGTTCAGGTCCATTTTTCAGGTACTTATAAATCACAGCAAGAAAAATCAGGTTCAACAAAAAAAGTTTGGAGTGTGGAGATGCTTCCATGCCAGTAAGAACATGTCCTTGCAAACCTGTAAACACGAAAGGCCACATGACAACATGACTTGCTACGCATGTAGCTTCCAGAAACTGTCAAAATTAAAGCTAGATTTAATTTTTAATATAGTAGCAAGATATTGAGATTTATATGTTATTTATAATTTAAAAGGCATAAGGAAAACACTCCAGGAGTGACTGCATTGCTCTGTGGATTAGGGGACATAAAATTGCTTCTAAGTGACAGTTACTAGAACTTAATTTCTGTTCTCTTTAAAAACTCTTCTTTCTTTGAACAGCAATGTAACCCCATCTGTCACACAGGGATATTTAGATATGGAATCAGTGTGAGCATCAGCGTTCTTCAGACACTGAAACTTATCCTACTGCCTTTCTTTTTTCAAGACACTACATCAAAAAGTTATCTAGATACTAACTGTTACTCAGAACAGTACTGGAGATAATTTGGACCAGTTTAGAGTTTGTATCCTTAGAGAACAAAATTCAGAGGGAATAAATAACTGCAAAAGAGATAACGTCCAGCTTGGAAAAATGCTTGTGACTTCCTCATTTGGTATCAATTTAACCATTTTACAACATGAGGAGAATAAAACATAGAAACAACAATCACTTTCAGAAGACCACGTGCCTGGGGCACATTCTTGTTTCTTAACATGCGCAAGTGGTTTGAAAAGTCTACCTGTTTTATCTACCTATTTTATCTAAAACATTTAGGATGGCCAGACAAAGGCTTCTTTTCTACATGAAGGCTTAGTCTGATGTTCACTAAATCATCATGGAAAAGTGAAGCTCGCAGTCAATCTGTAACAATGAATAGGTCACAACACTGTTTTACTACTATACAGTATCACACATCTAACCAGCCTCTGGGAGAAAGTCTACAAGTCAACTAATGAATAAATAGGTCTGGCACACTTCCTGGATTATCAGAATCAGAGAACATGAAGCTTTTTGCTAAGAAGGGAGGACTAGTTGAAAGCTGTTAGAGAAAAATACAGTTATCAGAAAACGCCAGTTCACTGAGCCAAAAAAACCCCATTTGATTCAAAACATTCCTAGCCTGATGGGCTTTTGAGAAACTGAAGCTCCCATTCCATTAGCTTGCAGTAGACCCTGCTACTATCTACTCCAAGCTCGACACTGTACTATACCATGGGTCTACAGCAAGCTAATGGAGTTGTGAGCCTTCCAAGAGCATTCCATGATGGCTGACAATATGCTTAAAAAGTAAGTGGAATTTCCCAAAAGAGTCAAGAGCTTCATGAGAATTTTCATGAGGTTTCTTTTGAATTGTCATTTCTGCATCAAACCACCAGTCTTCCCCACAAACTGCAGACAGTTTTGAAATGAACAAGAGAAAAGTCATTCTTGTCTCCCAGTAGATCCAACTTCTCATATTCAGAAACTATTTATTAGTCTCTATTATTAAAAACAAACTACCAACCAACCTAAACAAAACCAACATTTGAATTTGATTGAAATCCTGCAAGTACTCTGCACGAACACATTGATTACCTGAAATCAATTGACATATCTGCTGAAGCTACAGAATGAAAGGCATCTTGTATCTAGATGCCAAATTACAACACAGTAAATGAACTACCAAGCCTATAAATCTCAGTATCGCATTCTTCAAAGTATTTATTTCCAAACATATTAACACAAATGCTGAAAGCAGTTTATTAAAATACATTTTTAATAATCCCAGCCATTACCACAAAGTTACTAAGAAATTAGTGCAACATTCCTTTGAACTAGTAGTTAAAGTTTGCCATAAGCTTACTTTTTTGCATAATACCTATGCCATGTATTTTCACCTCTAAGTCACAGTTTATTTTTATGAATACCTTCAATAAATAAACCAACAAAAACACTTTCCCTCCCGTAAAAGAAAAACCACAACAAAACCAGCCAGCCATAATTTTTGTATCCTGCCAAAATTTGGCTTGGAAAATTAGGCAAAATTTAGAGCTGGCAACATGTCAACTAGATCAACAAGAATTGGACACACTCATCTATGTAAAAACTTCACTTGAAACAAAAAAAAGTTAACCAGGCCTCCTTCCTCCAAAAGGTTTTCTGGAACCCAAGGTTAAAATTGCGAGTGCCTCAGATACTCTGATTAGATTGGAAGAACTCTAAATTCAGCTAAACTGTGATTCCAAATGAGTTCTTAAACATACAATCATAGAATGGTTTGGGTTGAAAAGGACCTTAAGATCATTTAGCTCCAACCCCCCTGCCATGGGCATACTCAGTGCATAAAAGAAAAGATGACATTGTTCAAAGTAGGTAGGTATTCTATCTTAACTTACACGTCATGGACCTGTAAGTTTTACCAACCTGTAATGTACATCTTCTAAGCATACTTCTGTTGAACTTGCACAATGTACCAAAAAATACACACAAGTTTCTCATAATTTAACATTTGATTAAGTGGGCTGAATTCCCTCATTTCCCACTGGAGATTGAAAAAGCAGAAACACAGAAATAGAGACTTCAATACAGATTTTAGCTTCACATTAGACACCTATCAGATAAAAGATGTGAGATAGAACAGGAAAATGTTAATTTATTGGTTTTAAGCATTTGAAACAATTCAAAGATTAAGTATGTGTGCTTGGATGGCATTTTTAAATCGATTACACACATCTGTACAAACTTCTGATAAACTTCCAGTCATTAAATGACACAAGACAAAGCATGAAACGGTAAGATTCAAAGCGTGGGACTCAGACTCTCATCTGCTGTGGAACAGAATTCGTATGATACTCAAATGAAACCATATACCAGCTCTGAGAATTTATTGGGCAATAACCAATTTTGTAACAATTCCATAATTCATTTCTGATTACATTCTCTAAAACATTACTAACAATTGTCCAACCTGACCTGGGGAACAGGGGGTGGAACACCACAAAGGAAAATCAGATACGTATTTCAAGTGCCTAGTGGCAAGATTCTGAATACTTTAATCATGTGGAGAACAGACAAGAGGTCTTACACAAGGCGGATGCGTTTAAATAGTAGGCTATCCTGTCTTAGAAACACTCTGTTCCTTCTGTACTATAGCCCGGCTCCTCCTTAGCAGAAGGAAACATTATTTCCAGACAGACATTCATTGTTAGTTCTAAATTTGTTAGTCTGCTTTAAAAATAATGAGAAGATACACCACTTCATTTATACCGTGCAAAAAAGGAAAGAAGTTATGTCCCTATTTTGCTCCTTAAAACAAACAAGAACTCAGCACAAATTGTGTATTAAGTTTCTGTATTAAGTCCCTTTCAGAAGGACCACGAATTTAAAATAAATAGAAAAGGCAGAATCTGTACCAGATTTCACTATTCCACTCACAATATACCGAGTTTCTTTGACTCAAGACAACCATATCCTATTGCTTCCCATAGGACTCAAGCAAGGCAAAACAGGAAACTTTAGTACTTTGAGCTATCTTTAAGTAGGGTACTTTTCCCTACTGAATGAAACAATAAAGAAAGACAACAGCAACCACTTAGGGAAGCCAACTGCCAACTGAACAGCAAGGTCAAGAATACAGGAATAGGATTTCTTAAAAGAAAGGTGTGATTGCAGTCTGCATTTCCAGCAAGAGGGAAACTCCTGCAGGAATCAGATAAATCTCTGTTCCAGCATTCTGGAAAACTTCATATGAAGCTACTTATCTGGTACCAAGCTTCTTAATCTGTCTCATAGGTCAAGGTCACTCATATCCCACACAAAGAGCGAAATAGCCCTTATTACTAATCTGCAAGGTGGAGAATGAAGGAGGAGAAAATGCCAGAACACCACTGATGCAAAATGCACAACTGACAAAGCTGTCAAGTATCCAGTTGGTAACTGTTCTGTATGCCACATAACCAGGTCAGTTGGTTGTTAAAGGGAAGGTGGAGAAGTACAGCACCACACAGAACACAGGGCAGTTAACAGCTCTTAAAATACACCAATCACTACCAAGTAACTAATCCTGCAGACAACAGTAGACAAGGCAGCTCTGGCTCTTCTGAGTCTGTGATGCTTTTGTGTTTTGTGTTGTGATGCTTCCGAGTTTTGAATGAGGCAACCAGGTGAGCAGAAGCTGTGCAATGCGTTATTCCTGCCTAGGAAATGAATAAAGCCTCGAGAAAACAAGCAGTCACTTTACTGCCTTTAAGATGCTCTGTTAATATGAGTTTCCTCAAAGTTATTTGATTCCTCAGAAAGAGATTCTGAAAAGATGCCAAGATCTCCTCAGACAATGACAGCACCAGAAATGACTTCAAGTCGCATCAAGTAGCAGCCCTCAAAATGCTATATGTGACAACCTGAAGTAAAGGCTTCAGCAGAAGCCAGCAAAAACCCTTCGTGGACCATTGCACAAGTATTCTTAACGTCACTAATTAAGAGACGTATTCAGCAAGTAAGGCCACAGATTTCAATAACCTGAATCATCATGCTAAAGTAAATTTCCTCAGGACACACTATGAGTTTCTCTCACAGCTTTTCTCCTGCAGTGTCACTGCAGAAAGCACTGACTAGTTAATAAGAAATCCATGATCCCTTGAATTTCCAGTTCACTCCCTAAAGGTTTGTGGGACAAAGAGTGCTTGCCAGAAATGATGACAATAATTCAGACATGACTGATTTACAGACAAATGCTTCCTCAAAAACTGTATTATTTGTAGGATTTACTAAACAGTTTCTCTGATATGAATTCCCCATTGAAACGGTCATGTTTTGTCAAGACCTAGTTTTAAGAAAACACCTAAACAGACCATTTCTTATTAAAACCTATATCCTTGGGGCAGAACACACTTGTTCAGGAGTCAGTAGACTTAGACAAGAGTGCAGACAGGAAATAAAACTACCTTCCAGTATATCCTAGCCAGTCTGATGGCCTTGCTGAAGAAATTCTCTCCAAAAAGGACTAGCATTTGGTATTCCAACACAGAAGGCAGTATCAAGGAAGCAGGGAGAGTTGTTGCTGTTTAAAAAGCAGCAAGGGATTAAAATTAAATACACTAAGGTACCTTAGGAAACAGGGAAATGCTAAAAACCAAACGCCACCTCACATTTCTCAGCTACACATTAGACCACTGAGAGTACCTAATGACATGGAAGAGGAGTGCACGCTTTTGGACACCAGTATAACAGACTTATCAACTGCCTAAGGCATATACATCAGTTAAATGTTAGTATGGATATATGAGTTGGCATCTTGAGATAAAACTTTGTCAAGTCTAAGTGGAATTGGCACAATGCAAGTGTAACAGGCATGGAACTGATAAAAAAAGGAGGAAGACAACAAGCAATGCTGAACGAGATGTTCCAGCCTGGAGAATCACAGAATCAACTAGGCTGGAAAAGACCTTTAAGATCATGAAATCCAATCATTAATTACCCCAGGACTGTCAAGTCCACCACTAAACCATGTCATTAAGGGCCTCATCTACATGGTTTTTGAACACTTCCAGGAATGGTGACTCCACCACTTCCCTGGAAAGCCTGTTCCAATACCTGATTACCATCTCGGTGAAGAATTTTTCCCTAATATCCAATCTAAAGCTCTCCTGGCACAGCTTGAGGCCGTTACCTCTTGTCCTATTGCTTGTTACCTGAGAGAAGAGACCAACCCCCATCTCACTACAACTTCCTTTCAGGTAGTTTTAGAGAATGAGATGTAGCTGTAGACAAGGGTTATTAGACCATCTCCTCAGGAGTTTTACCCTTCCCCCCCCCCCCCCCCCCCCAATTTTACCAACAATCAAAAGAAGCATACAAGTATACCTCAACTTCTGACTACATCAACACTGGTTGATGAGAAGCTTAACACGAGCCAGCAGTGTGCGCTTGCAGCCCAAAAGGCCACTGTATCCTGGGCTGCATCAAAAGAAGCATGACCAGCAGGTCGAAGGAGGTGATCCTGCCCCTCTACTCTGCTCTTGTGAGACCTCACTTGGAGTAGTGCGTACAGTTCTGGCGTCCTCAATATAAAAAGGACATGGAGCTGTTGGAGCAAGTCCAGAGGAGGGCCACAAGGATGATAACAGGGCTGGAGCACCTCCCATACGAAGACAGGCTGAGAGAGTTGGGGCTGTTCAGCCTGGAGAAGAGAAGCTGCGTGGAGACCTCAGAGCAGCCTTCCAGTATCTGAAGGGGGTCTATAAGGATGCTGGGGAGGGACTCTTCCTTAGGGACTGTAGTGGTAGGACAAGGGGTAATGGGTTCAAACTTCAACAGGGAAAGTTGAGATCAGATATAAGGAAGAAGTTCTTTACAGTGAGGGTGGTGAAGCACTCGAATGGGTTGCCCAAGAAAGCGGTAAATGCTCCATCCCTGGCGGTGTTCAAGGCCGGGTTGGACAGAGCCTTGGGCCACATGGTTTAGGGCAAGGTGTCCCTGCCCATGGCAGTTGGGTTGGAACTAGATGATCTTAAGGTCCTTTCCAACCCTAACTATTCTATGATTCTATGTGGGCTTCAAACATAAACACATGACATTTCATTTCACATCTGATTATATGACATGCAGGAATGTACACATGGAAAGAAGTAAAGAACCCACTAAGTGCTGCACAGTTGAAATTACTTTGACCAAAGGATCTCAGTTCCTGCTGGAACACAGGATAGCTACAAGCCATTAATTAAACAATTCCTCAGATTTAGGCATCAACAGAAAAAGGTGTGGCAAAACCTCAGTCAGGAAATCTTTAACACAAAGCCTCCTGAACCTCTACCTTTTGGCGAGACTCTCTAAACATCACCAGAAGATCTCCGACCTCAAAAGCCAGACACCACAACAAAGTGGAACACACAACAGGTGGCAGAATTCCCAAGTAAACAGTTAAGATGGTAACAGTGAGTTTATAAACCAGTATTTCCCCAACGGCCATTGTCTGGTATCACTTCCAAGCTTGGTTTTAGTCAGCTAAATACTACCTGTGAGTTCTGTACAGCTTGATCTATATAAGCCTTTCATTGTCAACTCCTCAGGCTGAGCAGTTAACCCTTCTTTCCCTCATTCCCTTTTCTCTCCTCTCCCCATTTAACTCACATTACAGCTTAAGCTGCAAGGTCCCAGCTTGTTGGCAGGATAGCCTGCTAGATATACAAAGGTCTCTAGGACCATTCCTCTGCCAAGGTAGTTCAGTTGATACCAGGGATGGAGCAGCCTCTCCTGCTCCTCAGAGGAGCTATCTGACTCAGTCATACTATGATCAGTTTGTCTAAGGAGTAAATAAAACATGCTTCTTGTAATAACAGCCTCTTGTTGATGGGAACAAAACAGGAAGTAACAACAACAAGAAAAACTGAAAGGAACTTGAGGGTGATACACCTGAACAAGTATTTATAATGAAGAAATCGGCAAGCTGATTACCTCAACGCTAGAGGACAGGAAAAGGGCAAAACTTAACACGGATCAACAAAAAACAATGAGCACCTGTGTATGCCTGTCTTTTACCAGCCTGTGTACCTCTACCAGAGAGACACCTGCTTAGAATATATACCAGCAAAGGCATACACAGAATCATAGTACCATTTAGGCTGGAAAAGGACTTCATAGATCACGAAGTCCAACTGTAATTCTAACACTGTGAAGTCCACCACTAACCCATGTCCCTAAGCACCATGGGTATACTCTTAAATACCTTCAGGGATGGTTACTCAACTACTTCCCTGTGAGGCCTGTTCCAACACTTGACAACCCTGTTAGTGAAGAATTTTTTCACAGTATCTAATTTAAACCTCCCCTAGAGCAACTTCAGGCCATTTCATAAACCAGCAAGTCAAATGTTCATAACTGGGCAAATAAAATTCGAGGAACAGGATTACCAGATGCATAGAGAATTACAATGTATTACTGAAGACCCAATACAACTTCCGTGAAGTCACACTTCAAACATAATTCAGCTATCTGAAGATGTCAGTAGGCATGTAGACATTGGACACTAAGATTAAATCAAGATTTCTGAAAGACATCTATTGACATCCATGCCCAAAAGCTTTAAAAACTTCCCAAGACACAGAGGTAAAGTCTGTGCATAGGTAAGTAACTGGTTGAAAGAGAGAAGTAAATGGTTAGTTTTCACAGCAGAACGCCACAAGTAAGAGTGTCACTCTTCCACCCAAAAGAGGTGATCTGGTAACGTGACAATGCACTGCCCAGTAGATCCTAGTATTAGCAGCAAAGAAAAGCAAGAAAACATCAGGGGAACTTCAAAATATTGAGGTATTGAGGTGGTAAAATTGAAGACGATTACCAAAAACAAGTACATATTAAGCTAAATAGTGGAGTAAGCAAAACTTCATATTCCATACACAGTAATGGGCTCCAAACTGACTTAAAATTTATCTTGGGGTTCAAATATACAGTTCTGTGAAAATAAAGAACATGTCAAATGCTCTGACTTCTTAAAGGAAGAGCTTCTGCATTGCTCCCTAGTTTATCACCACATAAATTCACACTGATGTTATCCTGAATAGACATAGCTCTAGTTTCCCCATCTCAAGAAGAGAGCAAAACTAAGAAAACACAAGAAAGGAGGGGAAAATGATTAGATTTAATGAACAGCTTTTCTACAAGGAACAGGTAAGAGCTCCAGTTTGAGGGATGGAAGAAATGGCCAAGGGAAGGTAGGTCTTTTCAATCCCTTGGGTTTTTTAAGTAATGGTTTCATAAAGTGCTTCTACTTCTTGTTTTTGACAAACGGAACAGTCAGATAACACAGTACAACCAGGGACAGCAGTTACGTACTGAAGTTTCATTTGGCTTTGAAATCACATACCCATACAAAATCAACAATAACTTATGAGAGAATAATCTAGTATATCAGTTATAAAACCCCCAAAAAACTGGTTTTCTATGAAGGATCAAGACAAGTGTCATGGAAGGCTGAAAGATATTTCAGAAATAGTATTAGGTATTAATATTTTTTCCCTAGCGATCCACCAGCAGCTGCAGACAATACATCTTAGGCTACACAGACTTGCTCTGATCTAGTAGAGCTGTTCTTATCTGACAATGCAGAGACAGATTATTATGACACTCATTCAACATGGTCCAGACTATACTTTGTTTGAACTACTGTTTGGCATGACTCTGCAGAACCCATTCAAATGGAATGGGGGAAAAGGAAAATACTCAAACAGATCACAGGGACAGAGAGCTTATTATAGCCTCTCACTGCAACTGAGATTGTACCACAGTGCAGACAGTAAACTTTGGACAATATCCACTATTAACAGTTTGCACTAGCTGGTACATTTGTAGCTACATTTTTGTCACTTGTCTGTGAATTACTTGCTTAAAATTCAAATCCACTACAGTGACTTCTGAGACATTAGAGCTCATGATCCACTCAATTTTTACTGTGATATTTGAATAGAAAGAAATATGGAAGGGAAAAAAATACAAAGGAAAAACTTAAGGAAAACCCCTAAGTAACAGCATTGGCACAATGCATAAAAATTGGGGATAAATTGAGGCTAGAAGTGTCCTAATTTCTAGCAAGAATGAGTTTGGGATCCATCTCCAAAGAAAAAAAGAACAACGAAGTCCTTCCAAACAACTACTGAGTAGTATGTGAAAGTCTGATGGCAAGGTAGTACTCTTCTTGACCTAGCAAGATTGACAAAGACTGACATTTCCTGAATGAGGTGGTAGGAAGAAGCATATACCCCTTTTCCTCAAGCTACCATGAGATGGGATATCTAGCAGCAGTATATAAAAACCAAACAGATGGGATTAGACACTTGGAGGAAGAAATTGCCTTATCTCCTGAACCAAAAGATGAAAAGTATAATTTGCCTCGGTGAGCATGCTTGTGGTGTGTCACCTGAAGACACCCCATACATATGTGTGAAGACACATAAGAAAATCAAAAGCTGAGATAAAACAACTTGTGGAGACACAAAGTTGTCAAAACGGTTTTAATGTCACTAACAGTAAGTAAAAGGAAAGATTTGGAAGCAAAGACAAACGGGTGGTTTTAAGAAGTCAAAGACAGAAAATGACTGATTATGAAAGTTGAAGAATAAAGAGAGAGAGTGGTCCAGGAAAAATAAGAAAATGAAAGGAGTATGAACGAGGTAAGTCCCAAGTCACTGCATTATTCAGCTGGTAGCACAGCAAACTTTTCAGACAGAGTTTGGCACAGTTAGCACTAAAGCCGTTGCACAGGGCAGTCTAAGGCAGCAGTACATCCTAAGCAGATTCTTTTTTTCTTCCCCTTCATCAGATGGCTAACACCAGAATGACCTAAATCTGCACAGGTCACAAAGCAGGAGCCATTTGATAATCCTCCCCCATATTTAGATTAGGAGGCTTAATACCTACACTTAGGTAAAGTCAGATCTTCACATTTAACTGGGCCTTGCAGTGGCACAGTCTGTTCTGTGAGCCAAACAGACATCTGCAATCACAAGCTGGAGCCCTTTAAGGCAGTCTTCTATAGTCTACATCATATACAACAGCAATATTAGTTCACTGTCAAAAGATGTCCAGCAGTTTTGCACCACTAGTATTTAACCTGTCATTACCAAAAAACTATAGTGCTTCTAGGATGAAAAGAAAATTTTTAAATATGATGTGCAAAGGTTTCTGACAGTAGTTGTGTAAAGCAGCAGCATACTCAACCCTAGATTAATTACACTGCCCTCTGACCTACTAGTGGCTCATTAGACTAGAAATGCACTAAAGCTAGTTTATAAAGCAGTGGAATTATGACTGTTAGAACTACTATTCATCTGTAAGTTTTTTAACTAGCCTTTAATTAAGATGATTTGAAGAATGATACGATAGGAATGAAGGATGATAATTATTTATAATGTGAAAACTAAGCATTTTTAAAAGCGACGGTAGCGTTTTAGAATAAAACACATTGCAAAACAACAACTTTTTTCCACAACAACTCTTTAAACATGAGTAATCAACCCCAGGTACCACAAAAGCTAGGATGTCTCATAATTGGAAAGCAGGATCCTACCAAGTTATACAGAAACTGAAAGCTGAGGAATATAGTTAAAGAAGTCAGAAATTCAGTGACTTAAGAAAATTCACCTCTGGTGACATTTACCCAACTCTCACTGCTACAATACAACACATGCTGCTATGAAGATGCAAGCCCAGATGGATGTTGAGAACCAAACACAATTAAAAGCAGCAGCTGAAAGTCCAGAAGAATTTTGCAAAGGATAAAATGTTAATCTAGAAAGGGGTTAATTCAACTTCTCAAAATACTACACAGGAACCCAATCTGTGCCAGAAGCACAACAAAAACAAAGATGACAACCTGATACAGGAGTCTTCTGTCTGCAGTCTCACATGCTGCTGACCACACCCCATAAAAAGGAATTCAACCTCATTTCTGAAGATTCAGAGTCCCCTAACTCTTTGTAATACCTTTGCTATCCCCTTACAGGCTCAAATAGATGAGTTGCTACCATCCACTTTCCTTTCCCTACTCTCTCCTTGCTTCTTCCTGGCTTCTCTTTGCCTTTAATGGATGGGAGGATAAAGCAATAGATTAGCTGGAGGGAAACATATATATATATATATATATATAAAAACATATATATATGGGAAACATTTATATATATATATATATAACGTAGTAACTTCACACCCTCAAACAAGGTTGATTTTTTTATGTATGGTACACAAATTTATAATGCCATCCTGTTTTTCAGAAGTTTGATACTAGACATGTGAATCACGCAAATTCAGTTCTGTTCCAACCTATCTTATCAAAGTTCCCTCCAAGCACATGCAACAGAGCAAGGTTCAAGAATAACATAAAAGACAGTGGTACTAACTGGGATGAAGAATTTTAAGTTAGTGAAGTCTATAAAGCTCTGGCTGACCTCTACACTTTACATAAACACACCGAACTCTAAAGGACAGAACAACAACCTTGTTTGAAACCCTGATACTCAAGACATATTCAAGAAGAAGGAATCCATTGTAAGTATCTATTCAAAACATCCATATAATACAGCTGAAAATAAAAAGGTGAGGGTGGATAAATGGAAGAGACGCTGTTTTTTCCCCCCATTTTAGCTATAGGCAGTACAAGCCCTGGCTACTTGCCAGCAGCTGGAATACAGCTCCTGAACAGCATACACTGATCTGATAAATTGATCAGTATGACACATTCCTGTTATTTTCCTTATACAACTACCAGTACTTATTACCATAGCAAGACAGTTCAGGAGACTCAACAGAAAACCAGCGTGGTGACCAAAATCACAGCATGACCCCCTCCGCCTAACTTAAAACAGAAGGGAAGTTCACTGTTACATCAGACAATACAAAGGGAGAACAAGTGGAAGGACGTTATAGTTAGTGGTACTGCCTTCTTGCTCTTGTCACCAATTCCGTTGATTAGGATGCTGTTCAGCTAACTTAGTTTCTAGCTCACTTCAATCCCCCAAAAAAACGTTGCTAAAATAGGCAGTTACTAAAAATCAGAAACCTTGTTTTCTCCAGTATGGCTACTTATTCTTGACTCAGTACAAAAAAGGAGGTATGTAGTAAACCTGATTAGGAAACTGATCCAAGTTAAACTGGATCTGACCTTTTTTTCTTATTCTTCCCTCCTGCCACGTTTCCCCTCCTGTTTTCTAGGTTAGCGTTAAGCTAGATTAGTTTTACAGCCTAGCTCATTGAATTGTTTAATAAATGAACGCTCATACCAGTTGACATAAATCATGTAGGTACAGTGAGTCCAGAAAGAAAAACAATAAAATTGTGTAATGCATCAACCAAAAAAACCCCTGAAAGTTACCAACTTCAAGCATTAGTACACAGTTACTGAATGCCAATTCAAGGGAAGAACTGAGACTGAGTTGCCGTGACAATATCTGTACTCCAGGGTTTTGGTTTACACAAGTTCCAGCTTAGGAAACTCTTAGTGCCTGCAATGTAGAAAGACTATCAGAGTTTGAATTTCTCATCTCACTATCAGCTAGACAAAAAGTAAACAGCTACCATATAAGAACATACAATAAGAAAGTTCAAGCTATGCCTGAAAACACTGACAAAGATTACAGTAGTTCCTGGAACACTTAAAAATTGAACTGCTTCCACATACCAGTATCTACACATAAGGAGCACCAAAAACATAAATCACAGGTTTTATCAACACTACTGAAGATATGTATATCTACTTGCATGCCCTGAATCACATTTCTGTTCCTAGCACAAAGAATTCAAACAAAGCATTGCTTGCATCCTGCACGGTCCATGGATTAGTCTGTGTAGCAGGTAGTTTTGTCTTTCAAAACTGGTGCTCTATACAACCTTACAGTTGCAGGTTCACAAGAGACAAGTGAACTGGTAGTGCATCTACAGCTAGATATGTGGAACTTCCTCACCCTGCCCTTTAAACTAAGCCTCTGATGTTTTTACTCTAACTCTTTTTGTACTGTTTTCACGAGTAAAAATTTCAGAGTCAAACATAAGATATCCCTTTAAAAACACATAATGACAGCAGTAGGCAATTACTTCTTTCTGAGAGAAAAGCTGATGTGTTGAAATGGATTGTGAAAGGACACAGAAAAGAAGCTGAGTTAACACTACATATTTGAAACAAAGATAGTCCAACACAAGCAAAACAAACCCCATGTGTTTTCTCTTATTTCAATCTAAAGACAGTTAATGTGATACCTACACCAAAGCAACTTCCAATGACAAACTGACTGTTTTTTCCTCTTCTTTTAACCTGCTTAGTTCAGGGGAAATCGGGATGGTACGTTTAGGGCTGTGTTCCACTTCTAGCACTGACAGTGCCACAAGCAGCTAAACCAATCCAATGACTTATTTCTGCTATTACCCATCCTGCTTCTGTCACACAGTCCCACCCCTGTCCTTGTGCTAGCACCAGCACCCATCAGGTTTGGGATTTGCTTTTTTTGTTGTTTTGTTTTTCTAAGTTCCTAGCTCCTCTCAACAGAGTTGACCAGCTAGTAAGTTACAGCAGATTAGACAGGGGTCCAAGCAGTGCTGATGCAAGCATGTGAGCAGCAGAAGCACAGAGTCAGGATCGTGATTTCTCCATCCTGGTAATAGTTCCGTGAGACCTGAGCATGCAAGATGGCACTTCAGTGTGTTCTTAGATTGTGGTTTCATAATAAGTGTTCAACACCAATGCTGACTTGCACACCTGCCTCTGTAATACTAGTTTGGGCTATCCCCTTACATGATACCATCTTTCCCCATTGCATCAAAACTGCCCGTGAACCTGTGCTGTGATTCTGATCTAGATTTAATTCCTGTTCTTCTCCAACATTTGCAGTAGCACTGAGATTACTTCCCCAATCTGTTTTACACCGGAATCACAGCATGAGTTTCACATCACAGCTCAAAGGATGGTAGATCCACAGAAACACCTTATACCAGTATTACTGCCTATCATATGGGATGATGGCATTATGGCCACAGTGAGTTATCTGCTGTTTAAAACAAGCTGGAGTGCCAAGAAAGCAAAAGGGTTCAAAGCAGGTATCATTTTGAAATCATTCTTGTACACAGGCTGTTGGTGGCTTGACAGGTAATAAATAGAGCATCAAGCCACCAAAACAATCACTGACAGATAGACAAAAACATTAGAGATGTTATATAGTAAAATAACCAGTTCTGCCACTACTACTGTGGCAACTATAGAGAATCACCTACAACTGCAGCAGTATTACAGAAAAAGTGACAGTAACCTGAGGCAAAGTACTTACAGCCACAGTGAAAGTGAGAACACTTCTGTGTATTGTTGGGATAAAGATACAAAGTACTTGATGCAAGAGTGTTGCAAGCGTGGGTATAATACCAAATGCAATAGCTACAAATCTTTCATCTGGTGGGGAAATTCCTCTCACTGAAAAGCGCACTTGAGGGGCAGCTTGTAACCTGGAGCAGAAGTTGAATAGTAACCTGGAGCAGAAGTTGAAATATTTTAAAAAAATAATTGAAAGTCTACATCCATCAAAACAGATGCACTGATGTATCCTGGTTCAGAGGGAAAAAAAGTCTGAAAAAATGTAACGGGAGTAAAGGAGTATTTGTATGCTAGATTTCACAAGCATATAAAAATGGATTTTCACTTTGATCAAGTTTCAGCTTTCATAAGAGCAATACCAAGGCTATTTCCCATCAAATGTGTGTCCTTGAGCTGCAGGAGAGGAACAGTAAAACTTCTACCTTTCCCCTCCCCCTCAAACAGCAATTTATATTTTTTTAAAAGTAGTTGTGATAATATTTTAAACTTTCATTTTCACAATGAAAGATTATTCAGATGCTTTTATATTTTCACAATGCAAGACCCTAGCAAGAAGATTTCAACATCCATTACTGGAGTTACCTGGTACTTCCCATTAAAAAGCCTCAAGTTACTGCTCCAAGCTTTACACATAGGATACCGTGACAAGGAAGTAGAAAGCACCACCTCATACTGAAGCTTTTTGTTGCACCCCAGCAATTACTAGGTCTCTCCTCTGCGCCTATTCAATAAAGTTATTGGGACTCAATGTACTTGCCAACACTTTACCTGTGAAGTTCAAATGAAATCAGTCAGTGGGATCAATGACTGCTTGGAAAAACTGCATAAATCCTGTTTCTTAAGGCAGGCCACAGTCAAAGCTAGACTTTTACAGCTCCATACCACCAAAGCCGCTCGACCCAATTCACATTACAAAGTTTTGATGAAAGAGCATGAAAAAGCAGTTTTTAACCATTCTGATATCCACCTATATAAAATGTCTTGCAATTTAAACCGACATGGAACTCAGTTGCTGGCTTAGTTAGGTACTTCAACTCCAAACTTATTGGCACTTCTCCATAAACACAGAACTTAGAATTAGGGTATGTTGTTTCTTAGTTATATCACAAAGACTGTATGTAGGGCAAAACACACCAGTGAGCATTGCTATAAACAATACTTGTTAGCACATATTGTGTGTTCTTTAAGAACACCAACAGAATGAAGATCTTCAGGTGCCTTTCAAGAGCATCTCATTTTGAACCCTGTTCAAGTCATGCAAGAGTTAGGTACATCCATAAGCACAAGTCTAGACATCTTAGGAATGCTAGTGCTTAACACAACCACACAAAGATTAACATCTGATCAGCCATTTTGTACTGAACATCTATTTAGAATTTCAGTGAATTTACTCAATCCATTTACAATATGAAGTCTTTTGTTCCTTCAAATATGCCTAGATACAAACAAAAAAAAAAAAAAAAAAAAGGAATTCTCAGTAATGTCAGTGAAACTTTATCACTGTTTTTCTTCTTTAACTCTTTAAGTGCACAAACATTTTGGCCCGAGATTTTAAATTATATTCCAGAGGTCACAAATTAACATAATAGGCTGGCAAACCACAAGCTTTTGATTCTAAAGCCCATGCAAATATTCGAGTCTGTCACCAGGTTCTGACAAACAATTCGGCAATTGAGCCCTTCAAGCAGAGGTCCCTAAACATCAGTGACCGCCCAGCAAACAGTACATTGCAGGCAACTGAGTATTATTTCTGTCTCATTGTTGCAGCTGTGAGCAATCTGTTGACTATGACCCTCAAATTCTACAATCACCATCTTAGAAGTAGTATCTCTGGCTCAGTTTACCACTTCTACAAAGTAAGTGAATGAGGAATCCTTTAGAGGTAAAGGATTTCAAAGTGCTCAACTGACTATACTACAGAAATGCAAATATCAAATTTAGTATCGATAAGTGATACATCAAAGCGATGTTGTTCATCCAAAAGGTTTAGCAGAAACAGTATTACATGTTCAACAAGTCCGTACTCTCCTGCTTTGTTCTCTGAACACAGGGCTTGACAAATGATAGTCCACAGAACTGTATCACCTTCCAAATTCTTTTTTTTTTTTCAATTAAATAAAACCTCTATGGGTAGAATGATCCAAATTTTTTGTTGGTGGTGGTGGTTTTTTGTTTGTTTTAGGATTGACAATAAGCTAGTTCCAGAACTGGGGGGCTACTACTTTACCACGTCGTTTTCCTCACTTCGCTACGAATGTAGGATTCTTGAGAAGCATGGAGAAAGAAAAAGTTATGACAAATCCATCTTATTCACCACTCCTCCCCCCACCATGATGCCGTTTCAGCCACCAACCTGATAACAGTTTAGACCTTCCAGTTAATACTAATTCTGTTACTCTTCAAATCCTTAGGAATACTTTGCTGAGTGAGAACAATTAACCATTTTCACTTTGGAAGTTCATTTGAGATAATGTAGGAAGTTATTTTACAGAAGTTAATGCTACAGAATTTCAAAGGAGTAAAGAAAAAACCCCTCAACCCAAACCTGTTAAGAAGTGTACCCTACCTCCATTATCCTGCCTACTCACTTTCTTGCCACTCTATTTACACTTTCTCTCAGATAAGGGCTGCTCAACAGGCATGCCAAGTTAACAGTTCTTAACCCAGATAGCCCTTGACTAACTATTAAACCATAACCAACGTCCTTCCTCCTGAGCGCTTGAGCCCTGAAATGATTAGTCTTTATATTAACTGAGTTTTGCATTGTGAGCATACACAGGAATCATAACCTAAATAACTTTTCTTCTGAGAAGGAGAAAACTGAGTCTGAAGCAACACCACAGTGAGATCAATGTAAAAAGTAATTATGTTATGGTTTTACACTTTGCAATTCTGAGTGAAAGAGCAACCCAAAAAACCAACTTTGAAGCAGTTTTCAAAACACAACAGACCTGCCCAGCAGAGGACCCAACCTGTGGTAACAATTTGTCTTACAGAGCACTCATTACACTTCTTCGCAGTCCCTGCCAGTGCTGGTTGTGCTGTTCAGCTGTGTTCCCCAAACACATCTGGCAGCACACTATTACCACCTGAAAGTCCCTTCAGTCATCGATTGATAAGCAGACTTTTGGGATTTTAGCTTAAATTCAAAACTGAACCACCATTAAATAACAGGAAACAAGAGGAATGGCCACTTCAATATTGTGAGATATCCCTCCATCAGATTTAAGTTTAGCACATCACCTGTGCCAATGAACTAGCTTTCCTTATATATTCTAACTAAACTGCTTTCTTTCCACAAGAAGCACTATATAATGTATCAGGATATGGAAGCACACGAACACCGTTTTCCTGAGCAATATTATAACTTGAAGGCTTAAAAAGGCAGTGCAAACATACACAGGTATCATAATACATACACAGGTGTGGTAACAGGTGTTTAAAAGTGTTATTGGGGCAACACAGCAAGAACGAAAAGCATGCGTGCATGAAAACAGGTAAAACACAAAAAGCTAATCGCCTGCAATTGTAAGTGTGCCTAGTTGTTAGACACTCAGTCCTTTCCCTGCGCTCGCCTCAAGCACTCGCAGAAACACTGAATGAGTTGCTGCGTGCTCTCCCGGCTACATCTAGACGCGTTTCCCCCGCTCGGGGTGGATGAGCACGGACACTAGCACGCTACTTGAGAACGCAGGATCTGTTTGATCGCTGTCCCCAAGAAGGGCCGTGTCTGTTGGAACCGCACAAACAAGCGGTTCCTACCGTGGAGGCGCCCCCGCCCTCCCCAGCACACAGGAACCACCGCCCGGCGCCCCCCGCCCGCAGGCGGCACTGCCGCGGCAGCACGCGGGCCGGCAGCCGTTACCCCCGGCCGCGGCGGCCGCCAGGGCCCGCGCTCCCCCGGCCCCGCCCCGCCGCGTCACGTGACCCGGGGGGGAACCTCGCGGCACGAGAGCCACCGGGGCAGCCCCGGGGGCGGGGGGGGAGCGCGAGGGGAGAACGGCCGTCGCCATGACAACTTCCAGGGGGAGGGAAAACTTCAAATCCCAACCGTCAGTGCAGGAGCGGCTCCCTCTTAAAGGCGCACACACATACACATACACACACACGGGCGGGCTCCCTTCCCCCCTCCGCCCCCCAGGCGCTGGTGGTGGAGAAGAAGAGGAGGGGGGCAGCCACCGGCACTCACCGCGCGAGCGACGGGAAGCAGAGACAAAAGGACCCAAGCCGAGAAAGGGTCTCGGTCGGCGGCGAAGGGAGGGACCGAGCGGCCCCAACCGAAGCCGTAACAACCCCCCTCCGCTGCCTGGAAGCGGCTTAGGACCATCGCTCTCCCCACAGACCCCGTCTCCGCTTCTGCCCTCCAAGAAAGCCTCCGGAGCCGCTCATCCATCCCTCCTCCCCCCCTCCGCCCACCGGGAGACCCGGGCACTAGGCGTCTCGCCCGCTTCCCCCTTTCCCCACCTGGAGACCCCGCTCCCCGCCGCCCCGCTCCCCTCAAGGATCTCGCTACCCCCTCCTCTCGGTTCCCCCCACGGCGGCCGGGGTACCCCGCGGTCCCCCCGTCTCTTACCCACACAGTGCATGAGCCGGTGCCGCCAGGAGTCGAGTTCTCGGCGGACTCCCCTGCGCTCCGCCGTGCAGCGGGGGCTCCGGCACTGGGAGGCGGCGGCAGGAGGAGCGGGAGCCGCGGCGGCCATTCTGTCTGTTCCCTTTTCCATCTGCCTCTGACCTCACGCCCGCTCATTTACATACGAGCGCGCGCTCCCCCGGCTCCTCTCCCTCCCCCCCCCCCTCCCCACCACTACCCCCCTTGCCTCGTCGGGCGCGTGCCCGTGTCCCCCCCCTCCTTCTCCCCCCCGCCCCCCCCCCAGCTCAGCATCCGGGGCGGGGAGCGCGCGCCGCCTGGCGGGGTGATTGACACGTGTCGCCGCTCCCCGCGGCGCGCCCGCCCCGCCGCCCGCTCCCCCCTCCCCGCCCCGGCAGCAGCGCTCGCTCAGGCTCAGGCAGCGGGACGGTCGGTGCACGGGCCGAAAACGGGCACCCCCCCCGCCCCGGTTCCCATCGTTTCCCGGCCTACAACTCCCGCGGGGCAGCGCGGCCCCCGCGCCAGCCCAGGCAGGGCCGGCAGCAGCGGTGCACGCCGGGAGGTGTAGTGCGTCCAGGGCAGGGTAATAGCACCCACCGCCGGCGCTACTCCAACGGCTCCGCGCTGCCCGAGCCCCCACACGGCAGCGCGGACCCAGAGCTGCCTCCGCACCTCGGTTGGAGGCAGCTCTGGGCTAAGAGCGACTCAAAAAGCGGCGCAGGTCTCGCCTCATCGCACGGTGTGCGGCGGGGCTGCATGAGCCGGGCTCCCTCACGGCCCCCCGCGCTCTCCTCCACCTCCCGCTGCCCACACCTGCCCTCGGGCCGCTGTCCGCCATGGCACAGCTCACCGTCCCTGCTCCGCCGCCGGCACGGACGCGGCTGGCTCGGTGCTGTGCCTTCCTAACTAGCTCGCCAAATTCAACCCGTAGGGAGATTTTCAAAGTTCTCTCAACTACTGCTCAGCCCATCAGGCTGTTTTTAACGGCTTTGCCCTCAGCCCGCTTTCGATGCGGGCGGTGATCACACAGATGTGGGCAGGGCGGTGAGCTGTGGGACCGGCACCACACACAACACAGCGTTATCCCCCCTCCTTTAGTAAGGAAACTGGAAGTAAGTCAGTTTAGTTCAGTATCTGGGAGCACGCCTGAGAAAGCTCACTCTCAACCTAGAGATGCCTTCAGAACTGAAGCCAGGTTAAAGATAACTGCAAGAAAGTTAACACACAAACGTCAGGCTGGATTACTCGGAGCATTTGACAAGCGCGTGGACAGTCGGTTTTGCTGCTCTGCGCGCAGTCACCCTCACGCTGTACCTCCAGACTCCAGCACAAAACAGACATCCCTCAGCACCAGTCTGATGTGACAAGTGCTATCCGCGCCTTGCAAGAGAGCAATTAGCAGTCTTGAATTCCCCAGACAGAAAAATCAAGATCTTGCTGTTTTCTCAGATCCTGGTGCGTCTTTGAGTGCCTCCTCCTCCCCCATGCTCCCCTTCTCACAACAGTCTTTGTATGCAGCGTTACTTCACCAAGAAATGGCATTTTCTGTGCCTATTTGCAGGTTATCATAGAAAACAGCATTTAATAAGGCCATAGAAAAGAAAAGACACCCTTGCTTCTCCCCTCCCTCCCCCATAAGGGTTGAAGGAGCAATGCTGGAAGGAAACATGTCACCCCTATCTGTACACAGTTTTTCTCTTGTGCGAGAGGATGAGCAGTTAAAAACAGCAATACTGCGTCAAAGCTGCAGAGAGGCTTCAACTTTGAACAAAGAACGGGAAGCAGTTCCCCACTCATTCATCCCTCTACGTATCTGTGTAGACTGCCGGTGCAACCAGAAGCAGGGCTATTTGGGAATGGAGCCCTTACCACCTTTCAGTGGAGCGTTTCAGGAGCATGGCAAGACTGGAGTGCAGGTGAAAGGCAGCCTAACACTTCCTCTAGCTTTTCAGCATGGCAGCCAGCAGTGAACAGCTAGCAGCAGCTACCTCCTCCATCACCTCAGATATGTTACAAGTACCTTGCCTCTCTTATTTGCACTGGACTTCCAAACAGCAACAAAAATCATCAGCCTTGCCTCAGAGAAACAATAAAAACCAAGGCAACTCTGGGAAGGCATTGTCAAAACCCATGCAAACTAAAAGGTAACCTTAATTGGGCAGAAGGCAATTTCAAACTAATAATATCCTCCAGTTTTGTGGGGTTTTTTTTTGTTTTGCTTTTATTTTTGGTTTTTATTTCGGGGGGTTCTGGTTTGGGTCCGTTCCCCCCATCCCCGTCCCCCACCTTAAGATGGGCTTAAAAACAACAACAACAAAAACCTGTCCTGTGTTTTCTTCTCCTGCAAACATTCCATGGTGGAACCGTGAACTTCTAATAGATGTTCCTTTTTGCAGCTGAAGGACATATTCAAGGATTGCTTGTAGAGCACAGCGCTGAAGATAAGTTCTGCCTCCACTGGAATGAACAAAACTTTGATAACAAATAGCAGGTCACGTCTTTTTTGGTAAAGAAATTTCATAAAAATAAACTTCATCACTTCTGTAAGGCAGCTAATTGAGCTTAATGAATTCGACACACAGGAATTTTAAACACTATTCATTTAACTGAATCCCTGAGGTTATCTGACATGAATCAGTTTTGTAGGGACATAAATGACCTGCATCTGAAGAGTTTTATTTCGAGATGTCTATTATTAAATAGTAGAGAAGAAACTGCACTGCCCCCACATGTGGTTAATTTAACACACTTTTTGTTGTTGTTTCAAGGTTTCTCCTGTTTGAGGAACTTCTCTAGACATGAAAGAAGAACGTGATAATCCTGGCTAACAGAGTTAGGCAGATTTCAGGGAGCAGGAGGAGGAAAGGGGAAAGAAAGAAAGAATTTCAAACTGAATTTTTATAGTTGCTTAGATTTTGAACTTGTAGGCCTTCTTAAAACACTGCCTAGACATCAGGTATGCTGTGAGACTAGGTTTTGAACCACTTCCTCTGTTTGAGATGTTTTATTCTCCCTAACTTAAAACTGAACCAGGTAACCCAAAGATCCTGCTTCATCAAGCCACCAGGGGTGTTATCTTTACATTAGCTGAACTGATTTTTCTTCTCTATGAAAGTGACTGTCCAGCCAAGAGGTCATTTCTTATGTAGATTTTATAGAAGCAATTCCACTTTTCTGAACAAATGTTGGATCAAAACACCAAAGCAAGCTGATTGAGGGCAGAAGCTGGAGCAATGAGGAATAATTTTGATTTAGTTAATTTTAACTGCCTATCCTGGCTAGTTTTTAAGAGATCAGAGAGTCACATAGAAATGGCTCTGGAGGCAAAGCCCATACAATTTTGTTCGATGCTACAGGAATTAATACTGCTGTTCTTTCGCTATGTTTCATCTCATATTAATTTGGGGGTAAAGAGAAATTAAAATAGTCACAGATGCTTATGGTTTGATACCACAACCCCATCAAAATCTGACATTCTGAATTAATTTTTTTTAACACACATTGGGGAGATTTAACTATCCTATTGAAACATTGCAAAATTGTTCATCACCAGAACCTCTTTATAATTAATCCCCAAAGGTGAAATTTGCTCCTGTACAGACAGCTTTGCATGGCTCTATCACATAAGTACTGCTTTGCAGAAACTGGGGGTAAGGATGAAGTGTAATTAAAACGGTTTAACTTGAACAGTCAAACCCCTGTAGTAAGCCTTTTGCAGATGCTATCTTGAAGTGAATACATCCTGGAGGGTTGAGCTCCCTCTCTTATACGAATGCAATTGTGAACCTGGAAATTGTCAGTGTCTTGGTAAAACAGAAGGAGTTAACTGATGAACTGTATGATAGCTTTATGAATGAATATTGCAGAGAATCATTCATACTCACAAGATGTACCACAGCTGAAAACAGAAGGGTAAAACCAAATGACATTAGAGGAGGTTTCACCATAAACAGTATCATGATCATTTAGATACAGTATCTACTCAAACTGAATAAGGGCTTAGTAATCAGTGTGAATATTAGATTGCCAATACATGACTACTTAAACCTATTTGCAGTATCGATTTTCTAACAGTTTAGCACATTATAAAGAATTCAGAGATGCTCATAAAATATAACACTTTCTTTTGCAGCGTCAGATGTAGGAAAAATCATCTTAATAATCTTAAGGGATCCATTATATAGGCCATTTTTCCTTTTTTTTTTTTTTTTTTTTTTTTTTAATTATCGTTTTTCCATCACTGACTGTTGAGGACTTAATCTTAAAAAATGCCAGGGACTTAGCACAGAGCTTCCATAGAAGCAGCTTTGAGAAGCCAACCCCCCAGTTCTGTACAGCGATCTGCATATGCTTTTACTCATGCTTTGAAGGCAGAATCCCTGTGGTCACTCCTAAAGGCACATTCGTACAAACTATTTAAGTTGCTCTAGAGTTGCCTGCATAAAGCAGAGTTCAGATTCAGGAGCTGGAAAAGTACACCTATTCAAAAGCAACAGGATTTTTCAGGCACAATCTCATCCTTAGATTCAGGCTGTGATTAGTGGATGGCCAGCACAGATACGGTTTTGTGAGACTGGCAAGATGCAAAAAAAAGCACAATCTCATCAGCTAGAATACTATGAATTTCAGAGATTTAAAGTGATACACTGTACTGTAAAACGCTGTGGCTGAGTAGGTTGGCAAGTCCAAACAAGGTAAGCACAGACAGCTAGGGAACGATAATTATTTTCCACCTGCAGCCAGGTTTGAAGCATGACTGCTCCACCTACTATTTCACCTACTGCCAGCAGATACTTCTACTATTCCAAGGTCAACATACAGCCTATTCTTCTTCTGCGGAGGAGGAAGGTAACCTCCAGCAGAAGCAGCTGGATCAGCAGCTGTAGTGCAGTACAACAAGAATGCTGTGAGAGGGGGGCCATCCTATTATCTACCACTTCCCTGCCTATGGTGGCAAGCAGCACCACCCAGGTGAAAAGATTATGCCTAATCTAATAGTTTAGACTTTGAATTTCCATAATAATCTCAATCAGCATGAAGCTACACAAAGATATCTTTAAAATCCAGAATTATTTCTTTAAAAAAGCTAAATTCCTTCACAGTTGGTTGCCAACGTCTGGGTTAGGGGCCCTGTGGACCCTGAAGCTTGCACCCAAAACATTCCCTTGCATCGTCATCAGTTCTAGTAGGGAAAATGAAAGCTCAAACTCAAACGAGAACATCTGGAGAAGTTTCCATTTCACAAACAGGTAAATTATCTTTTTAACAGGGCAGGAAAGTCAGGCAACTTCAGATCTACTTATTGGCTTTTGGATCACCAGGAAGACGTGAGATTTGCAAGCATTCCATGCTCCTGAGGCTTTAGGCCTCTTATCTCCCTGTGCTCCTATAAAATTCAAAATAGCTTAGAAATGGAGATGTGTGGAGAGGCTATAATTTAATACCAAATATCTTACAGGTGAAGAAAGAAATGGCACTTATTTACATATGAAATCTCAGGGTATAATATTTGGTGTTTAGTGACTCTGTATTTCAGCAATATATAAAATGAAAAGTACTGCTATCTCCTAATTACAGAGTCTGCTTTTGTGACTATCAACAGCATTAGCCCATATCACCACCTTCAACATACATGCACAACTGAATCTATGCACAGGTTAATAGAAAGCTAGCTAAGCTGTACAGTAACATTTTTTTAGCCAAAACCTGCTCCTTATTCTCTAGAGAAGTTATTATTACCTAGAGAAAAGTACCAGGAAATTCATTAAGTGAAACTTTCTTCAGGTAGAAAGGCAACACTAAGACAATCAAGTCAACACTATATTTGTGCCCCTGTTATTGACCTAATTCTAAGTACATGGAACATGATTATTGCAGGCAAATGACCATTTTCCACATTTTCCTTATCCCTTGTGTAGAAAGGCAAAAAATGGAAAAGTGCTTCTTATGTTCTATCAGTAGTGCTCTTAAAGCTGTGAGGATCTAAATAGGTAAAACAAAGTTTTTATCTCAGCGGATGTTTTCTTATCAGACCATCTAATTAATTTAGCAAAAAGCAGCCAAGCTTTGAAGAACACCGATATTCTTCATGTCCTGTCTACTTAAATCAGCTAGTACAGTTAAATAGACATGTCACTTCCATGTATCAAACTGGCCTTGTTTATAGCAAGCAAGCATTATAATAAAACTCTACAGTAAATCTTTATGAAATAGATGCATTCGGTTTTACATGGGTAACTATAACATGAATAGAGCTCTCGGTTTATACCATTTTAGAATACACAGTGAAATTTTTCATAGGTTATTTTCAGATCTTTGTTTATCACTACTACTTCAGAGGCTGAGGTTCCGGTGATATTGAGGCCAAAGGGCCATGGTCTCATCCCACACATGTTCTGCTACACGCAAGCACACATTCTTGAGGTCTGCATTTCATTTAGACAAACCCCTCGAGCTAGAAAAAAAATAATCATCACACGACTTTTACAGTGAGCTGGGTACATTTGATCAGAGTGGAATCCAAAAGGTTACTTTACAGAATCACTCTTCAAAGCAGAGCTGCATTGCAGTGGACAGTAAAATAGGGCTCTAAAAAAGACAGGCTTGTAAAGTGAAATAAAATGCTAATATGCAAACTATATGAAAGAGTCTATGGTATAAAAAACAATTAGAATATTTTGCAACTAGAAATATAGCAATTTTTGTTCCATACTAATTTAAGACATTTTTTATTCTTAGTGTTCTGATGAGGATGATATATCCTATGTTTCAGTACTAGCCTGGCAGAAGAAGGTGTACAAGTGAAAGGAGCCAGCTTGAAATGCCAAAAAATTACAAATTAGTCTTCTATAGATTAGACTGCTGTTTTAACATGTCATTATTTGACTATTAAAATTAAATTTAGAGAGAAGGTAAAATCTGATATATACTCCTAAGCGATGTCTCCATAGCACTATCAATCAAATATGGCTGGTTTTTCCTTCCATTTAAACTGTTATCCTATGTTCCACACAGCTGAGTAATGTCACTCACTCTCTCTAAAGTTTCCCAAGTGGCCAAGTAATTTAAGTATGCCATCACCAGAGCAACTCTGCAGCTGAAAATATACTGCTATTAAACCCAGAGAGAATAGATCACTAATTGCAGCTTAATATTAGAGATAGACATAAAATACTGAGCCAGCCATCAGAGCATGTGCTGGTAATCCAACCTTATGCTATTATTGAAAAGACAAAGAATTGTTTACTGTCTTCATGAATGACTTTTACAATTATGCTAGCTAAGAACTCACTGTAATATAACGGCTGCTGGTTCTGCTGCAGACCGCAGATTAATTATTATTTAAGCTAAGGAGGAAGTTTTTTTCTCCAAAACTTACCCTTCCGTGTATGGAAGGTCACACTGGGTGAGTTTCCCTGTGTGCCACTGGTGCCAACAGAGCATGTGACAAGATATAGCACACATGCAGCACCAAACAGAGGATGTGGTTCCTTTCTCCCAGAAAGATTACAGTCTAAATAGAACAACACCCAATTCATAAGTTGGCTGCTCTAACAAGAGTCATTGCCCAGGAAGCAGGTCATAGGTCTCTAGCATCTCCCCAGGACTGAGGGTGTGTGTATGATTCTGGGTGGAGAAAGGTGCATCTCTGTAACCCCAGGTTTTGGGGTTTTTGTTTTTACTGCAGAAATTCATGTTTCATAGTCCTTTGCACATTTTCCAGCTGTGGTTTCCAGCATAGGTTGCAATTTTATAACCAACCTAACCAGCACACACCATGGGAGGTGGTAGGAAATGAAACTGAATAGCTCATTGGTCACTTGAGTAAAGCAGTTTCTTTCCTGTAACTTCACTTGCAGTTACTACCTCTTGAAGTAGACCTCTTCGTGGTTTGATTTAGAACAACTATTTTTATTACATCTATAAGCTTCATCTTATCAATTTTATGTATAACCTTTCTTTTAGCTGAATTGTCAGTAGTTCAGGTTTTGTTATCTTCTGAATCTCTCACGCAACTCCCTTCGCCCTCCTTTTCCACCAATATAATCTCTTCCATTTTCAAGCTAAACATCTTGAATTAAAAAAACCCCAAACCCAAAACAACACCCCCCTCCAGACAAAACAAAACAATCAAAAAACAGTAGAAGAAGAAAAAAGGAGGAGCTTTGTGGATGAAACAGGTAAATTATCTTTTTAACAGGGCAGGAAAGTCAGGCAACTTCAGATCTACTTATTGGCTTTTGGATCACCAGGAAGACGTGAGAGCAAAATCAACAGCAACATGATTTTTCAGCCCCAAAATAATTTGCAAATAATTTCATTATAGTTATTCTTGAAATGCAGCTATTTCACAAGCTAGATCAGCGCTGGAGGGTTTGGTTTGCTATGGCCTTACATTGCCTTGCATAACTGCTTTCTTGAAATGTTTGGGCTTTTGTCTGTTGGTTCTCAATAAGTATCTTTTCATGTGGTTTCAATCAATCTCTGTAGTGCTGCAAAAGGACTGAAGATAACATTTCTATTTCACAAAAGTAGTTAATTCAATGTAGCCAAGATATTTTCTTATTGTCCCTTTTTTCATCCTTCAATTTTAAAATCAAACACATGGAATACTTTTCTCCCCCATGTTATTTGTCGTGTAGCTTTTTAAAAACTTGATCTGATTATTTTCTTGCATTGTCTGACCATTTTCACTATAATTTTTAAAGACTATTTTTGTATTAAGTGAATTCAAATTAAGAGAACAATTATAGAGTCACATCAAGTATCCCTTTTTGGGACTACATGAAGTAATTCCCTCAGCTAATAAAAAAATGAAGTCACAGTAGGCTGAATATGACAGCCTGAACAGTTCCTCATTGGATTCCTGCTGAGAAAAGCAGGCGGCAGAGTAGATCTACTGCAGATCATCATAAGAAAAAGGGTAATGTTGTTGTCCTTTCCCATAATTTTATCATCCCTGGAAGGGTCTTTTTCATTCCAAATATTAATGGGTTCAGTGGCAAACAGAATTATTCTTTCCCTTCTTTCTTAAGCAAGTCCACTTCCTCTAAAAACCAAAACATTTGTTTCTTCCCTTTCCTCCTCTTGTTTAAAAATGTGTTTAAGTTCCTACCATTTGCCTTGAAGGATGTTTTCACAGCTAGGTATCTGTATTTCCTGGCAGTGCCTCCCCACGGTGCAGAGCAAGATAGCTGAGAAATTGTTGTGGATCTAAAAGCGCTATAACCACTTCAGAGCAATGCTGGGATCCTGCTCCTGCAGGTTTGGCCCCAGTGATTCAGGTATACTCCTTCTCCATCCAGTTTCTCTATTGTATTACTTTCCATTGTGCAGTTTTTCTTGCCTTTCTGCTTATGGTTGAATTATGGTATGTTTTCAACCTCTTCTGCACTATTATGTATGCAATTTCTTCCAAAGGGAAGCCAAAAAGCTCCAGTCTTCACTGATTCTACAGTCTTGGGCTTAAAGTAGTAACAGAATTTGTAAAGCAAATGTGAGATCTGGCAATGCTTTGTTCCTTAAGGTAGAGGCTCTATCTTAACTGTAGTGTTTTACTATTAAAAATAAAAATAACTACAGACTTAAGTGTTACACAAATATTGTTACAAGCCAAGGCTGTACCACCACTTCGTCCAATTTGGTTGACTAAGTTTTATACCGAGTACTTTTCGTATCCTTGTAACAAGCCTTCCCCATTTAGATTATTTCTCATATTCCTAGGCTTTTAGGCATTCTCACAACCAGCTTTTTTCAACATTTATCAACCAGGTGTTGCTGCCATAAAATAAGTTCCAGTGTTATTCAACTGGAATTATTCAGATCAGAAGGTCAAAGGAGGTGCTAGGAATGTCTTAAACCAGCACCATTGGTTGCTGATGATTAAAGTGGGCTCTAATCTTTTATCATTATATCTACAGGACTATGCAACAGGAAAAGATTTAGCTACAAACTCATTGTAGAAAGCACATAAGCTTTTAAAATCCAAAGCAATTTTGATCTTGATTTTGATCTGTTTATAAGTTTTATTTATTTTGAAGATAGCAAATCTCTAAGGATGCTGTCTCCGGTCTTCAGATTTGAAAAAGCTAAAAGAGGTCATACACTTCCATTGGTAATTCAGCTATTTCAAACTGGAATTCTTTTAGAACTCAAGTGAATACTCAAGTCTTGGTGATTTATTTTTAGTGTTTATTTTAGCAACTTGTTCCATAGCTCTTACATAGCCACTTTGATTTTAGACAACTCCTCTGCCAAGTTCCCTCCTCCCAGAAATAAAAGGTTTGGCATAAGGATCTCCCTAGCTTCTCCCGCCTCCAACATTGATGCAAAGAACTCATTAAGCTCCTCAGCAGCGGCCTTTTCCCCTGTGAACGCTCCTTTTATACATGGAATGCTATGTCTAAAATAAATCTCAGCTCCATTTCCACATTGACCTTGTACAACTGTTTTGCATGATTATTGGCAACAGATTATTGGAAATAACATCTTTTCACTGCTAGGATCAATATTTCTTATCAGTGAAAATATCGTATTTTAAAACATCTTGCATTTCCTTTGTAGAAAAGGAAAGGATAGGAAGAGCATACTAGCTGGAATATAAATAGTCTCAGTGACAGAATTTTCACTGTGGTTTCAGGGATATTAGGACTTTTAGTGGAGATGCTTTTTTGTTTGGTGTAGCCTTACTAGGTGTGGCCTGCAAAACAGGAGCTTCATCTGCTGCTGAGGAATTCCTGTATAGGTCTGTATAGAACTTTGGTTGCTAGAGAGGAGCTTGTGCATATGTGAAAAAATTATCTCCCCAAAACTACCTGCTAAGCTAAATGAGAACTTGGTCAGGTGGAAACCAGTCAAGGCCAACACAACTTGCTATGACACACAAGTATTTATATATGTGGACTGCTACAGAAGCATACTAATTTACCAGCACAAAATCCCCACTGCCCAGTATCCTAGTGCTTATCAGATTTCCCTTACCATGATTATCATGTTTTCATCCTGGATATCACCATTCTCTCCACAAAGAATCCCTGGCTAGACACGTCAGAGGTTTGCACACTCCAGCACTGGAAAATTTGTGCAAGTAGTAACTAAAACTCCTCTCCCCTTATTTTCATACATGGGCAATCTGTTGATTAAGTGTAGGGGAAGCTGATAAAACATGTTCTCCCCCAAATTTTGAGCTAATTCTCTGCCCAGTGACGGAATAACAGTGACAAGTTTCCTACCTCTGTGCAATTCCAAAACATTTCTCAAATTTAACCAAACATGCCAATTTTAATCTTGCTGTTTCTTGTCTCTGCAGAGCTAAAAGCAGTCTCAGCATTCTGTTTTTTTTCCTGTGACATGCACTCTTCTGCTATTCTCAGCTGCTCAAAGCATTTGGTTAAAACAGCCATACTTTCTCTTGTTAAAGATACCTAACAGCACTGTGCTTAATGTTTAAACAGCTCCATGTGTACCCAATTATGAAAGCAATTAATTTAGTCAAAGACTAGATTAACTGCCATCTGTGGCCTGATTGTTTGTTAAATTTGAGTACTTCTGATCAAAATTGTCGTAAACAAAGTCTTATACAGCATGTGACAAATCAGCATTGCCCAAGGACATCTTGATATGAAGAGAGTTCAACATTAAGCATTAAATATTATTATACCACTTCTATTACCAATTTCTATAGCATATATTAACTGCGATGCATTTTATTTGTTTCACAGAAGTGAAACCCTGGAGTTTGCTAATAAAGTAATGCTGCTGTTAGTGATGTAACACATGATAAAGGAACCACATCTAGGGCAAGATCATAAATATATACACAGTGGAGGACAAAAAGCTGAGGGGAAGGTATGAAACAAAACCATGCTGGAGAAACAAATGAAGCAGAAGGTTGAGCTAAGATCAGCTCTTGGGATAGGACCCTACATGGATGTACAGCTAGTCACCAAATAGGCAATGTGACTTTTTAGCTAATCCGTACAAAGTGGACTGTATGTAAAAAGAAAGAGCATGTAAGCCAGCAAACAAGCAAGCCTTGCCCTAAGCCTTCAGTAGTATAACACCTATCAGGCTCTTCTCTGTACTCAGAGATGTCTATTCTAACTTCCTAGGGAGAAGGATAACATGCTTTATGTCTCCCAGGATCTGGGTGTACATCATAGACTTACTTTAGAAGGAAAACATGACCAAATGGCAGAGCGGCTCTTTCCCCTCTGACCCCTATGCCCCAGCCTTTGTTAAAAGTGCATGAAAGCATCATTTCAAGAACATCATCACTCTCAGGCCAAAACCACTCAATAATCATGATCAACATTTGTGAGATGTTTCAGAGATTCCTCTAAATAGTATTTTTTAAACAAGCAATGACCACTTTCTTTTAAGAAATATGCTTCATCATGAAATATACTGTTTTATATTTTGGAATCATGCTTATTAAGTCGATGAAAGGATCTATTTAAAGATACAAACTTAAGCGACACTGCTGATTTTAGACATCGGAAAACAGTCGCCCTTTCGGTCATCTGGAAAGACACTTCCTTTTAGTTACAAAGGTATTCATTAAAGTAATAACATGCCTTGGAGGAGGGAAACGCATTTCAAACAAGTCTTCCAGAGCCAATATGCTTCCTTAAAATACCAATTCACAACATTAAAAACCAACAAACTAAATAAACATCATTAAAGGTGGATAAAAAGCTCAACTCCATGCAGAACCTGGATGATCTGCAAGAGATTTTTCTCTCTCAGAAACAAAGCCATACACACACGTGAACCAGTAGCAAACCCTCATTATGTAAGCAAAGCTCAGTATGAAAATAAAAGTCAGAAGAAAGGAATATTAAAACATGTTAAACATTTTTCCCTCCTTGACATTCCTTCTTATAGATATGACAAGATTGAAGAGACAGGTATTATCTTACCAATTCAGCAGAAATACGTACAATAAGGGTCATTATGACAAGTTGTATATTGAGGAAAAAAATTTTTTTTTGCTTCTTTATATAAGTGTCAGGCAAGAGTAGCTAGAGGTTGTAAGGAAATCCTCTTGGTACAAGCTATACAAACCTCCAAGCTGCATAGTTTCCTGAGGTTTCATTTTAGTGAGCTTTCATTTCATTTTGATATTGTTTGCTTGAGAAGTGATGACTTAGAAATCACCTTTCCTCAAACTATTAAGTGATCTGGTAGTCATCTTGCTTCTCTGCCTGAGAAGGATCCTGAAGTTTATAGAACGGTTGCTTGAGGATCTGTTAACTTGCCTCTAACATAACCAACGCTTCTATGTCCAGCATAACCAATCTTCCTATCTCCAGCATGTACTGTCAGCTTTGTAGGCAGTGTCAGCAGATCTTTTTTTAAAAACAAAATGAAGCAACCAAAACCAAAAATCCGACCAGAATAAAAAGACTTTAATGTGCCATCTTCAAAAGAATCTGAGTAAAGAAAAAATTACTCAAATACTCACCCAGTACAAGCACTGAATAATGCAAAACACAAGCTAATCACTCCCCAAATGAAGGCTATAAATCAACATCTCTTTTTTTTCCTCTTCTAGAAGAGGTGCACTTCAGATTGGAAAATAGGACACAAAGCTTACTTTTATCTAACCTGGTCACCCAAACTTAAAGTTATAACCAGTCCTATTACGATAGTCAATTGAAGTTTTTACACACAGTTTACTCTATGCTATGTTTTGTTAATAAATCTGTGACTAGGTACAGAGAGAACAACTACCTACCTCTAGTGCTCTGGCTGTTGCACTCTGGTCAGGTGAAGTTCATCAGGGAGAGGGAAGTAGCTCCTCTAGAAGCAGTTAACTATGTTCACCTGGGAGAAGATTTAGGTGTGAAAGAATAGGATTAGCATAATAAGTGATTTCTATTCTACATGATAAGAAAAAGAATCTTGCCGTTTTAGGTGGCTGAGGGAGAGAATATAGTGAATTTGCAACTGGAAGCAAAATTATAAAAGAGTAAGGGTTAAGTTAAAGTAGTGTGAACACTCAAAGAGTTAAGTCTTAGAGGGAATAGAAGGAAGTTGGTTTTCTTACAGAGATTATGCAGAGTATGTTCAGTTTGGGAAACTTTTGAATAAGAAAAATGTACTTCGAGGAAGGTCATAGCCTCTAGGGACTCAGCAGGTAGGGGACAGGTTTGTTCTCAAACCATTTTTTAAACATATGTCTTAGTATTTCTGAATTTGCTCTAGTTATAGGAGTAGTGTGTTCTGCTTCATTATTATTTGTACAATGGAACCTCTTTTTAGGGATTATAAATCTATAGCAACTTTGGGTGAATTTATCCTTAAAAAAGATAAAACTGAGCTAATGTCAAGCTTCTGGCTGAATTTGGGTTCTTTTAAAAATAAGTTTAGGCCTTGATCCTGCAAGACAATTTATGTGGACAAGTGTTTGCTCATGTAGCAACCTTCCAGAAAGTCCATCCTAGTTTACCTGAATGCAAATAAATGAATATATATATCTCTCAGTAATAAAGGTATTTGTGTTCTTGTTTCATTACTTAGATCTGTGTCTGCAAAATAATCTTTTGTTATCCTGTAGCAATTTTTTGTTACTTTTTCTCAGGTGAATTAAGGCTTGGTTTAAAATATGCAAGGCTGAGGGTATGTGTAATATCTTTTTGCTCTGGAGAAAAGAGTAACACCAAATCTGATATATAATCAGTGTAGGGATGCTTTTCCTGCCTCTGAAGTGAAATGCAATGAGTATTTAACAATGTGAACCACATTTCAGAGGGTGAAGATCAAACTTTGGACTAACAGATGGCCTTCCTGATGTTATAACTATCTGGCTTGATTCTGATGTGACCAGAATAAACTGCATTTACTGAAACCTCGGAGTTTTTCAGAATAGCTAATAATATTGTTTCTACTTTTAATGAATTATGTTGGAGAATGTTTAGTAAACACAAAGGTGTGGAAGGGTTTTTGTATGAATTCAGTGAACATAAATATTCTGTGCTGAATGATCATTTTCAAGAATAAATGTTCTGTTGTTTACAGTGATCAATAGGATTATACTGACTCTAGCTCATGGTTTGTTATTTGTTTGGATTTTTAAATTTGATTTAATCATATTAACTTTATGGAGTTCTCATTCTTTAAAAATTAACATTTTAATTAAACTGTACTGAAATTATTTCTTTGTAAATATTTACTCAGAAAGCTGCTTCACCAGTGTGGAAGACAGGAAACAGCTCTCTGCCATATCCACTGAACAGTTATGGATGGAATTACTGCAAACCTAACAACCGTATCTATTTAGCAATAGAAATAAGAAATGGTACAAATTGTTATAATATGCGGAAAAACAAAAAGCAAAGGGGAAAGGAAGAAATGTTTTTATATAAATAGTCTATTGCTTAGAAACATATCAATCTCAATGGCAAAAATCAAACAGACTTCTAAATAAAGGTCAAACTGGTATGGCAGCATTAAGAAAGCCAACAAAACTAGCATGAGTAGAATTTATTCATCTTCATTACCCTTCCTTTAATCTGAATACTTTCCTTCTCAGCTTCTGTATAGAAATATAAAATAGAGTCTATATAAAGATACACTTATCGGTTATACCGGCGTATGGCTGTAATTCAGGAAAGCACTTAAGTAGGTGATTAACTTCAAGCATCCACTTACCCACTTTCCTAATTATGAACTTAAGTGCATACCAAAAGTTCTTTCCTGGATTGGTTTTATGCTATGCCTGATGACTGCAGCAGAGCTGTCTGAGCTAGTTTGAAAGCAGCTTGCTCAGGGGCTGGGAACAGCCTACAACCACAGCTGCCTGGCACTTGGGGCAATTTCACTGACTTGCTTCCAGTGCTCAAGCTGCCTTGGTAAAGCCTGTTAAGTTATGCAGCTTGAGGTATACACTTCCTTCTGCTAGTCTGCTCTAGTTTCTGCAGAGCAGTTGACTCTCAATTTTCCCAAGATCCTGCTATTTCTTTTGTAGGGGAAGTGCTAATAGACCTCAAAATCAGAGGAATCAGAGGAACTGCTGATAGACCTCAGGTAGTAGCTCAAGTAAAGGGCTTATGATCATGAAGCCTAAAACATGATCCAAAAAGACCTTGCTCAGTAGCATTTTCATTCTAGATGCACTTGACTTTCTTTCTTTCTTTGCCTTTAAAGGTGTAAATGTGTCTAGATTTTTGTTTTTGTGCATGTCCAAGGCTGCTTGGAGCTTGCCTGTGTTCTATCTCAGTCTGGCAGAGGTCTGGGAACTGTTTCTCTACCAAATCCTCTAAGCAGCTTGATCTGGGAGGCGTTCTCAGAGCATACCTAATACTAAAGGATTAGGCCCCATGCAAAATGCAGTCATAACGTTTTTTCCAAACCAACGCTAGGCATCGCTTTCTGTAATGGCAGCTACAACTACCTGCAGACTGTCACTGAGTATTCCCATCTGTAACAGAAACATCTTAATAAGTTATTGTGCTTTTTTTTTTTAGGGGATAATCCTGAAAAAAAACCCCCACCAAAACCTCACCCCTCTTAAAAACTCATAAAACTTTTGGCAGTCTTTTTAAAGGCTTGCTTCTGGCACTTAACAGTTCTTTGGTTTATTCTTTAGTTTTTAATATTACACTACAATGTAGTACAATGTTGGCTGATTATATTTCAAGTTAAAAAACTCTGTCCCCATAGATTTTGTGCCTGAAAATGACCAGTTGAATAAGCTGTTCTGGATAATCTTTTCTCAATTCTATTCATCTGTCACCAGCTTCATGCTTTGGCAATATTTACAAGTAGAAGGGAAAGCAAATTTAGGGCAGTGTATTACTATACTTATTATAAGTGGGTGCTTAAGTCTACATTGTGTTTAGCTGCATGAAGCATGTACTTAAATACTCTGTTGAATGGGGATGCATTTAGCACAGGTAGTTTAGATGCCTGGCTAAACACCAGCTAAAATGAAGTAGCAGGACTTTTGAGTTCAACAGTCAGTAGGGCTGAGGACACTTGCACTGATCTTACTTTAAAAAATCATTCAGAACTGGCATAAAATAACAGCAGTGTTGATCTCCTCCTGGCTGTAAATGCAGACAGAGTTTGTGTGAGCTTAATTTTAACCATGTTATTTGTAATCTCTTATTTCTTGGTTCCATATTTTTGCTGCTCTGCAAGAGTTTCACTGAAGTTAACAGGATATTTGCTCAGATATCCTGTCAGTGGAAACCCTATGGCTGTTAAAACCCACATCTGCTGTTTGGCATTGTAATTAACTCATTTAAAGTGTTTGAGAGACCTATAAAAAGTGGAAACATGATTCCAACAAAAAAAGACTCTCAACTCTGCATAAAACCTTGAGGATTGAGTGTCATCATTAAATGTCAGCTGGGTTACTGAAGATTTTGATCATATAATTGGGATTGTTTCAGCACATTTTATTGTAGTAAATATGCTAGGGCATGCTCAAGTCAATATGAATCATCAGTGTACTATCAGAAAGATATAAAGTAAATAAGTAGTCATATAAGTAAAGCAATAGCTCATAGAAGAGACAGGTAATCGTATACATAAAAGTAACACCCCTGCTGCAAATTTGTCCCCTAGTCGTAACTCCATTATCTCTCTCTCCAGGTTCTCACTAAAATTATGATGGACATCATTAATTTTGCACTCACTGTGCTCAGTAATACTGTCATCTTCTTCACTTATATCAGATAATTGATTTAATTTAGATTTTTGCTGTGTTGTGCCTAAGAAATAGAATGAACTTCACTTTTTATATTCTCACTATCGAACTAATGCCAACACAGTACAAGTCTGTTTACTGTTGCTTCCTCGCTTCTAGTTTCAGTTCTGATAGCTAGCAACTACTGTCTTTCCACATAAGGTTTTGTCACTCATCTTGCATGCACCGTGTCTTGGTCACTCAATAGCCCAATATATTTTTGTATAAATGTCCTTAACTGCATTTAAGACTTGTGGAATATTACTTCATTGTTACAGGGTTGCATTTATTTCCAAATTTTATTACAGGAAAATTCAGGCAAACTTTTGAAATTGAATTGATTAATGTTATAAACTAACTAAATTTGCAGTTAAGATTAAAAAGATCATTATTTATGCCTTAAATGTGAGCATATGAATTGGGTATTTTGTTTGAGTTTTGGGGGTATCAGTGCTAAGTGTAAATGAAACATTAAGTATATATTAAAACATTGCCTTGTTCCTTAAAAGTATATTAAATAAACAGGCACAATTTTTATCTCTGAGCCATACTCTTACACGGGAAGTTAAGTGGCAGGTTATCTCTGGTTTTCTAGTTTGACCATAGTGCAATTTAATATAGTGCTGTGCACGAGCCAGCATATGAGTCTTTAGGGACCAGGTATTAACTGGAGTTTGCCGGTGTGCAATATCATCCTCCATCACTCTCCTGACTTCTCTCTCTATCCCTGACAAGACTTACACATTTCTGTGGTGGTGGTGGTGATAGAGAAGGAAGGGGCTGGACTCGAAGACTGAATGGAGCTGACCTTAATGACTCTGTGGTTCCCAAAACCTCTTACATGCTCTCCTAGCACATACCAGCAAACTTCCAATCCGTTTGCAAAACAGGGCTGAAAAGACCAAGACAGAGAAATGGCTGTCTATTGTGTAAATTTATCTTATTCTTAGGTACTCTTGCACCTTGTCATTCTCATTGTTTCATCCATTACGCAATTAATGTTTGCAGAAAAGAAGTCTAATCTGGAAGACAAAGCATTTTATGTTATCATAAACTATTTTCATGGCAAGTAAAATAATTTTTAAAGATGCACAGTATTTCACAACCATTGTAAAGGAGAATAAGAATAACGTATTTAAAACATGTATAGCAAATTTTACTGTGAGGATTCACCAAAAATTAAACATTGTGGATAGGATTTCATGGGTAGCGTTCTTTGACAGCTATTAAAAAAAAAAAAAAAGAAAATACAAATTAATGCAATATTTTGAACTCCATAGTTACTCATTATATTCTAATAATATTTTGCAATTTTAAAGATTAAACCGGACATAAGATACAAGTTGTTAAATACTTTAATTTTATCTGCATTTTTGGTGTCAAAAGTAATTTTAATATTAAAGGACAACTGTAGACTCCTAATGACTTGAATACAGTTTGACTGTTTTCATGAAGTGCTCTGTGGGATGTCAGAATATTTAATTCAGGATGTTAAAAACATCCCAAAATGTCACAATAATTATATCACAGCAGGCAATTAAAACACTGGAAAATGCCAACTGACTAAGTGTGTTCTCTGTTATTTAGGAAACTAATGAGTGAGTGACACATAAAGTAGCAAATACAAATTATAACCACAGAATCCAATATACATTATGATTGATTTTAATATAAAATATATATTAAAATAAAGTAACCTGTCTTAACAAAAGCAAAGAAATACTTATTTAAAGCTGCCATTTGAGCCTTAGGCTCTATAATTCCCCACACATAAGAAACCGTTTTTATGTTTCCCCTTCATTATTTAGTTAATTAGTTATATATTTGTATTATGACACTGTAATATGGGCTTGCTTATGAAGCCCTCACTAAGTAGAGTGGTTCCATTCGCTGCACTGTAATAGTCTCTGCCAAATTCTCCATGTGTCCTTAAATTAGTCTAAGGGCAGCTAGGGAAGATCTGTGTGCTTGCAGGGTGGAAAATACAACTCCCTCCACAGCAGGTCAGAGGCCCCATAAAATCTGTATTGACACGGGGAAGTTACAGTCCAAGGAAGGATGCTGATTCCTACACAGAAAACAACAGAGGCTTGGAGGAGTCCTTGCAGAATTCTTGCATTTGAATGGCAATGGGTTAAGCAAAGCGGCAATGCAATAAGAGAGAGGGTTTTGATTTAATTTATACAGGGATTTAATCCGTAATTATTAAACTGATATCCTACTTTAGCAGACACTATAGAAATCAAGTCGTCCTATTCAACTTAAGGGAAAAAAGTATTTGAAGAAGAACGACTGTTGAAAAGAAAAACGAGGGGTTTAATAAAGATAACAATAGGCAATTATTCTCATTAGTTAATGAGGCAGGAATAAGTATTACTACTGCAACTGAACAGCTTAAATAATAGAAAAATGTATGAAGTGCCAGGCAGAGAAAGAAACTGCGAGAGGTAGCTGAGGAATCACTCTCACTGATCCTATGCTAAGCTACAATTGGCAACAGTCTGTTTGCTCCATTTTAAGGTTTTCTGTGGCAGTCGTTACCTGGGGAGCCAACAGCAGTTTAACTGTCATGAATCATCGATGCTACTGAAGGGCACAGCCTTAGTTGTTTATTCTTGCCCCTTCCCTTGAGCAGACATAAACATTCACGAAGTTGCAAGGTGGACTGGATCTGGCATAAATCTGGTTAGAAATAAACCCCCTGGCACTGATCTGGTTAGAAACTAACTCCCCAAATGTAATTTTCATGGATATGAGATCCCTGACAAATGCATCACATGTGTTCCTGAGTGCTAGTGCTAGCACAAGAGAGGGGACAGGAACTGGGAAGGTGGAAAGAGATAGGCTCAACCCTTTCAGTATAGTGCAGATCTATACTGAATTAAACTAATTGGGAATTGTGACATAAAGCGTTAGGTTGCATACCTGATTGCAACAGTTCAGACAGAATGAATTATCACTGCATTGACCCGACCAATGGAAATGTCAGTATGTAGCACTCTTTTAAAATTACTACCCTTTTACAGTTCCTTGACATGAAATAATACTTGGATTTCTGTAACAGAGCTGCATGCACTGAATGCCTCCTGTTTGGGGAAAAAAGAGTGATGGTTAATCTGTTTTTTGTAGCCCAAGTTGCTTGTTCTTAAAAACTTGAGCAGTATTTTGCACTTCCTTGGTTGTTTTTTACATGTCCAGATTTTCAGCTCTGGTTGGGGATGATCCATTTGTAGCCGAGTTTCCTTTCTGTATCTGGCATCATATGGTGGTCAGTCTTCAATGACCCCCTACAACGCTTGCATCGTGTTGTTTTAAAGTGTGCTATTTTGCTTCTGGCTCTATATTCCTGTCATTCCTTGGGCAGGTTGTTGAGAGCTGATATCCGTCTCATTACACAGCCTCCAAGAACTACTTGTTGCTGGTAGACCTTCAAAAGCAAGATTTTGGGGCCAACTGGTTACGTGTCCTACTACTGGAAAAACCCCAAACCCTACTATTCTCTCTAGTTTCGGGTCAGAGGAGATCAAAATCATGTCTTTCCTCATTTGGTTGCTGTTAGACAAGCTTACATGTCACACCTACATGAAGGGTGATCCCTATTCTCATTGAAGTCTGCCCCAGTGCCCTGAAACAGACCCCAGTACCCTGTGGGTCTAAAGGCTAAGTAGTTGAGGCATAAAAAATTATGTTCTTCCTTGTCTTCACATACAGACTAAATGAACTGTTTTCAGTGTGTCAGCTCAAATAAAACAGGCTCCTAATTGTGTCACTTTTATATGCACAGGTCCTTTTTTTTACTATAAACACCTTCAGGAGCGTTCTTTTTGAGTCACTAAAAAGGTCTAGGAGTAGTTTGGCTTCTGGTGATAGTTATCTTAAAGTAAGGACATGGGATATATGTATATTTATCTGAGACACATAGAAGATGCTTAGCAATACTTATACGTATATATATCTCAAAGAATTTTAACTTTGCAGGCAAGCCAAGGTATGATGACATAGCTGGTAAGACTACTGGCTAATTCCATCCCAGCAAAATCTTTTCTTCCATAAAGGTCAATATATTTCTCTCTCTGCTAGTTGCCATGAAATGAATAGAATTTTTATGCTACATATGAAGAAAGTGAGGATAATTAATAAAACCCAAACATCTCCAAACCCTAGGTTGTTAGGAATTCTTGTGGTTAGCATGGACCTTACTTAGCTCCAGATTTCAGTGTCTTCTTTGGTTTATTGCATTAAGGAGAGCACTAAATAAACAGAGAAAGACATACTCCATGAGATCTCTTAAAACAGCAGATAAGATGCACTTGCACAAGCAATGTCTTCAACTTCACTACCTCTTCGTATTATTACAGATTTAATGTAAAAACCACTGAAGACTGTAATTCTGAAAGGTACATCAGTAGCTTCTTTTGTCATTCAGAACTTAGTTTACATCTGTGCTGGTGTTGGGAATGACTATAAGGCAACAATGAAAGCAGCAATCCTACTTGTTAATCTGATTTTCCTATATTTCTTTATATTAACCCAGAAATGTTTCACTTTGTTTCACACACTGAAGCAGAACTGTTTTTTTCAATCCTGATGTCTGTCTTCCTGAAGTCTTCCCCCTGCCCTCTCCCCAAAGACAGACTTTCAGTCTACTTTGCAATGATTTCAGCTACTCCTTTTAAACAGGTTTGGGGTTTTTTTTTCTCCTTTACTATGAAAGGATTAATCTTGCAGAGCACATGTAAAGAAAAGGGTTAAAGAAACCAATTTAACAAGTAGAAATTACCAAATTGTGATTTCCTTGAAAAAGAAAATCTGGACAAAGATTATATTCATTATTATGAGGCTCTTTTCAGTACCAGAGGCATTAGAAAAGGTATTTATAGCTGACCTTTGAAGAGTCATAATTTCTTTTGATAAAGAACCACAGAATTTTGTACTAAATGTTTTATTACGTTCTTTTAGCTAAAAAGGAGAGATTTTTTGTAAAAGAAGTTCTAAACCAATTTTTAGAAGACCAATGAAGCAATATCATAATATGTGAACAATTTCTGTCGTTTAAAAAGGTGGAGGAACTCTGAGGATATTTTAGTCCATATAAAGTAGAAGATTAAATATTAATTCTAAATATATCTAAATATCTAAATATAGATAAATACATTTCTAGCATACACTTCTGAGCTTGAACTTTGTACTTTTGCAACACAACAGAAATTTCTTCCTGTTGTCCTGAGGGAAGATTTTTTTTTTTTTTTTCTAACAAAAGCATGGCTTTAAAGGTTTAAAAAAATGTATGGAACCAGAAAACTATAAAATAATTATTGCTTCTGAATAACAGTAAAAAAAATTATAGCCTTTTTGCTTCAAGAAGCACTGTAAAAGACTTTGGTTTTTCAAAGGTGAGCTTTCTTTCCTTTATGTTTGTTTCATATTTTTCCCCAGTTAAACCTGCTTTTCTAAAACCATATTTGAGTACAGCACCATGCTGCAAGCTGCTCTTCCGCAAATGTGTATGAATGACTGTACTCACAGTAACTAGAGGCCTTTTAGTATCAGTGTGGCTACTCAATATAGATAAAACTTTAGCCATTAGGCAATAATAAAATATGTTATCAATATCCCACATTTCCCTCTCAGTTCAAGTAGCTATATAAAGCAAAAACCAAACAAACAAAAGACAAGCAAACCCAAAAGCCCACACATATTAAATTATATTTACTAGATGCCTTAGGAAGTTTCACTACCTAAATGATTGGTACTTCATTATGTTTTTAGGTGTATTAATCTCGTATGGTATAAAGATATAATATTAAGAAAAAATTTAAAACATTTCTAAAAGGTTTTATAGTAAAATGCTCACTTCCTGTTAATTATTTTTAATAGAAGTTCCCCAAATTATTTCCAGCTAGTTTTCATTCATTTTCAGGGGGAAAAAAAAAAAAATCTATTACAAAGAAAATCTATAGCAGCATTATACAATACAATGGCTCCAGTTCTTGAATCAAAAGAAATACATTTTATTAGCAATCTTAAAACCAAAAGTCACAGTGAAATTAACCTCCCCCCTTTTCCTGTTCTCTGTGTGGCCAGAACACTGCAGAACAAAACATCTACATTTCAAAGTTAGAGATTAAATTAAAAATTGTACAGCTAGTTCTGAAGATTTATTTTTTGTTTTTTCAAATTTCTGATGATTAAATTATGAAACCAAGTGTGTTTAATCTAAGTGAAGGTCTCACAGTCCATACTGTCTTAACCATGGAGACGAACAGCCTCTGTATTTCTACTTTCTCTTTTGTCATCTGGAGTTGGCTGTAAATTTATCATCATAGTATCTTCCAATTAAAACAAAGCCTTTCACTGAATCAATCACTTCTGTTCTACAGCTTTATTAAAAAATAAGAACTTAGTAGGTTTTGGGGGTGATTTGTTTGTTCGTTTGTTTTGCTTAGGGATCATAAAAGGAATACAGCAAATGAGAGGCCAGCATTTGGGGAATATTTATCATTTCCAATATTGACAGCTTTCTGAAAGGAAAATTGGCTGGCAAGAACAAACAAAAATTAATTTCTGCTGAAATATAAAGAACAGTAGTATAGGTGCCGTTATTGTTATTTCATGGTGGCAGGGAGCACACAGCTCCACTAGAAATCTCAGCATAAGAGGGTAGATCTTGGGACAGTTGGTTGAAACGTGTCTTGTAGGTTTCTATGGTCATAACTGCAACACACAAAATCCAGTTAGCACTTTTAATGCTGAAAAAATCAACTCATTCCTTAAAGCAGGATTGCAGAGGTGTATACACTACCTGGGACTGGGAAGATATCTGTATGTTCTTCGACAGACTTGACACTCCTACAAGTTTTACATCTGCCTCAGTCCCAGTATAATTTTCAATGAGCAATAAACTGTTAATCTCAAAAAGGCAAGTAATCTCTATAAGCAATATGGCTTGTGTTTATTAGAAGCAAACATTTTAATACATGATAGTTGCCTTTAGGAAACATAGACATGGATCACTGCAGTGCAGTCGGTGGCTTGTTTTACCCTTGGGCCAAGGTCACAGGATGCAGATCCTCAGTGAAGCCAGTGTAATTTGATGTCACATAGAACCCTCCTAATCGTCTGAATTTAAGCTTCTGGATCTCTTTCGTGAAGCTTGTACCTGAGAGTTTATTAATATTTAATTAGGACTGTGCAAATGACTACTTCATTTTAGGGGCTACACAGAAAACTTTAAAGGGGAAAAAGAAATAGGCATCTGAATAGTAAAATTAGTGGAGATGCTTTCAGATGGTCAGTGTCATAAATCTCTCTTTTCCTCATCTCACAGAACATCTTGATGTGCTGAAGCTCCCGTCCTCTCCCACTCTTTTTTTTTCCAGCTCCTAAATCGCTACCGTCTTTGGGTGGGCATGCAGCACCTCATGCAGGGGCTGCCTTACTCCATGTATATACTGCCTGGGTTACAGGAAACTGCTGGAGTTATGCTGCCTTGCTTTAAATAGGGACATGAATTTTGGTCTATCTTCTCCAAACAGCTGTCAATTATCAGACACATTTGGAGAAATTTGTATTTTCATGTAATGTATTTTAAAGTGGTCAGTGGGATGAAAAGTTATTCGAAGATGGGGAATACAGATGACAATTGACCATGCTGTTACATAAATGCATTTAATTAGGAAATCAAAATAAAATTGATGTGGGAGGGGAGGGCTCAGGATAGAAACTGAGACAGCTGAAAAGTTTCTTAAGAGGGATAACGGCAAAATCATCTTAGCTTGAAAAGCATTGTTTTATGTTTTTCAGTACAGGTAAAATAGCTGGATTGAAACGAAATGTATGATTTCTGGGTTAGTTCACATCTTATAAATTGCTTCTGTTTTAAAACAAATACATAGTTCTGAAACAAAAATAACAGTAATTCTTGTAGAAAATGGCTGGTGTAATCAATTTCCCCCCTCTTTCTGAGATTTCATTTTTCAACAGATCTATTTATTCAATTGCCTTGATTAACTTTTTGTAGAATTTAGATTTGGTACTCTAAGTGGTATAATAATTGTTTCAGACACTACATTATCCATCCATAGATCATTTACTTGGAGACTTTTTGGTGATTTATGAGACATGCTATATTTGTGATAGTAATGTCCTTTCATTTCATCCTAATAAGAATAATTGTCTCCTTATTTAGGGAGTAGGCTTCTGAAACCTTCCAATCTCTTGTTTGCTATGATTTACCTTGATCTGGCCTCTTAACCCAACCCGCCTCTTCTGTTCTTCCACTGCTCATCTGTCTGTTGGCAGAGACAGAGAGATATGAAAGGCAAGAAGATCGAATTATCCATGACCATGGAAAGTAGGTCAGAAAGCAGTGATAGATTTCTAGTGTTTTTCAGTCTGAAAGCTATTCGACTGAAAAACCTGTATGTATTAGGTTTTGGGCTAATTAATTTTTTAGTCAAGAATCAACCCGCTAATTTAATTACTGATTCTTTCACATTTTGACTCTCATTCATTTCCTACAACTCTAAGAAATCATCACTGCAGCTGTACATAAACGACAGGGAGAAATACATATAGCTGTGATTTCCCCTCTTGTGCACTGATGACGTTATTCCTGAGAGACTGTTGTGAGTTCATTACCTGTTAAACCAAATCCCTTTCTGTCTTTTCTCTTTAAGTGATTTTAAATATTAAAAAGTCATAATCTCTCTGTCCACGAAATCTGGTTACAACTGACGATCATACAAATTTGAAAAGCACTCGTTTAATGTGGAAAGGTGAAGATATTAATTTAGCCTTGAGAGGTTTCAACAACCCTTTTCTTCCTTAATGTCCTCTCCTCGTGAACTGAAAGACTTCAGCCGGCTTTGGTAGCCCTATTCTTATGCACAATCTTTCAGTAGGGAATTAGCAGGGTTGCTTAGGAAAACAGCACAAATGACTGACTCTCACAGTTGGAAGACCAATGGCATACAGTGAACAGTCATTAGAAAAAAAGAAATCTAGTATCAAGTTAATAACTGGAAGAAGCAAAGACAGTTTAATCCATAACTTCTGTTTACTTAAAAGGAGTACCAGTGTCCCAAACTTTCCAGGAAACCTTCTTAGAACTGGGTATCCAAAGCATTAATTAAGCACTGAAATAAATTCCATGATTTTCAGTGCTGGAAGAACTAGCTCTGATTTTCTGTGCTGAGCACCCACTTCAGGCTTGATCTGTTTCCACTGTCACAAGCGATATTTCCTTGGCGCTGCAAACTGTAAACCTGGTAAATTGCTGTCATTAAGTAATTCTACTCTCTGTGTGACCGAGGCAGCCAGTTTCTAACCTGCTTCAGTCCTGTGCCCCTTCCCAGCTCTGTGTGACACGTGTTGTGCCAGGCTCAGTGGTGGGAGTGTTGTCTGCTAGAATTTGGAGAAAAAACATCACTTGCTTCACTCAGGGTAAATAAACAATCATTGATCTGCCCTGGATTCAAAGGGAGAATGCACACAAGGCAATTTCTGCCTCTTTCAAGCAGCCTTTTGAGACAGTGAGTGCTCGTGAGATATGTTAAAATGACAGAGAAGCAAAAAAGTGGAATGGCCCCGTGTTGTTCCTGGCAGGTTTGTGCTCCATTCTTGAGCCCGTGGCCTTGTTACCCAGGGAACAAGGCAAAAGGCATCTCTGCTGGGCACCCACTCAGGCTGTCAGGTTGTTAGCACAATTGAGGGTGCTGTCTTTAGTAGGGATTGAAAAGTCCCAAAATTTATTTCTTTATTTTTAATCTGTAAAAGAGATTAAAAGTGCATCTGCTTTTAGATAGTTTACAGTTAAAGAGTACATTTTGGAGTGCAGTTAGATAAGACTTCCTGGGGGATGGATGTACTGTAGGTTGGGTCAGACACTGCGGGTGCTCAAATGCACACTGAAACTTTCCTGACTGCTGGAAAAACATTGAAATGCTACGTCAAGAATGCAAGTAGCAATGAAGGAGTAACTGCAGTCTTTCATCCTCGTATTCTTGTGGTATATATAGGAAAATTCCTTTACTTTTGCAATCTTATAAGAAGCTTCGAGAACAAGCAGTACTGAGTTTGTGTGGTAGTGAAGGTTTTGTTGGGGAGGCTGTGAGAGGCTGAGTGCCCTTTGCTTGTGGCACTTGCTCCAGTGCCATTATTAATATTTACAGAAGGCGGTACCTACAACTTTCAGACTTTATAGGAGGCAAAGTCTTTGTCTCAAATTTATGAGCCACCTCAGAGGAATTCACCAGTGCATAATCTAACAGTGTAACTAAGAAATATGGTTTAAGCATTTTTCCAGCTTTGTTAACTTGTTCAGGTAGCGCTTTTGTCTTTCCAGTCTGTGAAGATACAGTGCTTGATCAATGTAATAAACAACAGAATACGTATTCTGGAATTGACACAGTGCATCAGGCTCATAGCCAGACTTTTCCAATAGCCAGGAGTATAGATCTAAGAAGACAATACCAAAAACTCCAATAAGCAGCTACAGTAAAAAATTTTCCCATACATTAAATGCCATCCTAACTTCTAATGCACAGTGACTGGTTTAAACCATGAGTCTAGGTTTTTTCCTAGGCCTTTCAGTTAAAAGTTTTAGAGTAGTTTTTAATTAATACATATTAGAAAGTCTATCCCCAAATATCTAATCCTTTCTTGGATTCTGTTAAATTGAACCTGCTGTTGTAATAAGCTCCACAGAAATGTCTGTCTTCATTCTGTCAGTTTTGTTTCTGTCATTGTGCTGATCAAGAAACCCCCTTTTTGTTTGTGACTTTTATTTCCGGGGTGGGGGGGAGGAAGCACTTAGCCTGTAAATCTGAAATGCTCTGTGAAAGAGAGAAACTATGATTCATTATTTCAGAGGAAGACACACTGTGTGACAGTTAGAAATCCTTTCACCCACTCTGACCCAAGAATCCCTAGCAAAATCCGCAGTACAGTTTGGCTGTTTATGTTCTGCCGTGCTAGATCATCCTGTGCTCTCTGCTGAGAAATGCAAAACTTCAAAATGGATTAAAAGGATTATCTCTAAAAATGCATGTTTTGCTTATATGACTGATGACTCTCTAACTAGGAGGTTTATTGCAAACGCTTTAAAAGTTTTGGGAGAGACTGGAATCCCAGTAGCCCAGTGCAATAATCTGCAAGTTTCCATTTATCCTCTTTTGCAGGACAGTATGCTCAGAACAGCATGACCTAGCAATGTGTATTTCCAGACCTGGAAATACAGACCTGGAAATCTTTTGCCTGATTCCTAATGAAGGGATAGCATGAAGAAGGAATTTATATATATTTATATATACATGGTATTTTAATGAAATTGTTGAAAGCCTCACACAGATACAGAATAGTGAATAACTAGGGGAATGACAAACAGGCTCAAATTCTGAAAATGTAATAAAATACATTTTTTCAAAATATAGCATGAAAATTTGTGTGTGTGTGGAGGGGAGAGGGTGGGGAAGGAGAGAAATAAAGATTTTATTGGCACTTCTAAGAATGAGTTGTGTAACTTCTTTGTAAGGAACATACTTTTCTCAGAATCATGGCTATAAAACTTTTTATCATTATGTGTCCTGTACCTATTTGATGGTCTTTTCATGTTATTGTCTTTAATTGCATAAAATACAAAAAGGCAGATACAAAATAGGGTGATGTAACTGTTCCACAAGTTATACAAGTTAATAGTTACACACTGGTTATACAAGCTCTGGATCAAGAGTTTTATATAATTCATTGCTGGAGCCTGACTGGAGTTTCAAGAAAAGTCAATCTCAAATCACCTTATAATGTATCTTTGCAGCAGAGCAATAGACAACTTGTCAGCTTAGTTGAAGAGCTAAGAAAACTCAAACCAACTTTGGCGGATACTTTTCAAAGGAATTTGAATGGACAAGGAATTCCCAATATGCCTTGTCCTACAGGAGCTGGTCTTCAGAAAGTGAATTTGAGGCTTCCTGAAATTCAAAAGCACTTGATCTATTTCAAGTTGGGCACCTGAAGATAAAGTGCACTCAACCAGCTTTTGAACTTGATATTGTTGGTTTTGTTCTGAATTTGTTCTCAGTTTTCTAAGCTTTTTGTAATTCTTCTGTTTGCTCTGCCCACTGCCTTTTAGACAGGACAAAAAAGTTGTGGGTTCCACATGGTGTCATAGCTGCTGGTTTGCAATAGTGAATTTCCACACCACTGAAGAAAATGAACACTCAGTATTTTCAAATATTAAGCAACATTTTGACTTTGAATTGCTGTATTTTTCAGGTGTTGCTTGTCAGTTTATAGACACTACCGATTAAAAGCTACCAGATGGTCATACTGGTTTTCCAAGTCCTCTTCCCTGCTCTGAATGTGTTTTTGGAGAAAACCCTGTACTCCAGAAGGATGTGAGGACACTCTTTAAAATAAGCATGAAAGTATATAAAGTATGTAAGTATATAAAAGTTTTTCTGGTTCAGGGTCTACAAAGTAACAATAAGATAATTCTCCAAGAGGTCATCAAGTATTAAAGGTGCTGTAAAAAGTTACTAGAGACAACTGAAAGCCAAAATATGAAGCATTTATTATGGGATGTAGTAGTGACAACTTTTATTCAATCCTTTTTTTCTATGAACAAAAAAACAGCCAGGCTTTTCCACCTGGCCTAAACTTTCTAGGAAAAAAAGGACAGAACTGATGTTGAGGAAGGTCTGAGAGGTGATGCAGGCTAGGTCTGAAAAATTGTGATTAGGCAGCATCTGGACAAGGTGAGAACTTCAGTGAAAATGCTTCACCCAGGGAATAGCTGAGCTGATTCAGGATGACTATAAGTGATTCAGATGGTTGAACTAGGGATTCAACACATTCACGAGTATGTAACATGGGCTAAGGGCATGATGAAAGGGCTTGTTCTTTTCCTGCAAGGAACAGTGAGATGAGGTGCCCTTAAATGTTGTGTTAGTTGTACTCTTAAATGTTGGGGTTTGGCATATTTAATTCTCTGGAGATACTGTCTTCTGTTGCTGCCACTGTGTGGGACTCATTGGAGGCTTGTGCTTCTGAACTTATTGCAGTAAGTTCAGTTTCCAGTTTTGCTGGAATAAGTTACCACTTTATGTGCAGTGTGGTGTTTGCTTATGGACTTTGTGCCTGTTCTAACGGCATTTGTAAGTACGAGCAAGTCTGAGCAAGAATCTTGTCCCAAACATTGGGAAGCAGGCTTCCCTTAACCTGTTTCCGGAACACCATATTTTGCTTGTGGAAGTGTGTAATAACAAGGCCATAATTCTAGGTGTATGTGAGAAGATGTAATCTGTAAGGACTGAATATGTGGAGGCTATGAGTTTAAGCAATGACTTATGTGTTTTCATAATGTGCTGATTAACATGAACTAACATTTTCTGGGAGTAGTAGCTGTACCTTACTCTTCCCAAGAACCTTTTGCAGGTGTACAGGATGAATATACCACATAAAATTTAGATAAGTGCCATCTGATGCCTGAATATGCCTCAAGTAACTACAAGTAGAAATTAAACATCTACATAAAGCAGTAAACCCCTTTTGAACATAAAAATGAGTGCCATTAGCAGCTGGAATTTGCATAGAACCTTTTAAATCTAAAACCACTTTTGCTGCACTTAGATACTGGCAACATATGGTGGCAGAGCATAAAATCAGGCTATATTTAGTCCTGTTTGACAGGTGTAAAAACAAATGTTTAGATGAAAGAGGATGGGCTTTTGATGATACCATATCCTGAAATGAGTATTTTTCCAGAAGTGAAATGCTTGCAGATTTGCCTTTTGGCTAGTGAATATTTTCTTCCCTAGAAGCAGAGAAATTCTGTGGTTATACAGAGCTCAATTTTTGCTTACAGGGTTTAACTACGCTCTTACTAAAGGTAGTTCAAAACTACCACATTGCCAAAAGCATTAGATGGCACTAATAATGGAAGAAAGAAAGCAACTTGTAAATTGTATTTTACAATTTACAATTTGAAAGCAAATTGTAACTTTAAAAAAAGAACATGGTAGCACAGCTTAAATGTATAATTTTGTAGGCAAATATTGTGGAAAATCCATTACATAAAAAAGGAGTAGGCATGGAATCATTTCAGTGCTTTACTTGGGGCAAAAGCCTTTTTTGTAGCAGACCTGAGCAGAGTATGCTAGTCCCTCCTAGATGTGGGCTCAGTGGGTTTAGTCAGACCAGTCTGCAATTCCTTATTTTAGTGCTGGATCAAGGCATTATTAAGAATTCAGACTGCAGTTTTAATCTAGAAAGGGAGAGGAAAAAGACATTCAGGTGTATGACATTGGCAGGAAGGTAGGAAGTTCCAAGCACCCTAGCTGCAGAGGAAATCTGCTAATAAGTGGTCCACATTTTGGTTTCTAAGCCCACAAGGTGCACCTGAGTCATGTATTCAAGAATGTGCTTTTAACTATTACAGCCTGAAATCAATATTTCTATTACATTTCTATTACATTATTTCTGCAAGTCTCATCTCATGGCATCAGTTTGAAAACTAAGGCCTTAAACCCTCTTTTGTACTGAAAGATTGTGGCTTGTGGCAAAAATGGCTGCAAAGTTGTCAGCAATCAAGGTCCTGTGCAAGCAGTGTGTTGCTATTTCCATTGTATTCTAGCAGTGGGGTGCAGTCGTGAATGTGGCATTTGTGTTTTGTGGGTTTTTCAGGTAGTCTTGAATAGGGTTCTTCAACTGAATGGGAAAGCTCAGCTGGTCTGAAAAGTAGTATCTCTTCATTTCCGTGGGAACTAGCAGCAATTTTCTGTGTGTGGGTTTGGGCACTATATTGTGAAAACTAAAACCCAAACCCAAACCCTATATTGCAATATTGCAATATAGGAAATTACGATGTTATAGAAATTCCTTGTGTTTGGTAGTGGGTGGAAAAGAGAGCTGAATATGTCCATAGCTGGTTACCCTGACCTGCCAGGTGCTACAGGGCTCCTCTTTCAGAAGATACTACTTACTTACTCACTGCCTCAGCGTCTACCTCAAATCCCAGCTCCCACAGGGACCACAAAGACTGACTGAAATGGCTCCAAACTGACCTGGTTCACCTTTTGGGTTTCTTTATCAAGGCTGCACAGCAATTGAAAAGCATTGAGAGTGTTTTAGTGATTGTCACCAGTGCGATAGCGTCAGTTGTCCAGCAACTTGACTCAAATTTACACTTCTCCTTCAGAGACGTCTATCAGTTCCTTAGGCAAAATCCTAGAGGTTATAATTTTCATCATGTGCCTTTTTAATTGGTTAATTAATTTATTAATATGCAAAACATGTACACAAAAACTAGGCATTAGTAGCACCACATGTTCAGTACAAGCTATATATATTTGAAAGCTATTTCTGGTATTTTCAAGGCTGCATGTCTATCTCCACACACTGCCACGAGTAGACTTGTTCTTCAATGGACTATGGGCATCTTTCCTGACAGTCTCTACTTCAGTTGCACAGCTATGATAAGTAGACTTTGCATTTTTCCTATTTTCATATACTTGTGTTAATAACCTTTGTCCAGTTTCATGTGAGCATTTATCTAGTCAATTGGAATCTTTTTACACTTGGGATGTAAACTGGCTGAGATAGGGACCTGTCGTTACATATGTGTACAGTGCTTTGCACAGTCCTCAATCTGGAGCCACCAGAGCTCTACTCCTGAAGTGTTTCAAAGCATCTGAAACTGGCAGCAGAATTTAACACTTCCAGTTTGTATCCAGTTGGCATTATCAATCTGTTTCGGTATGTGCCCAAGTGCTGTTTTAAAGATCTGTAATAATCAACAAATTTCTATCATTAGAGAGCTGAGACTATGGCATTTAATTTCAAAATAGCAGCATGAGCTCACAATTTAAACAGGAATCACTTACTTAGAAAGAAGAATGCTGTTCCTGATTCCTTTTCTAGAATATGCCCATGTGTTGTGATTTACATTAAAAATAATACCTGTTAGTTTCATGTATTCACTGTGTGCAATTGAAAGTTTAGTGTGACATAATGTCACCAGAAATAAATATTATAAAACAATAGAAAGTCCAGTTTTGCACAGAAAGGACCAAGTCCTGCCACACAGGACCTCACTGTTGTGAATTGGGCATTTCTCTATTTGCACATCACAGTGAAAATCAGGGTCCTAATGGTAACTGATTATTATTGTATGTACTATAATTAAATAATAGACAGCTTCCATTTTCTACTTGTCTCTTGCTGCACGTGGGAATAGAATTGTATTTAATAATTCAAGCATCAATTTTTGCAAAACGCATGCCCTGATCCCTTTTTTTCCCCTTTATTACAAAAAGAGCTCAGGTCATAAAATGAGCTGCAGTTAAAAAATAAAAAAAGTCATAGTAGCAAAAAGTCAAAGATGATTCACAAGAATGAATAAGGCTGGCTATAATAAGATATCTGGAATTAGAGTTATTTATGACATACGCATGGCAGGAAAAAGGAGAGGAAAATGGAGCAAACACTATAGCAATGAATGACAGCATTTAATGATAGTCTTGATTACTAAAGCATCTTACAACCTGATGGTATTTAGGACATTGGAATGAACTCTACAGTGGTCCAAAAAGACAATGTTTTTAAGGAAAGATACCTTTCCTAGTCCAACCACAACATGATGAAAAGAGGAGAGCTTTCAGGTGCATATCTTTACTTTCCACACAGACTTTCAACACCATCCTCTGTTTTGAAGTGTTATTTCCGAAACGAGTTGAATCACTTCCAGCATTTTGTCACATAGTCCAGAAAACAAATGATCTGCCTCTTTGAAGAAATTTGTATTTGTCAGAAAACCAAGTGCTACTACTGACTTCCAATGTCCAATTGGGTTTGATTGGGATCAGCTTGTATCACAAGAACATAAACAAGAATTGCACAACTATTCAGGAGTATTTCGTTATTACCTACAAAGAGGCTTTCTTCACGAAGAGCCTTGCAGGATATATTGTTGTTGTGTTCAAATTTAACCCAATTCTGAACCGAATCCTGCACTGGGTTTACCTGGTGAGGTGCTGGCAGCAGGGGGCGGCTGCGGCACAGCCCCAGCGTGAGGGGCCGGGGCTGTCCCGAGGTGGACACAGCCGGTTCCATCCGGCTCCAACCGGCCACGGCTGAGCCCCTCAGCCACGTGCTGAAGACGCCTGACAGGCTGAGGGTGCAGGGGAGTGAGGAACAGCCCTGCAGGCACTGAGGCTGGAGAATGAGGAGGGGAAGAGCTGCTGCAGGTGATGGAGCAAGTGCTTCCCTGCAGCCCATGGCGGACCCCAGGCCAGAGTAGGTGGATATTCCCTGGAGGAGCTGTGGCCTGTGGAGAGCCCGTGCTGGGCTAGGCAGAAGTGTGAGGAGGAAGGAGTGTCAAAGAGGAACCGTTACAGACTGAGCACAACCCCCATTCCCCTGCGCACTCTGCACCACTCAGGGCTGGGGGAAGGTAAGAGGAGGCGGGAGTGAAGTCAGGCCTGGGAAAAGGGAGGGGAAGGTGGTGTGTTCATTTTTGTCTTTGTTTCTTATTACCCGAATCTATTGTAATTGGTACTAAATGAAATTGATTTTTCCCAAGTCAAGTCTGTTTTGCCCATGACGATAACTGGTAAGCAATCTCCCTGTCTTTATTCCAGCCCATGAGTATTTCTGTCTTATTTTCTCCCCATGTCTTAGCAAAGAGGGAGTGACAGAGTGGCTGGGTGGGAGTTTGGTCCTTGGCCAAGGATAACCCGCTACAAACACAATAATTTTCCTTAAGACAAGTGCACTGTAATTCGATTTTCCATAAACTAGAATACAAATGTACATATTATTCCTCATTTTCTGTATTTCTATATTTTGCATTTTAGTAGGAGAAAGCCATCATAAAGTACTTTGTTATTGTATTTTATTTTCATTCTACAGTGGAAGCTCAGAGCTGAGCAAACATGCCTTCACATTCAGTAATTCAGTTCTTAAATAGATTTTCATCCTAGTCCTATTTTTCTTATTTGCTACACTGCAGAGTTCAGTTTCTGTGTGTAAACAGATTATTTCATCTACTTTTCTATTTATAATCTATCATTTTATTAACATTGTTATTTAAAGAGCCAAACTGGGAACAAAAAGAAAGGGGGGGGGAGAGGCAAAAACATGTCTTGAGCTTTGCAGACACCTGCAAGAGGCCACAGCTAATTCTGGAAGACCATTAGCCATTACCAACTGCTCTCTGCACACCCTTACGGTCACTGGAAGAAGATACCTTTCTTGCTTTTTAATTGCTGAAAGCTGTTTAAAAGGCTTTCCCTTTCCACCTTTTTCATTATTATAACCACTGCTAAATGGGATTATTTAAAGTAAATACATGGCTCCTCAGCAACACTTGTGAATAGGAGCATAGCCTGATCCGCTGCCCTGTGAAGGCAGCCTCCGTTGCCTCCAGCGGGCTCTGGAGAGGCACATTGTGCATCGCTCCCTAGAACCCCGCTTGGATGCTTTCCCAGATCGCCCTCCATTCAGATCTGAGTTCTGAATGGTTTTCAATTAATGTAACAAGGCTAATTAACTGTATAAGAGTAGGGATTTTCTTAGTGTTGCTGACAATGTGTCTATTCAATGGTACCTTGGAAATTCAGTGCTTCTTATTCCAAAAGAAAAGTACACAAAGTCAGAGGGTTACTGAGGGTGAAAAGAAGGAACACAAATTTCTTTCTTTGCCTCTGAACCTGAACAAATTACAAAGTTACTAGGAACAAGTAGTCTAATCAAAATGAGACACCTTTCTGACTGGTTCTCCAACAACTTTAGCAGGCAGCCTCTGCTGAAATTGGTATCGTGTGGCATTGCTGTTTTGATTTCATAGTTGAAGAAAATCGCTGTACCAGTGCCTAGCACTGAAGAATAAGAACTGTTAAAAATAGCTATCATGTACAAAAAAAGACTATTCCTTGGGCTCTTTCTCATGGTAATGTAATATTTTTGTGATCATTTTCAATGCCAGGCAGTGCTAATGAGAAGTTCCCTGTATCATTTTGTCTAAACCCTGATTTGGGGTAGCACCCTGAATGTTGAGAGGTGGTTTAAGCCTCTGTTATTCAAGATCCTTACCTTGAGGTTGTCACCGATTGTGCCAGTTAGTGTCTTTTGGGGGGGGGGGGGGGGAGGGGAGCATTACTTACTGCAAGAAGGTGGAGTGTGACCTAGATTATATGAGCTATTAAGCACCATTAAATGGTAACAAGTTCTGATAAACATATTTTGACACTTGAATCGGGTACCTGAAGCTGAAAGTATAGCCATTGATTTGCTAAGCCTCTGAGATATCTGATTGCAGGTTTTATGGAAATGTGTTTTAAGAAATGTTTGAAGTGTAACCTTATTTGTATAAGAAAGGCATTTTAGTAACATACTGTATTGGATACTTCATATATGATTCTGTGGCTGTGATTAAGACAATATATGGTATTGTAAAAAGTATGCTATCCAATTCATGATTCCTTACTATCAATCATATTTATGCATGTTTATGGGTTAGAAAAAAATATTTTTATTATGAGAGCTAGTTGCTAATCACTGAACAGAACTTCCGTGATTATTTTATCTATTAAAGAATGCTCACTATTTTATTCATATGAAACCTAAAAGTCAGTAATAAAAGAAGGAATGGGAAAATGAAGAAACCAGTAGCACTTATTTGTTTCATCTTACTGAATAGTGAACATCAGGATCTGGAAGGAACACACTTTACTAAGGAGAAAATGTATTAATATGCAACAATAGGAATCTTTCTAAAAATATTAGTCTTAGCTGTAAACTAACATGTTACATTAGTATTTTATGTTAAAAGCATTCTAACTAATACATGAGTATTTTCAGTCTGCAAACCCAGAATGATGCCCAAATTGTAAGTAGCCCCTATAGTCGAGACTGTTTAAGTGTGAGGAGGAAAATTCTCCAAGGAGTCTGGACATATACAAACTGCAATCTTGCTGTAGGGTTTGGTTGTTTTGTGGGGGTTTTTTTGGTTTTGGTTTTTTTTTGGTTTTTTTTTGGTTTGGGTTTTTTTTTTTTTTTTTCCTTTCAGTTGAGCTGAATCTTGAGTTTTGTGGTCAGTGACTAAGACGTAAACTGTAGTAATGATATTTTCAATTATTTTTTTGTTATTCTGCAGTCTCATCTTTATAGTTTTCTACTTTTCAAAACCATCATTAGACGTCACTAGGGAGTCGCTTCTGCCTCTTAGAGAAAAGTGAGTTCTTTGACTGTAATACAAACCAGGGCTATTCAGGATCCAATCTAAAGTTTATTCAATTAAACAGAAAGATTGCCACTGATTTTACTTAGGTTTGAGTCAGACTTTTAAGTGGTGAATTGTGATCCCATGTGTTTTTAGTGGCATTTATCTGAAGAAGTAGGTGCTGACTCTTTTTTCATGTGGACAATAGGTACTTACTTTTGTCTCAGCAAAACAAGTGCAAAACATTACTGTTTTGATTCTCTCCAAGTAAATATTCTACAGGATTCAAGGCAATGACAATCTAACAAAGGTAGGATGAGAGAATAGTTTAAGGACAACAAACTGGCCAATGGAAACCTATTGAAGGGCAGAGCTCTTACTGCTAGTTAACAGAAACCCAATCGATAAATCACCTCTGAAATGTAGCAAATAGCTCATTAGGAGTTACCTACTGAAACTGCTTCCCTGATTAAAGATATATATGTAATGTGTTGTATATGCAATAAGGCCATTACTAATGCTCCATTCATTCAATTTCTTTTCAAACCACTTCTGAGGAGAAGCTCCTAGAAAAAACTTAAAACCATTCATGGCTGACCTGTGTAGTTCTTTTTTATTTTCATTTTAGAAAATCAGTTAGACAAAGATCAACAAATGTATTTTGCAATCTGTTACTGTAAGTTAAAAAACATTGGCACAGGAGCCAAAAATGAGAACAGTGGTATCAGCAGCTTTGCCATTACTGCCTTCAGAAACACAGCAAGCCATCAGCAGCACAGGGGAATGACAGTTTAGTGACAAGAATGAGAAATATGAACAAAAAAATGATAAATGTTTATGTTGTTGTCTTTGTAACAGCATTTCATCTTTCACATTACTCTCAAGTTGTCTGTGCACTTGTTTTCCATCTTTCTTCAATTTTGTATGTGACAAGTACTGTACCTTTTGTCATTTAAAAATGAAACTCTTCCAACTGTAACTTCTAATTCTGCTAACTTCCCCAAATTCCTATAATTAAAAAGCCTATAATTATGAAAATTGTCGTAAGGATATTAGACCTTTTTAATACCAATGCCATAGCTTCTATTCTTCCATTATTATTATTTTTTTTTAGTATGGAAATATCCTCAAAAGCACTTACACTTTAAACTCTCAAATACTGTAAAGCAACTTAGAGAAGCATTACATTTCTGAAGCAGCATGTGCCTCCTTACATGAACTGTAGACTTCTTCTAGTTCTCTCAGTAACATGGATTTAGGCAGTTTCCTAAGCGTTGCACACTTCACTGAATCCCAGATTCACAGAACAGCAGAAGCTAGAAGGCACCTCTGGAGATGAAGTGCAACCCCCTTGCTCAAGAGCAGGTTGCCCAGCACCGTGTCCAGCTGGGTTTTGAATATCTCCGAGGATGGAAACTCTGCAACCTCTCCAGGCAACCTGTTCCAGTCCTCAACCACCCTCACAGTAAAAATTTATGTTTTATGCTATTAGCTAAGATCTGCTGTAGTAGAGTGTCTGCATAGCTTCCAAACAGAAAAGGACTCTTCAAGAACAAGAGCAAAAGAACAAATCTACTGAAAATTTTCTTTCTAGGGCAGGACGGATGCACAACAGTAAGGATCAGTGAAGGCTCTGAGTTACCAGCTGGGCTTAAACCACGACAGCTACTAATAACAAATAGTCTTCTTTAAACAAAAAAAAAATTCTAAATTTCAATTCTCAAGTATTTAAGGTGCATATCCATTACTGAACATTAAAAAAAAGCAAGATCAAACCATTAACTCAGAAAACATTTTATTTTTAGTGCCAATTGGGTGAGGAGAGGAGGAAGTACTGTATAAAATATTACGGGGTCTAGTATTATGACAACATTTCCATTATAGTTACACAAAGCTACTAGAAAACACATAAGTCTTACTGGCCTTGTTTTGTTTGCTAATACTAGACCTCAAGTGGGTAACCACTTTCTTTTTAGCTACCATACAACAAACCTCTAGAAAGGAAGCATCCTTGCAAGTCAGACTTCATAACCCCAAATTCCATCTCAAAGATATGAAGTGTACTTTTCTTCTGGTCAGCTTGTAGGTTTGCCCTGGAGACCCTAAATGGTTCTGACTTGAGAACAAAGTTGTCTTTTCATCACATCATGATTTAAATTATACCCAGGCATAATTATTTCAGTTGATTTCCAGTGAGACTTTGCTTGTTTTAAATTTGGTTTTATTGATTGAGGAGAAAATTTGGGATTTTTTTCACTCCAAGTTTGGGAGGTTTGTATTCCATTTTAGACCCCCTCACACCCTTTCCTACTGACACAAACACACAAATGCTCTCAAAGGGGTTACTAAGGAAACCAGAAACTATGGTAACCTAGAGTAGAAGCACTCTTATTTGTCCAAGGAGATGGAAAGGAAAATTCAGGCAATGCACACTACAGTCACACTGAAGGTCCTGATCTTTGCTCTTCCCTTCAGCTGCAGCAGACCTTCTGTTTCTCATATTCTGCTTCCAGCAAAGCTATCAAACCAGAATTCTGACTTAGATAAAAGGAGATAAACATCACCACTGTAATGCAGATGAACATAAATGAGGGTAGATGGATTTGGGCAGTATACTACACCAAACTGGTAAATATATTTGATTTTTCTTTTTACCATTAGGTCAAAAATCCCTGTAACTTCCATTATTCATGTAGCATTAACATAGCAGCTTGATCAGCAGTGCACCATGTTGTCTGCCTTTGCTCTGAGGGCTAAGGTGGTGTGTTAGCAATACTCTTTGCAGAACCTCTCATCAAAGCTGTCACCCTGCACATGCTTATACGTACCTTTAGTTCTGCTCTCATAAATAGTCTCACTGAATAAAAGCTATCAAGAGCTAGTAAATGCTCTATCATTGCTAAGTGAGGGTGCTTCATTAGAAGTGAAGGGAGCTCAGAAGCTCATCAAATTAGTCTGGAAATATTTCGCTTGTGCCTTATAGAAACAATCCTTTTACCACTGAGCGCAGCAACAAAACATTCTCTGATTGTAGGCACCCAACAAAATTTCATAATGGATGATGAAAAAAATGGATGTCATAATAAAGAAAAAGTTTAATCTTGACCACGTTCATTCCTTTAAAGCTCCTCCAGAGCTGTTTATGCTGCAGGATAAGCTCATTAATTTAGAAACTGGGAAACACAAGTTGCCTATAGCTGAATCCATTTGTATATGGCCTGGTTCAGCAACAATATTGAACAGCACCAATGCAAACAGGTTTACTGAAATTAGTGAGATGAGTCCCATGAGATCATTTGAATCAGGGTTACAGAACTGGAGCCCATGCTAGCAGAAAGTGTAAGCTGTGTGCTGTGTCAGAAAAAAAGGGCTACAGTGTTTAACATATTGCTAAATGTATTGGTGTGAGAAATTGCTAGCATCAAGTATTTTTCTAAGTGAAGCATCTAAGTGAAGAAAAGAATGTGTCCTTATTACTTAAGTAAGAATAACAAGAGGATATGTAAAAGTTCATGCTCTTTATGCATGGCTTCTGAAAAATTGGAAATTAGGAGAAGAATGACTACATATACCATACATTACTGAATTAGGAAAGAACATGAAACAGACTAGTTATATTATTGATATATTTTTATTGCTGAGTAGATGTGGTCATCAGTAGCAAACTGATTAGCATCACAGACAAAATGGTTGTTGCTGAAAAAAAACACTGAGCAGAACTGTGGCATTTTGTGCAGGTAAGCTAGAGAGACAGGAGATCATATGAAATCCCTCCCATTTAGCATATCCACTTCAGGGATAGCCAGGATTTTGTTGCTATGAGAGAGGGAGGAAGCTAACCTGTGCTGAATGGTACACAGAGCTTTTTAGTCACACAAGCTAAAACACAAGAGCTAGGAAAAAAAAAGTCTGATACAAACAGGTTAAAGGAGTTAATTAAATGGGAAGTCACATTATAAAATGGCACGAAGTCCTCTTTGCTATCTGTATGAATTATGACCTGAGGCTGGCAGTACATATTTTGTTGGATTAGCAAATATTTACAAAGTGAACTACAGTTCAGAGGACATGAAATGTTTGAATTAAGTATTAAAAACATACCTGAAATTTTACTGCTATCATTTGCTAATTAATATTTTAATGGGACACACAATTTAGGTGAATGTTATTCTTACTTTGACAAATAGTTTGACTGGAGGTAAAAAAAGCTAATGTATGTACTGGCCAGAACAAATGATTATATGCTAGGTCCATTTGTACTGCATTTGATATGCTAATATGGAGCATTTGAATCAACAGCGTCACTCCCTGTTTGCATTTGCAGGTTAAAACTCTTGTTTATGCAACTGTGGGGCACAGATTACAAAGGAGGCGTTGTTCAGTTTTGTTGCTGGAAGCACTGCAGAAACCCCACAAACTCCTCTTCCCTGGATCCCATGGATCTTGATGGGAGCAGCATTAAAGACATAGAGCAGAAACTGGATATAACAAGTTAAAGGCAGGAACATTTCTCTCCTGCAGAATCCAGATCTACCAAAGAAGGAGGAAAGTCTCACTTGAGAGCTCTGGAGAGGAAGGAAGCCTCCTTTGCTACTCTCAACAAATCAATAAAGGGAGAGATGTGAGGAGTGGAAGTGTGAAAGGAAATAGTTAATGTATTCTTTACCTGCTCACAAACGTGCAGACAGAGCTGTAGAAAAGTGGCTAATAGTCTGCTTGATGACTTGTCAGGCTTGAATTATCTGTCTGCTTCCCTGTAAGTGGAAGGGAAGCAACAAGATACATGTACAGAAAATAATGGGTTTCCTGGTATCTTCCTTCCTTATCAAAGCCCTCCACTGTTACACTGTATGTGTCCTACAGCAGCATGATAGGACCTGAAAGTCCTCCTTGAGCTTCATTACCTATTACAACCAATGTTAACCATACTGTCTGGTTCTGTCTTACTCGGTGTTTGTGGTATTGAGCTCTTGCTCTGTCATAGGTGGTAGCTGTATTTTCTTAGGGTGAATTGTTAGGGTAGCTCATCTGACAAAAAGAGAGAGCATAACTTACTGCTGGAGGCTTGCTTTTGTTACCTTGTGACTAACCCAGTACTTCCAACTTTCAGGAGCAATGAAGAACAATTAATTATAGGGACATATTACATCCTTGAAAAGAAAGGCAATGCTGTCTTTTGCATTAATCCAGCCTATTAAAATGGCACCGCCGCATGTTCATAACAAATGTAGCTCTACAAGCAGATAAAAGTCCATGCCAAAAACCAAAATAATTGATTCCTTGTTTTGGCTGTATCAGTCTACTTCAATTCCATGCCCTTTGATGTCTGATTTATCTAAACCAGGGCTATTCCCCAACTCATTGTCAAAATTAGGTGGTCCATTGCAGTTTTTCAATACATAGATTTCATCTTTTAAATTTATCTGTTTGATTTTCAATATGAAATATTGCAAAAAAATGGGGCAGGGGGAGGAAAATAAAAACTGATGTCGAGGATGTGTACACCTTTTTCATTTTTAACATGTAGAAAATCCAGCCTCTTTCCTGGTGAATAACAGAAAGATTTAAGAGCCCAAACAGTTTATGACTGTTAAGTGGACTTTTTCTATCTGTTAGTATTCATGTGTCCAGATACATTTTTCATTTTAGATTCCCTGTTGCTTCTGGCTACAACTACAGAAGATAAGTCTACCAGCCAGTCAAGCGTGGATGACTCCAGTTGGTTTTCACCTATGTTTAGGCAGATGAATCCTTCTCAATCTGCCTACTATACAGAATAAAGCTTATCGGTTGGATTAGTTTTCCCATTGAATATCTGCTGTTAGTGATCCATTGGTCCATGAAATTCATTCTGTGGAGCACTCATTCTGCCTCTGAGCCATGACTCCAGCACAGCTGGCTCTGTATTTCTATTTTATTTTTCTTCTGTGTTCAAGTTCTTGTCTGTTCCTTTACATAGGGAATATGCAAGTCAGATTTTTCAGCAGATGTGCTTGCCAAAGAACAGCATTTAATCACCTTCTGTATTTCAAAGGTTGTTACATTGCATACTGATCTCCCCTAGACTCCAAAGATGTGTTAGCGAAAATCGTTCCAAATGTCAGGAGACTAAACAGCAGCATAGTCGTTGTCCTGGATGATATCTTGCAAGCAGCAGCAGCAGTTTACTCTTTCCAGACCTAGTGATAGAGAGATGATCATGTGAGCTGAATACTTCATTCAGGCATGCTAAGGAAGTGGACTGTACAGTAGCAAAGCAAGCAGATTGACAGGTCCTGTGTCCCTTCTCTGGCATTCACCAATATCATGAGTCTTAAAAACCCCTCTCCCACTGAATGCATCTCTCAGTTGTGTCGCAGAAGAAAGGAAGGGAAATCTTCCTAATATAATTGAAGGCTTGACTGAGTCCCTGAAGCATCAGTTTTGATAAATAAAATACTATGTGAATGCAAGACCAGCATTACTGTTCTCCAGTTCTTTTTAACATTGGCAGGTGGGGATTTACCGGAGGCTAAAGTAACCCCAGGCCCTCATTTGGATCACTCTCCCTCCCAGTTGTTCCCATCACAGATCCATGCGTGGTGCTTTGGCTTTTTTCCAGCTCCTGGGATATTGACTTTGTGGAGGGATGTTCCTGCTTCTACTGCCTTAGTAGCAAGAGCCCCTGAAGCAAATGAGAAGCTGGAGCACAGCATCCCAACAAAGGCATCTGTACCACTCCTGAGGTACCTGCAGGCTGTACCTGCAACCCGCTGCTTACCCGTCACTGGCAACGTGAGCCGCTGTACAACCAGGCACGGGAGCCCTTCTGTGCTGCATGGGGTGATGGCTGGCCTGGGTCCCTGATTCACCCTCAAGCTTGCCCATGTCTGATGTTGGAACTACACCAAGTGTCTCCCAGTTCTTCAGAAAAGCCCTAGACTGTTCCAGTGAGCTCCCCAGCTAGTTACTGTGGGGATCTTGGATATAAGATGCTCAGCTTTAACTGAAATAATTAATTTTAGCAAATGCTCCTTCACATCTTTCTTTGTCAACAGATGGGAAACTTTTATTGCATCCTTAACATCATATGGGATGTAACATCTCCTTCTGCTTCACTACAAATACAGGATAGAAATAAATAGTGGGTAGTTCTTTCAAGTATACATCACTAATGTGACTTTAATAACTACATCTAGCAAAAACCAGTAATGGACTTTGCCTTTTTTTTTTTTTTTTTTTTTTTTGGTGTTTTGGCTATAGCCAACTCTGGATTTTGCTGGAGAAAGGTGACTGGGAAGCTCTAGGCTAGTCAGAAAAACCTGGATGCTATGAATATTGTGAATCTGGCTGAAAAGCAAAATATTTTTATAGTTACTTAGAACCTACTTTGGGCTCAGTAAAGCTTATTTATCTCCTGGCTTTTCCAGGTGCATGTTGGCTTTGTGCATCCGGTGTCTTTTGGCCATATCCCCAGGTAACGTGGGTGCTGGGCTTAAGCCTGCTCACATTCTGCCATTCACACACTGCTGTGCCCATCTAAGAAGCTCTCCTGGAGCTGGGGTGCTTAGAAATGCAATCCTGAGGCACTGAGACGATTCTCCAGGAGCAAAATTACAGCTGCTGAGTTTGCAATCTCAGCCTTTGTATTACATGAAAGAAGCTGAATTGTTTCTAGGCAAGAGTTGTTTTGGGATTAATGTCTCTCTGTTTCGTCGTGTCCGAGGCTGAGCCAGTGAGCTCCATCAGGCCCAGCAAGTTCTGCATCCATAGCGATAATAATTCACAATCTGGGTGAATGTCCATTGACTGCGTGTTTAAATAAGTAGAGCCATGAACACTGGAGCTGATGAAGTCTGATTTGATAGGAGTTTCCACCTCGCAATTAATTGACTTTTTGACTATATTATACTAAACCACAGCGTGATCTCACCCTTCTTTGACATCGAATAGCATAAGTAGAATTTGTATAATGTGAAGTACAGAAATTTATATTTTTGGCTCTCAGTACAAAGTCAGGCTTTTTTTTTAATCACCTGCAACCTTTATTATGCTTATGAGGATCTGCAAGCAAAAGCTGATGAAATGGCCAGGAAATATGACAACAAACCCAATTACTCATTACCTTCATAACACTAGAGTTTGGAATGGGAGTGATTAGAAGAGTTTGCAGAGGAAAGAAAGAACAGCATAATTAAACTTCGATTTTGTTTACCTGATGGCCTGGGGTGAGAGGAGAAGGCATGCCATTTATTTATAAAGCTAAATAACTAATTGGAATAAAATGTGACCCTGCAAGAGCAGAGAAGCATTAGAACCAGATCCTACAGTTTAATTGTGTGTTGTATTTGCCAAAGACGTGCTGTTTCATTGAGATAAAATTAAAAGCTAACATCAGGCAGGTGAAACCAAGTACATGTGGGGCCTTCATCGTACCTTTTATCAGGGCATTCAGTTTTTAATAAACGTGGAAGAAGAAAACTCTGCACCATATCCATCTTTATTAAAACAATAAATAAATTGAGGTTCTGGTCTTCCATGAGATCGTCATTTTTGTCAGAAACCAAAAGATGGTGGAAGACTAAAAACTTGGCACTTGCCTACAACTGATGAACAAGCTCTTACCTCAGTATGAGCGCTCAGATTTCACAATGATAGAAACCAGAAATAAAAGTGTAATGAACATTTGTATATTCTATTTTTGTATGAGATCTGTTCATAGGGTATCTGATTCTCCTTATACCTGTTTTACATCAGTTTTACAGTGAAGTGACACCCAATTTTCTTTTCCGTGTCTTTCTCTACCTAAGAGTTGCTCTTCTGTACAAAAGTTGTAACTCAAGTTATATTTAAAATTAATGGCAAATAACCATTGGGTAGATGCAAGCTGTGACAAAGCTTCACTATACTGAAAATGTATTTAAAAATATGGAACCACTGCCTCCACCTCCCAGATGTAAGGACGGGGCATTGCCCAATTGAAAACATACTTACGCCTTTTCTGAGTACAGATACTTTTTCCCTTAAAATTCCCTGCAGTACTCCATAAAAGTAAGTTCTCCCTCTGTTAAGAAACCAGAATAAGTAAAGTTGAGATCAAAACCTGACAAAGGCCATGCTTTTGAGAAGGATGTGGGACAACATGTGGGATGATGTGGCATTTCCAGTCCATTATGAATTCAAACAACATGCAATATTTACAAACCCTTGTCAAGTTTGAGAGTTTTGAAGCGGACAGTTTAATAATGATTGCTTAAAAGTTTTAATCTAATATTCTAAAAAATAAGCATTGAAAACCATCTTAGGCACCAGAAGAAAACTGTCTGTTACTTACCAGTGCCTCAGAGAAAAACATATCACTTCTGCGTAGCTCGTTTTATATCCTTTATTCTGATGCCTAACTTCGGGCATCCATGTCTGAAAACTGTGATATGGTAACACAGCTTTCACTAATAGATACTTTTGAGAGTGTCTGCTGAGTTATGCATCCAACCTCTTCCCTCCGCTTTCCACTTGAATTACTATTTGAATTCAAAGAGGCATACTTGGGGGTAACTCTAGCATAGTATTGAGAACTCCATCTAAGGGCTGACAAATACAGCCATAAAGAATCTATTGAAGAGCATTTAATAAAAATAGAAAACATCTGACTGTAAAGTGTGGAGAGGAAAAGGTATAATGGCTTTTAAAAGCAAGTATAGGAGAATTTATGGAGCAAGAACCTTTAATCACCATTAGAGGTTTTAAAATCAAATGCAGTAATTTTATAATACATAAATTCACCATAAAGCAACAATATTTTGAACCTTATTATAATGGATACATTTGACTGAACTTAAGTTTAATAAATTTGGCTCCTTTAGAAAGAGTTATTAGAAAGTAGGCGTTCTGATTAAATCTTCGAGGTTATGATGCCATATCAGGAAAGGGACTAATTTTCTTAAAAGCTTACCCTAATCCAGTGGCGCAATGAAGATAAGAGAAATAGAAAACCAGTCTATGAAATGGAAGAAAAGCCAAAGAGAGAGAAGTAAGTCATCTTCAATTTAGAGCATAGAAAGTTTGTAATAAAGTAGGAATTGCAAAAAGTCATGGCTGCCAGTAAAAAGGGTAATAGAATTTTTTATTTTTTTCCAATTACTTTGGGAACAAAGAGGATCCTACTGGTGGGACAGGCCATTATGAAACTGGACATAGCTAAAGTGAAGATAATTACTCAGGAAATGTTCAACAACTTCCTATTCCCTATTTGGAAAGGTTGATTTAGAAGAGTTATGTAAGAACAAGGAAGAGCTTGTTCTTGACGGCTCACTCAAGTAGAGCAGATACCAGTGCTGATGTCAATGGCTGGAGCCTGGAGCTTGAAAAGAGGTGGCTAAGCTGGCCAGTCTCCTGGTGTTAATTTTAATGAACATTGGAATACCGGGGAAGTTCCAGACAGTTGAAAACCAACCCAGTAATTCAGAAGGGCAAAGGAGATAGTTATGTAAATATATTCTGGTTATCGTGAAATCAAAACCAAGTGAGATAATGTGTTATCTGATAAAACCACTGAAGAATAGGAATAGAATTTATTGTCATTAATGTGACTTTAAGGAAATAGATAGAATCATAGAGTCATAGAATGGTTTGGGTTGGAAGGGACTTTAAAGATCATCTAGTTCCAGCTCCCCTGCCAGGGGCAGGGACACTCTCCATTACACCAGATTGCTCAAAGCCCCATCTAACCTGGCCTTGAACACTCCCAGGGGTGGGACATCCACAAGTTCTCTGGGCAACCTGTTCCACTCCCTCACCACCTTCACAGAGTAGAATTTTTTCCTAATATCTGTATCTCCCCTCTGTCAGCTTAAAGCTATTCCCCCTTGTCCTGTCACTGCATGCCCTTGTAAAAAGTGCCTCTCCACCTTTCTTGTAGGCCCTTTAGGTACAGGCAGGACAGTATAGATCTCCCCTGAGCCTTCTTTTTTCGAGGCTGAACTATCTCAGCCCAACTATCTCAGCTTCTCTTCTTAGCAGAGGTGATACAGACTGTATAAAGATTTTTGTAATAAGTACAGTGAATAATCTGGTGAAAAAACAGATATATAGCACAGCAAAGAAGTACTGGATAAATGGACTAAGGCTTAGATGAGGAGATCCAAGTGCCTGCAAGTGGTAAGTCATCATCAACTGGTGGATTTTGTAGTGAAGTACTGCTCAGAATCGTATTAGGTTCAATGTTTTTTCAACATTTCAACAGTGACATGAGGAAGCAAATATGAAATCAATGATGATAAAATGTGTGGTGGAGATGTAAATAATGCTGGAGATTTGGCATTTAGAGAAATCTGGATTGCTTAGCTGGATGTATTCAAGGAGGGGTTGGAACTAGGTGATCTTTAAGGTCTCTTCTAATCCAAACCATTCTGTGATCCTGTGATTCTGTGAATACTTCTATTCAGGAGTACTGGATGTAAACGTGTTCGTCAGTGAGCTGAGACTTTAGGCAAGACTTTAGGAGACTTCAGCCTGGAAAATGGTGTATGTATGTGATAGTTTCAGTCTTACCTGTGTCTTTTGCTGTGTGAGAGTTTTCCCTAACACAGTCTACGTTTCTGTATGTTTAGCCCAGCAGTTCTGGTCCTTTTCATAGATGTTCACATCTTTTGGCCATGCTTTTCTTCCACTTTTAATGCATGAAAATATTTCTTGTGAGGATTTTAGTATCTTTATGATAAAATGTACACACACAGAGATCTGTCTTGAACTTTCAGCATGTTGGCTGTGGAATGTAATGGCAGTAGCAGTGCAGGAGTCACCTAAAAGATAAATTGGACATACATAGTTGTACACAGTATTTTTGGAAAGGTGGCTTCCAGCATAAAAGCTATGTATTTCTTGCATGAAAAAAGAAAATAATCTTCCTTCAGGAGAGATACTCATTCATTTAAAAATACACTAATAGGTACTTTCCCCTGAAGTACTGCTGCAAATTCTTTGCCAGTTCATTTACTCTCAGATTAAGTTCACATTGTTTTATAACCTGGACAGTATTTTTATAATCCTGAGTGCTATCAATATAAGTTTTAAAACATTAGGTTCTTTTGAAACTAAAGTAACTGCTTTTGGCTCCATACCTGCACTAATTGAAAACCAACACATCTTTTGCAACAAGGCTCTTGGTATTATCATCTGCTGCTGTAGTTCTGTGCCTTGTGCCTGTGAAGTGATCTTTGAGCTAAGGGTCTTTCTTCTTTTTGCCTTTACTGCCTTACATCTTCTTTCAAATATTGGCTCATAATTTCATTTGTATTGTTTGACCAAGTGGCTTTAGTGCTGCTCTTGGAGACTGATTTGAAGTATGTCTGCTTCTCTGCTTCCAGAATCATTTCTTGTAGTATTTTGTCGTCTCCATAACATGAGAATATCATCTGGCTTGCATAAACCTTATTTTGATTTGGGTGACTGCTTGGCAAATTCTATTTACTATTTTAGGATAAATCTCACTCCACAGATTTTATATCCCAGATCCCAATTATGTTTTTTTTTTTTTTAATTTAGCAGAAGCTCCATCTCCCACAATTGCAATATTAGATTTTCATTTTTATCTCAGTCAAAGAAATAGTTACCTCATTGTTTGAACTGTTACATAAAACATATAAATTGTGTTTTATTTTTAATGTGACTATGCAGAGCTTCTCACATTTCAGAATCACAACTTCATAGTTATCCTCCTCTGCCTGAATTAACTGAAATCTGTTAAAAACAAGTGCATCAGAATAATTGCTTATCAAATTACAGCTGCTCCTGATTCTTTCTTTTAGCTGGCGACTGTTTAATATTAAGAGAAATTTTAGGAAAAACACAATTCTAGCTTAAGACATACTCCAAAAGGAATTGAGATTATTGCCTTAGAATTCCATAGAAGAAAATGTGAGCAAGGTAACTGTGGCTTTTACATTTATAAGAATCACGTATGTGCAAGTGCAGGCAAATTAAAAAAAACCTGAGGACAGTTAAAATGTTGAAATATGAATGACTCGATTTTTTTTAAATGTTGAATTTTTGTAGCAAATTACTAAGGTATCCATCCTTACAAAGACAAGCTCTATATCAAGTTACAGTTAGCAGTGTTTGTGTGGATTCATAATAAACACAGAATCTCAATTTTAAATGAAAAGCAATCTGTGTGCTTGAAAGCTTCGTGTTTTTTTCCAGCTCTATCAGAAATTATAATAGCAGATATATCCTTTCATCATTTCAATTGACTCCATCCTCCATATTGACTTCCTATAACATTTCCAGCTTTGAAGTTACTTTGGCAGATGCTGGCAGTGAGGAATTGTGCAGGTCCTGAGAGACAGATGGATGCTCCAAGGCAGGGTAGTATAGTGTTGGGCTCCTGATGGTTTCCTTTTTTGCAGCAGGGGATGCTTGGCCGCAGGAGGTATGGTTAGTGAAGGTATGGCGCTCTGAGGGATTCTGCACATGGGCCTAAGGCCTTGAGAGCAACCATGAAGAAAAAGGAGAGACATATTAGGGTGCCTCTTAGCTTCCGTGACTTTTAAGATGACTGAAAAATAAGATATTGCTCTGCTGCAGATTGTATAAAGGCACTACTATTAATTGTTCAGAGTCTCTGGAGGTTCAGTGCAGACAAACTTGCGGGTTCCACCTTGAAATACTGCCAAGTTTGGCTTCAAGTTCACAGTAATTGAAATATTGCCTGAGGCTCATGCGGGAATACAGTCTGTATGTCAGACTATTTAATTAGTGGTCTTATCGCTTCAGTGAGCCCTTGTGTGGATGGTGTTCCACACACTACCATGGGAAGGTAAAAAATTAAAAGATTCCATGAATATTTTTAAAACGACCTGACCCTCAGAAAACTGATGCAGGTCCTTCACCCCAGCATAGAAGCTGTGGAGAAAATTCAAAGACTTTACATTGAGAACATTGACTAATAGATTTTAAAAAACAGTAGCTGCAGAACTCTGAATGAAGAAAGATATTACCTCATGTTTCTGTATGATCAGGGGTTGGAGAAATTAGAAGGCATTCATTTACTCTCTGTCATTTATGAAAGAAATGGTTTCTGACAACTTCAGATTCCTAAGAAGGAGATAAGGAAGCTTTTCAGCTCCAAACACTAAGTCTTGGGTTGCGATACAATTGAAAGCATGTGCCTGCAACGACTCTACTCACATGGATCTCAGACAATGATGAAAATCATTGCTCAGAGAATTATTCACAGCTGCTCCTCCTTTGTGTCCAAACTAATCAGAATTTGTTGTCTAAAGGGAAAGAAGGTAGAACGAAACAATTTTAGATATATATTTGTGTTAAGAAGAGGTTTAAATATGCTGAACATAACTTTGCTTATGGAGTTTATAAGTACAATGGAAAAATCTAAAAAGAATCCCATGAAATTGGGTATAACTAACTGAAGACCAGCACAAAATTGGCTCTTAACGAATGGTAAAGCTGACAACTTCTTTGGGTCTGAAAAACAATACTTAATGACTAATTTCATTAAAAACCGTGTTTGTGGTAAAAATGAGTAGGCAAAGATGTGAAAAGAGATGTCATTTCTGTAAAAGATAAGTAGGAGGGGAATGAGAGAAAATATTATATAAAGCTTAACGAAGAAGCTGAGAGAATATCTTCAGCAGTGTTTCCTAAGGTTAGTAAGTTTGTTCAAAGCTTTTATGTTCCTTAAAAAAATCACAGGAACTAATTTTCCACCTGACACAGGACAGTTGGTTGATGGTTTTCTTTATTATTATGTAGTCATGTCTGCAGAAATACTTGCCTTTGTGTACACTTGACCAAGAATGGGACTGTTTCAGGATTCTTTGGAAATTGGGTCCATAAACTCTTTAAGGCATTGTGTGAAGGACTTTTTAGATACCAAATGCAGTACTTTTGAAGGTTTTTGCTTATGATTGAAAAAAAATGGGTATATGTATTATATTAGATACTTTTTCAGTTACATTTTATGGAACATTTAATATCAGATTTTTGAGTTTCTATAAAATGTGATGACTTTTTTTCACCAAAAATCATTCACAAGTGGAGATTTCTGGAGCTATGAAGTTATTGCTGTCATTTCACTTAGAAAGGGTGGATTGCTTTATTCTCAAGGGTTACATAAATTTATGCAGAGGACTTTCCCCTTTAAAAGCATTTCATTTTTTATGACATATGCTTACGCTTATTTTTCCCTTAGATATTTTACGTTATAATTGAAATGAACGTGAAACTTGCAGTTACAAATTGCACATTTCTGTCAAAAGTAGGTCTCTTGAGGATTACGTGTGAATTATTTGCAAAGATACTTTATAGGTAGCACACAATTTCCATCTTTAAGGAAGCCAATAATATAGCTTATACTAGAAACTTAACATGGTGATACAAATCTTTGGGAACGCACCAAACAAAACATCCTTCATGCCACTGATAGCATTTACTCTAACCATGCATATACATCTGATACTTGTTTTTGATCACCACTTGAACATATTTCCTACACTTTCAAACTGACTGTGAAGCATGAAGTCCACACAAATTTGGGTTAAAGGGTCAAAAATGATAAAGCCTCTCTGGCAGAGCTTTCTCTCTCGGATGCGGAGGAAGCTTTCTTTGTGTACAGCTAGCACATATTTTCAAATCTGATGTATGGAAGAGATTATGTGTACCCTGGGAGAAGTGCTGCATCACCAAAGGATTCCCTTCATCAGCGGATTTTTTCTTGTGCGTGCTATACAAAAACCTTACCAAGCTATACTCTACTTGACATCAGACTATTAATTCCCATCTGTACTCAGGGAAGACATGTTACAAGATAAAATGCTTCTCTAATTATGAAATGAATTGTTAAAATACATTTTGACCAGTAGTTTTCTACTTTGCCAAGAATTAGGTGGAACAGCTACAGATGTAGCAAGTAAATATGGCTCACACTTTGACATGTTACATTTACTTTATATACATGTTATTTAAAATTGTGTTTTGTTTTGGTTTTGTTTTTTTTTTTACCTTTTCATTTCTAGAAGGCAGAAAATCTGAAAAATACAGAGTACGTAATTTAACAGAGTTCGGGGTATAGGAAACCCGGTAGGTCTTGAACTCCAAGGCTGAGATTCACTGGTTTAAGTAAGTGATTTTTTTTCTTCTTCCATTAAACCACCACATTAGTGATTTGCTTGGCATGATCACCGAAAGATTTATAGATCTGTACTTAAAAGAGTGCTACAGGCTTTTATCATGCTGCTGGAGTACTCTCACTAGTCTGTGCAGCTCACACTGTAGTAAATTTAAACCATAGTTTATATTCATAGGCAAAGTAAAGCTTTCTTTGAAGGCTGTGATTATTACCATGTTTGAGGTTAAGCACGTATTTATATAAATTGCTGGAGAAGGGATAATCTGTTCAGCATTTTGGAGAATCAGATCCAAATGTCCTGAATCAGCTGCTACTGATTCAGTTTCCATGGCTATGAGATCTGTCCCTGTGGGCTGTAGGGAAAAAAAAAAAAAGCAGCAGCTGTAATAGTTGTAATGAAGACCTTCTTCATTGATGGGCACTTTAGCCCTAAAGTCGAGCCAAGTACTGTGTAAGGAGTCATCTCTTCCAAGAAAATAGAAGATGTGAGAAGGTACAGATCAAACATGAAAAGGGAAGCGCACAGGAATGTAAGTCTGGAAATGGTCATCTGCATCATCAGATCTAATTCTCTGTAATCCTCCAAAATCATACCACGTTTGAAGGGTCCACAATATCATCTGGGCTGCGTACAATCTATACATCTCAAAGGCCATAAACCACTTCTGCATCCCATTAGAAGCACAAGCTCTGTAGTAAAAGATGAAACTCTTAGCTAAAAGGTACCACAGGAAGAGATCAAGAGACACTGTGGTCATTGTCAGTGCCATAGCAGGATGTTTATTAAATCACCTTTCCAGATGATCCCAGAAAAAAAACACTCCATATGAACAAAAATCCCGGGGGCTCTTGGCTCTGATACAGGAACACTCCTTCTCAGTCCCAGTTCTAGTGGTCTTTTTAGAGTAATAATTAATGTAAATGAGGTATTTATTATCTTGGATTCACTTCACAAAGTGAATCCAAGACAACTTTCAGTTTTACATATGCATTGATGGATGTGGAAAATACTTGAATACAGAACTGTTACAATGTCTACCTGTAGATGAGACTGCTTTAATTTGTTAAATAGAGAAGTTACATGTTGGTCAGAACATAGCAGCAGTAAAAAAAACCACCTCCTTTCTTTTTCTGTAAGAAAAAAAGGCTGATTTCTATATGAGTCAGTGAAATTCAAACTAAATAAAGAAGATGTTAAATTATCTGTGTACTATCAGCCATGCCAGTTTTATCCTACATTCAGCAAGCACACAGGTGTACAATGTAGGTCTATCATCTAGGTCTTACTGTCAGTTTAGTCTGATTTCTCTTGTTGAAGTGCTGCTCTGGCGTACAGCTCTCAGGTGTTCCTTTCACATAGGGCAGCCAGGCAATCACATACCAAATACAGTAATATTCCAGGACCGTGTTGTTCTTGTGAACCTTTTCAAATCATTTAGCTTAACCCAACGTGCCACAGAGCTCTCCGTTAGAAAAGAACTTGTAAGAGAGTGAGCTGATGCTGGGAACTCCCATGTGGAATTTGTGGGATCAAGGTAGCACTTGAGCATGGATCTTGGGCAAATTGCTTAGACTTGTTATAGTGTCCACCCCTGACCTGCAGTTCAGCATAGCCTACAGAGCCTTTAATTCCCTTTAAAAGATGTGGGAGCTGTGTATTTAAATAATGATTACACTTTTGTGGATCTAGCTACTAATAGATAATAAATTTTAGGCACCTAATTCCCTTTGAAATCAACTAGATTGGGAACCTCCCCTTAGAGGCCTTAAGTGTCCATCTGCATTTTTCTCTCAGTCTGTCGTTTAGTATCTTGTAATTCAGTTTCTTATTCTTACTTAGCCAGCTTCATTAGCATGTTCACAAGAGAAATACGTTAAGCATCACAAGTCTGGGGACCACTGAAGTACTCACATGGATAGTGGTCGATTGTACCTCTAGGCCATGTGATCCTGCATTCACTTCAGCTAGCTTCATCCTTTCAGAAAGCACTAGCAGATCAATTGTTTGCAGAGCTGTGAAGCAGCAAGGTTAGGCCTTTTGCTCAGCATCTGTGTTAAAAAGAAAATGTTGTTGTAACCTTCATTGTCTGAAGAATACTCGAAGCTCAAAAATAGTATTCTTTATAATTGCTTTTGTAAAAGCAGCCTTAAACAAAGAAACTGGAGAGCTTTATGTGGTGAAGGCAGAACAATGAGTGTCAGGGAAAGCTGGACTGTTATGAACACTGCAGTACAATGGAGCTTCACAGAGCGTTTTGGTAGTCCTTCACCAGGCCAAGGTGACAGAGCTATAAGGATTTTTCCTAAAGTATGAATTTTCATTTAGGATAGGAAGGACTTTTTTGCTTGTTTATTTATTTTCTGTGCAATTTCTGGAGCCTAAAATGTGTCCTATTCAAGAAAGGAATGCAATATCAAAATCTCAGTAAGTCTTCATAACCAAAAATGAGGAAAGTAGTCAGCTCAAGTAATTTGAAATGCTTTATTTAATAGCTTAAAATATTTCTCCTCTATTTGACTGTGGAGTTTTTATGAGTCTTTTGTTTTATTATAATTATATTCGAAACTTATTTTTAGTTCAGGAAAAGTAATTCTAAGATTTCAGAGCCCCAGGATGAAATGTTTTGATGTTTTCTGAGCTTTTCCTATGTAATTTCCCAGGTTTTTCAAGGTCAGTTCTTTCCTAATTCAAATGAAGAGGTATTTTCTGATTCAATATATATAACTGAAATGTTCACACTGCTGTTTTTAAAGGCTCTTTGCGCAGTAAGGACAAAGCTATTACTATTTGATACCTATGTTACATGTATTCTAGTATCTATAATTAGTGCAGAATGTTTTCATTAATGAAGATCTTTTGTTTCTTGGAAAGCTTAATTTTTTTATCATGTTTCCGGTAAGGTTTAGTATAGATTGGCAGTATCCTCTGCAGACCACTAATGCAACCCCTGGCCACGGCAACCTTACTCCCTATAGTGCATCCAATACAGAATATGAGAAGTATATATGAATGTCCTTAAAAGTATTTAGACAGTGGTCTGATTAAAGTGTTTGGGACTCACTGCTCCAGATACTCACTGTATTCTTTTATCCTTAGGGAAGAGCCGCAGCTTAGTTTCAGAAAGACCAAGGGTGAATTGTTCAGATATTTAAGTGTTTTAGGCATTACAGCAGCTAAATGGATCCACTGCTGTTCTGGCATCCTGAAGCAGTTCTGCCGTGACTCACAGGGATACTAATGAAGTTATCTGGGAGCGCTTCTGCTGGGCAATTGTCCCTGCAAGTCATTGCCGGTTCCTGCCCCGCAGGGCTCCAGCCTCTGTCTGTTGTGAGGACGATGCCCAGCAGCTGGGACAAGAAGAGTGTGAACCAGCACACACAGCACAGTGGCTTCAGGTTTACACTGCTGTCTCCAAGAACAGATTTTGGCTCACTCTCCCCAGGATGAGGTATTAGGGCAATAGATGAAGACAGAGCAAATGCTAAAGGCCATGAGGACTTGCAGAGGACTAAGCTTTAAACCCAGGAGCCTCACAGCGTATTCAGCTGCACCAATGGGAATACTGGTCAGAGGAGAGGGGAGAATTAGCAATGAAATAGAACAGGAGCAGTAAAGTAGCCTTTTTTTTTCATTTTTTTTATTCCCAGTTAATACAGAGGATTAGTGTAGCAAAGTGAAAGAATTAATTTTAAGTGAAATTAACACACAAGTTCACATCTCAGAGGGCTGTGTTTGTCCTGCACTTGAATGTTCTTCAGAAAAGATGAGAAAAAACTTAATTTTTGAAACCCAGTGAGTTGTCTTCTGGAGGAAGTCCCGTTTGAGTAAAAGAAATGTAGCTTGCAAGAGTGCGAATATTATCCTTCTTAAATGTAATTTTTAGTACTCAAGGTAGCTGACAGAGCTTTGTGTGATTTTTCAGGCAGTGTAAAGGATGAGCTCTGGTAGTAATCGTATCATGCATTCAAACTGAAGCTGTATTCTCAATGAGTTTAAGTACAGCTAGCTGACATGATGCTGAACATGACTTGTCCTTTGCTATATCAGCTGCAAAATCAGCATTATGTTTGCAACTGTTAAAAATGGAATAGGATGAAAATGTCCTGTGTAAGCAGGACTGTTGAGCTACTGAGTAAATAAAGAGGTTTTATTAGTGTTTTATTATACTTTCACACACAATGGAAAAAACTGTTACAATATCCAATGTTTAGCTCACATTTCTAAAGTAATTTTGAAAAATTATGTGATAGATGTTAACAAATTTGCTTTTGGCTTTACTGCTGTATGAAGGAATATATCATAAAATGACCAAAAGATAGAACACCTTGGTCAGTTTCTTCAGCAGGTTTTCCTCTCCCTCCCATAAGACTCATACAACAAACATATTCATAGAGCTGAGTCTTTAATAGTCACACTTTACCAACCTCTACGCTACAAAAGTAGCTTCTCCGTTTGTGAATATTTAATAACAAACACTATGCTGCAGTCAAATTGTATTTTGTGAAGAATTCATTTGGTACAGAAAATATTTTAGAGGACATTTACCGAAAGAGTATTAAGGAACTAACCATGAAATGAATTTATTTTCATGTATTGTGTTTTGGTTTTTTCCTTTAAACTTTAATGAAATGGTTTAGCAAATCTTTATGTACATTTTGAGGTACGATACAATATTTTACGTTTGTTCCAGTACACTGAGCAACAGAATTTCATTAATAGCAGTGATACCTCCTCCAATCAAACCAAACAACCCTCATTTTCATTTTCATCTACAAGAAAATGCCGTAAAAATCACACAAATTAATGTGCAGATTTGGATTTTAAAATTACTTGGTAGGTTTTAGACCTCCAATCTCTATTGACTTCAGAAAACGCCATCAGGAAGCTATTACTTTGCAAAATCAGTGTCAAGATTTCAGCTCACTAGAATCTGTTCAAAGCCATAGGAAACAACATTAACACCGGAATCTTCTGATTAGTTGGATCAGGATTCTTTCCCTCTCCCTTTTGTCACACTCTTCAAGCTCCAGCTGTCTTTACTTTTCTTCCTCTTCTTCTCCTCCCAAAGGAAAGGAGATGAGCAGATACCTGCTTATTCCTTCTTAAATGTGAAGATCCTCATGCTGCTCCATCACATCTCAGCAGACTTTCTGTCTTCTTTCTGCTCCCAGTCTCAAAACAAAAGTACTGGTCTAACTCTTCTAGCACTGCTTTCAGTACTGAAAGAACTCTACATAATGCTTTTTTGCCTTTTAGCCCAAGATTTCCCCCCATTTTTTGGCCCCTGATTGATCTTTCAGTTCTGTATTTGTGGTCCTTGTTCGTAGTTTCCTTTCAATAAATACAAATGGCTGGTTATGGTTCCCTGTACTTCAAAACCAGAACAGCAGCAGGTAAGCGACAGCTTTGCCTGTGTACATCATTATTGACACAGTCCTATCGGTCATGCTTAAGCCGTTCCATAGGGAAGTGGCATCTTAATGTATTCTATGACTTTCTGCTCTTCAAGTAGCTATTCAAGCTTCCTCCATAAAGTTCTTTCTTTTAGGGAGCTGTCAGGCTCTTTTACATGTGTCGGGGCTAGCTATGCCTCTACGCATATCCCGATTTGACAGGCACTCTTCTACAGTTCCCTAGCAGTGAGGGAGAAACATCTATCAGAGGTCATATGTGCTGGACTTCCTCCTTGGCAAGGGAGCAGAGGGGAATGACCCCTGTAGAGCCTTCCAGACTGTAAAAACAAAGAAATGAGCTACTGCAGCACTTGGTCTTTTGATGTTAAAGCAATTGCTCCCTGCCAGGACCTCAGCGCCTCATTCCTCTTCCTGGGGCCAACCTCCTGTCTAGTACTTACATCAGACACCGATGCCCTAGGCACTGCTTGATCCCTCTCATTACTTCCTTCGGCATTTGCCAAATCACCCACACTGTTCATACTGGAACTCATACTCGGTCACTTTGAAGCCCTTAAGCACAGTTTGATCTCCCCAAATGCGCTGTGGTGACCCTCTTTTCTGCATCAGCATAGCTGTTCTGTGTCTCCCCAGGCAGATGAGGGAGGGAGAAAAAGGAAAGCCTTTTTGTGTTTTTTCCACAAAGAACACCAAAGGTAGTCTTCAGGCAGTGACTCAAGTTAGAATAGGTGGTCAGTGCTCTGAGTCTAAACTGTCTGTATCACATTTTTAAACAGAACAGCAGATAAAATTAACAAACATTAGGAGGTTTCCTTCAGAAGGAAGGCACCTGCAGCTTAGTGAGGCTGCCTGCCAACCTTAACATGCAAACTTAGTTGTAAACTGAAAGGTCCAAGGGTTGCTACTTTTCTAGCTTGAGGATGTTATCCTTGTTCAAAACAAGTCCTAAGAGCTGATTTTAACACTGTTTTCTTACAGGAGCCTCTACTCTGGTTAATTTCAATTGCTCTGGAAAGCTCTTTCTCTGCTCTTAAGGCCTTTGTATGTGAACACAACAGAGCTTGTGTGTCTTCATTCCTCTGCATCACACCAGGACTTTTGAGGCTCTTGTTCTTCCCTTACACTCAGGGTTATGACTGAATTCCTCCCAACTTCAGCCAGTTAATTCATAAGACTTTTAGGATTTCTCTTGCCTCTTTGGGATCATCTGCCAATATGAGTGGCTCTAATGAAGCTTAACTAAGTAGTAAGGTTGAGCTAGGTCAAACTCAAGAGAGACAGTGGTGGCTTCCCCTGAAAACTATGGCGCTTCTTAAAAACTGCATTTAGCTCTAGCAGCCCCTCATCAGCACCAAGACAACTCCAAGAAAGGCAAGATTGGAATTCAGAAGTGTTCCTCTTGATGAGACTGATCTAATGATTTGGAGTGAATATATGCTGTGAAATGAGTGTGGAAGGGAAGGATATAACAGTAAGAGGGGAAGTACTGGATGTAATCCTGGCTATTGGTCAGCGGAACATCTGCTCTCCTAGGTCTTTTACAACAGCAAGCTGTGAATGGGGTAGAACAATCAGTCAGATGGAGATTTCCCTGTAGATGGTGCTTCTCTTGACCCTAACATACACTGAAGGCCTGTGACCTGGTACTGTGTATGTGTGTGTATGTCTGTTGCCAGGTTTATCACTCCCAAGTGTGGGCACAACAATATCATTATTCCTGTTTTCTCCTTCAGCCTAGTATGACTGACAGAAGTGATGACAAACTTCACTTCACTTGCTGGACCAGAGGAGAAGGAGAGGTATAGCAGCTCTCTCCTGTGCCTAATGTGGGCTAGGGGTCTTGACGTTCAGGACTAGTTTGACTATCTGAAGAAACTGTTTTGGGATCAAGAAGAAGAAGGAAGACGAGGAGCAAGAACAGTGTATGACAAGTCTGATTCCTTCATTTAGCTCATATCCACTGCTGTTCCCAGTCTTTGGTTCCACAGATGTCATTGGTTGTGAGAACTGGGTCAGACCATGGCTTTAAGGCTCTGCAAATAGTGCTTAGCTCTTCTGGTTTTAAACCTAGAAATAAATCAAAACTATTTAATTAGTCTTACTATATATTTCATAAGTACTCCAAGTTTGAAGTGTCTTAGACCTTAATTATTAACCATATACCTTAATCATAATCTGTATCCTTTTTAAGGACTGACCTAAAATTTCTGTTTCAAATCTCCATTTCACATGCATATTTTCAGAATGGAAGGATAGGAATAATTTTAAGTTTGTTTGAATAAATCTAATTGTGTATAACTATCTTTAAAAATAACTTAATAGGTTACTTTTGGCTTTCATTTTGCCTCCCTTTTTAAATATTTGTCTTGAAAGAACATTGTAACATTCTCTTTAGCTTTCTTTTTTCTGTCTTGTGTGCTGGTGATTGACAGATACAACCTTAGAAGCAGCTTAGCAGTTTTTTGGACTGGGATCCCTGACAGTGTACACTACTATATTGAGCTGTTCACCTCAGCTAGAACATGAATAACTTGTGCTTTCAGGATTTAAACATCATATTAACAGTTTCTTTGATTCTCTTCTTATTGGTTTTCTTTGAACAAAAGGAACTGTTGTAATGGCCCAAGCTCAGATAGAGACCAGAGGACATTTTTTTTTTTCCCCTTTGGATTATTTTTTGACAGCCTTTCTGTTTTTGTCAGATTGTTCAATATATCATTTTCCTCATGTGAGAGAAAGCAGTTATTATGTTTTACTTGCCAATGGTGCAGAAAATGATACAAATGTTTTGCTTACTGAGCATCTAAAAGTTCTTCCTGAGCATTAGGCATCTATAAAAATAGGGTATTACTTTTGATTAGCACAAAGATTATTTTCTTTTTGTTTTAAGACGCACCTATTTTGTGTGCAAATAATTTAGAACAGTGTCATTAGTAAAATATATGAGAGATACTATTGATCAGAGACAAATGTATTAAGTATTCTGGTGTCACTATGAACATAAGCTTGTTACAGAGACCTCTTGTTGGCAAGCTCATTTTAAAAAAGTCATTATTATAAATTGCTTCAACTAGTCAGATCGTATAAAATCTACTTGTACTGTAATATTCCAGATGCTTGATTACTGTTCTTCAGTGTAGCGAGTTGCCAATTTCTCCCTCCTGAGAATGTGTGACAGATTGTAATACAATCTGTTGATGTTCTTGATTGTAACTAAAGTATATCATTGTCACCCATGCTAAAAAGCTGGGACATATAGTGTAAATATATAATTTTGTGAAATCTATGCTCGTGTTTTGTGTTCCAGCAATTCCAAGTGGTAAATGACAATATACTTGATCTGGTGAGAAGGAGAATCAGAGCCAGAAGAAAACAGCAGATAATTAAAGCAGCAAAATGTAGTGGATACACTAATTCTCTGAACAATAATGGGTTAAATTGTCTTTGGTGTGCGTGCAGGCATTTGGGGAAAAGGAGAGGAAAAAAACATAGGAAGTTATATTTGTGTCGGTCCCACCCTGCATTTTCTGTTACAAAAGGTCCAGGTACAACAGCCGTCCCAGCACAACATTGCAAATGGCTTGAAAGTGAATGGCAGAAAGGAAGGAAGGTCACACACTTGTGCCACAGCACCTCAGTGAGCTATTACAGAGGGGCAAAGGCATGGCATGGTGTGTGCTCTGGTCCGCAAAGGGGGGAAGAGACTTTTGCAGGCTGATGATATTCTTGTGCCATGGGGTCCAAAAAAGTATTCGTGGTGATAAATGCCACAGCCAAGTCAATGACTGGCAATTAGGAAATGTGGATTGTTTATTTCCTCCCTTCCCCTGTGGAGGAAGATCAGGGATAGAAAGGCTGTGTTTCATTCCCCCACCATCATAATTTCTTTCTGTATATTTGCCCCTCAACTTCCTTTCCTATCATAATGTTTCTTCATTCAAGTTCGTTAAGGTTGGAGCTCAGGGAAGCATTAAGCACATCCCCACTTAGCAAATGACATAGCTACCTAAAATGTAGCTGACTTAAGTCTGGTCCTCTCACTCTCTCACAGCTACACATGTAAGTTTCTTCTCTGAGCACTTTGGTCATGAGACTGGAGACTTAGACCTGCCACCAGCTTTTGGGTACTGCCACTCTGTCATACCCTTGTAGCTCTTATAACCCACAAAGGGGTTCACGTGTAGCTTCACCTAGCAGTGACTGCCTCTGAAAGCAGTGGTCCTGCTCCCCGTCTGTGTTTGGCCTCTCTCACTTGACGGGAAGTTGCAGTTGTGCAGCAGAACACCACCCTCCAGAATCACAGCTTATTTCTGCTGGTCCATCACCTGTGGCTGTGCAGACTTGGGGTCAGACTCAGACAGCTTTAGAAACCTACCCCTGCAGGTAGGGCAGGTTTTTGGGAGTGGGGCTGCCCACTCCAGGAGTGCCAGATCAGATGGGCTCCATAGAGCTGTAACACAACATTGTGCCATCAGATTTCCCAGTGGAGATAGTGATAATTTATTCCTTCCTGCACATAGTGCCTCCGTGTGCATGGACGCAATGTGCCCCACAGTCATGAGATACTAACATTTGGATATACTGTGTTATAACAGCAAAGAAAAAGAACTTGTGTTTTCCACATTTTAAATGCGTAAATAGGGCTGTATGACACGAACTCTTTCGCGGTCTGTCTAGGCAACACATAATCCTGAGGATGAGTCTTGAGGTAAGTAAGAAAGGAATAAAATAAGACATGGTGGTTTTAAGCCTTTTTCCTTTTATACACGATTTCCCCTCCTGTGCTTCAGCTGACTGTTTTCCAAGGCTTCAGGGTTTTTTATTTTTTTCGCCTTCCCCTGTTAATTTTGGAATACATGGATTAGCAGACAAAGAGAAAACCTGAGGTGGCAGCTTCACTGCTAGTCTTCTACTAAATGTCTTGGAAAGATACAATAATCACAGAATCATAGAATAATTAGAGTTGGAAAGGACCTTAAGATCAATAATGAGAAACTGTCTTTTGGAATTTAGGTGTAAGATCAGGCTTTGACATAGGGAAGGGCACAAGACATGGCTGCTCTACTGGAACTCTAAGTAGTGCACAGACATTTGTAAATACACTTCATGGAATACACTGGAAACAGCATGTAGTTATCTCAGGCTATAATTTGGTCTGAGGAGGAAAATAATGATGTTAATTCACAGCTCTATTCATTACACTGAAAGTGTTATTTTTTAAACATGTCACTCTGAAAACAGCTTTTGTTCTTAATTGTATTTGATCCTAGTAGAGAAGCTCTGTAATTTCCATGGTGTATGAGGTAGCTGTGATACACACTGGAACAAAAAGCTGATTTACAAAAGGTGGGTATATCTGAAAGGAATTACTAGGTTCCGCCGACATCTTTGAAAGGAGCTCATAAAGCCAAATAGGTGGTCCTGCTTCCCTGGCAGCTTGTGAAGCCATTCAGTGGGAACCAGATCAACTTTTAGTTAAGCATGTTGCAAGGGTCCTGTGCTATCTTTGCTTGTGCTGAATAATACCTCCTGCTGGGAAGTCAATCATTTCCATGCTGTCAAACCAGTAATTGTAAAGGTGGCAAAATTGGTAGGTTACTGTACAGGCAAATATTATTTACATGATATTTTAAGTTTTAGGAGAACTAGGAGTGTTTTTATTCTTAGAAGGTTGGATATAGTTTCCTGAATATTCTAGAATAGTATATAGTTCCATTAGTTAATTTAAATATTGCATAAAAGTCAGTAAGTAGCTGTTTATTTGCTACCAGCCAATATTCAAATACGTAATATTTGGGTTTTCTTCTTTCTGAACATGACCAGTCCTATCTGTGGATTTGTGTTACTGTACAAAGGGAAAGTATTAACTGCATATGAAGATTTAAAAAAGTATACATGTATTTACTTGCTTTTTCTGGTAGCAGATGGTGCTGAAAGAAGATGGTCTCAAAGGGGTCATTACAGGATAATATGGAGATCAAACAAACAAATTTATGTCTTAAGATATATTATATTCAGTAACATAGACTCTTGTTTTAAGGTGATACATTGCTGATAGTTTAAATATTAACTAAAAATTTTCTGTGGTGCCCAATACTTACGCATGCAAGTAGGCCTGTTGATGTCAAAAATTTCCAAACGAATGCCCTTTGTCTCTTTGTTATTTTTATAACAGCTATTTCCTTAAAATTCCTCACAAGATCAGCTAGCAATAGTGTTATTAAACTGAACATAATGAAAAGAGAGCACTGAGGCACAATCACCCATTTTCTGCAGCGATATCCGTAAGAGGTTATCTCTAAAACCCCAATAAAATAGTGTCATAAACGTTGTCTTGGATTCTTTTCAAAGCTTAGTCTGTTCTGACACCAAGCTTCACAGATCCATCTGGCTTCTAAGTATGTACTTCTGCTCAGACTGTGGTGAGCTCGGTGGCCCTGGATGCTTTTTTGGGGAGCAGCCCCTCCTTTGGGTATGTCTACTCATGAGGTTTTCCTGTAAAAGAGCTCCCATAACTCATGAGCATATTTATATATAAATATAAGATAATCTCAGCATGAAAAAGAATAAAAGCGATCTGAACTGCAATGGGAAAACGTAGGGAAATTCACCTTAGCTGAACAGTGCTGAGCCAGGCTGACCCATTTCCTGGTTTCTCTCCCTGCAGGTTGCTAGCCTCTGATGGAGGGATCTCTGTAACAGTGTGGACTGGGTCATGGAGATGGCTGCTTAGAAGTGCAGCCTTATTATTACAGTGAAAGGGAAAACTACATAATGATGATAAACTGTAGTGCTGAATAAAGGGTGTCTGCCATCACCCTTTATGTGGTCATGTAATATGACTTGACTTAGAAATTGGAAAGATTGATGCTCTTGTGTGAAATGTTAGTTTGAAACCATTGCACAGAAACATTTGGGCTTTGGTTTTATTTTTTTATTATTTTCAGGGAATAAAACAAAATTAGTAGTGACAGACTTTGTATGTGTACTTATTAATTTTTGTGAAGAATGCTCTATAAACATAAGCCATATTTTCCTGTGGATTGGGATATGTCACATTCTCTTCTACACCAGGAACATTGTTTTGTCCTCCAACAAATAGGTGGTTCTCTTTAAAGGATAAGAAATGAGAAGCATGGCAGTAGGTCAGTGGATAATATATACCTGCTTTCACTTGTTTAAATTATATTTCCTCTTTACACTCTGGCTCAGCAGTATCTGGAGACTGCTGTTCCCTGGGCTAATGCAGTCTTTCCACGCGAAAAGCTCTTGATCTGTTCCTTATCTACACTCCAGTTGCTGGCACCAGTGTTTCATCTGCTTGGTGCAGAAATGTACAGAAAGCAAATACATATTACTCCAGTGTTGAGGTATCCTTCTAGAATCTTTAGCTCAGCTTATTTTCATTAAGCAAGGTTTTTCCTGTCAGCAATATACATGACCTCATGTCCTTCACCCTAGAGCGAGTGTGAGAATTGAAGAAAGGGAAAGGGTCTATGCGGCTTCAAAAGCAAAAATGCTTGGAGCCATACTGCCTTTCAAACAAAGATAGTGAAATTTACCTTGTGTATGTGAGCACATACAGAATTATTACATCTTTATTATTGCACATTGCTACACAGATGCATATGCACACATTCACTCACTCCACTTGTGACATCATAGCTATTAACAACGGTGTTGTCACAAATAAATAAAAAAAGACCCGGTGCTGTTTGTTGCTAAAACCTTTTTTCTGCTATTAGCATCAAGACAAGTCCATGCTGCACATTAGCTAAAATAATTAGTTCAATTTATCCTGTCCTTTTTTATTCTAGAGCTTTTATGTGATATTTATGGATGTTCATTTAAAAATGCACATCTGCATAACATTGATTTTTTTTTTAGAGAAGCTTGTTTGCTCTTATTAACTGATATGACTTGGGACTCAACATTATGAAAATCAGATTAACATCAATCTACTAAAATTCATTACACTTTAACCTCTAGCATGACATTTTGAAATCTGGAATATCTCTTAGATCTCAAGTAAACTCAGAGATTATTTTATGAATATTAAAAGTAAAATTATTTTCAGAGGGGACTTCCTATTCAAAACCAAATTCGCAGTAATTTAACATTCCCTGCAAAACCCCACAAATCTTTGCACATCAGAGATGATTAAAAAGAAGTTAAAAAAATGAGGTGATGAACTGCCACAACAGCTTAGCCGTGCACAAGCTATTCAATTACCAGATTACCAATAGAAGAGAGAACTGTAAATCATAATGGTGAAGAATTTCAGTTACATGCCACAAGCCATGTATTGTATCAGTCAGAACAAAAAGAATGTAAGAGGGTACCAAAAGTAAAGCCCTTAATTCACTGATCATGTGTTAAAAAAATTCATTACTGTAATATTTAATTATAAGCTTTTATATGAATAATTTAATAAGAGAAATCAGGAGCTTATAGGAAGACAATCTTAATACAGTAATAGGTCTAGGTTTTCATATGCCTCTTTTATTTCAGATTATTGTTAATTATAGATATGAATACTTTTAAGTACCTTCACATGTGTTTAATTATCAATATTTGTAATTTATCATCTTTGCATAGTCACTCTGTATTGGTATTATAATAACTTGTTTTTAATTAAAATTAATACAAAATTTGGCATGTGTAAAACTCCTAGCATTATATAGAGATAATTATTTATATAAAAAGTAAAGTCTTAAATTACCCTGGGAGATAAAAAGGCCTTTAACAGTGGGAATGTTATCAGCAGCTAGTGACCAACCATCTTCTCCTCAATAATTAAAGCAGCCAGTAAATGTACTCAAATTTAGCTTTTTTAACCTCTGCAGTTATGCAGACTCTGTGCTGACTGTAGACAGTAGTGAAAGATACTGGCATTATGCCAGGGACATTTCTCTCAGTCTTAAATAAATACCATAGAATTGTAATCAACATATTGTGTGAGGATCCTGCTGAGCTATGTTTCTTCTCATAATGAGTGTTCTTAAGCATTTGAAATAGAAATCAAAATCGTAAATCCTTTTTGTACAGGATTAAAAAACCATGAAGTACTCCAATATTTGATTTTGAAAGTTTGCTTTCGTAAACAACTGTGGTCAAACCCAAGTTTTGATATAAAGTTATTCGTTTCTTTCATTCTGCTCAATCTTTATGGGGTTTGAGTAATTAATGGGTCCGATTCCCTGAACTATTTCACTGCTAGCTTGGTTTACCAGACTTTTCCTTATATTAGGAGACAACCATTTGCAGCATCAGTCCCTGGGGACTTACTGTATGAAAAGGATTCACTCTTCACTTATGTCTGGATGGAGTTTGTATTTACAATTGCTCTGGAGTCATGTGGTAGGCTGCAGGAAGGTTTGCAGGATTAAGACTGTTGTGGTGAGTATATGTCTTTATTTGCCAACAAATCCTGTTGTATTATTTTTGAAAGGTTACTGAATATATACAACAACTTCAAATGAGACTAACTGACCAGCTGGCTTAAAAGATTCATCACCAGGAGGTTCATTAGCATCCCTATTTCAGTGTTACGTCCGATTGCCTAGTATTGTTGCAGCTACAAGAAATACAGCCCATTTGAGGCTTCATTCCTCAAACATACCTCACCATGAGTGGTGTTAAATGAACTCAGCAAACACATAGTCCAGATTTTTAAAGAAGTGTATAGCTCTCAAGATACTGAAAAGCTTCATGCTTACTAGCAGAGATGGCAATTACATGTGTAAGTGCTTTGAAAAAAAATCTTCAAAGCTTGTATCTATGTTGCAAACCACCTAAATACATCTTAAGTAAGTAAATAACTTATCATACCGTTATAAGCTACTATAAACTCTTGAAAATCAAAGGCAAAAGCAGCATTGAATTTAGCATTTGATCAGGCTGTGAATTAGGGCAGCCTGTGCAAATCCAAGGGGTATACAGCTGAGATACTCGGCAGGAGCGATTAGAACATGGTGGCTCTATTCATATCTGAGTACATCTCCCCTGTTTCAGCTCATGGCTCACTGTTCTCCCTGGGGTAGTCAGCTTGTCACCTCAATTTAGGAGATAGCAAGGTGTCAGTAAGATTTGGCTCAGTGAGGCTTGTTCTTGTCGATTCAGTTCTTGCTTTGGAAGCTCTGTGTTTAAATGCTCATTAAAAAGATTTTACACGTTACCTTTTTCTCCACTTCAGATCTATTACAAAATTACAGTGCTCTTCATGATGTAGCTCACTAAGTTAATCATCACTTGTGAAGCTCACTCTTCTGCCCACCATTTCCTCTGCAGCTATTTAGATATGCCAGTTTTCTTCATTGGCAGCAGCCATTTACTGACTAATTTACTAACATTTAAAATGCTTTGTCATCTCAGGTGTCTCCCTGAGGTTCTCTTAGTCAATTGGATATTGCTAGAATTCTGTTAGAACTGGTCAAACCCTTGCTTTGGGATGTCTTGTTTACTTGGCGATAACAGTGGTGGGTGGTGGTTGAGAACAAAAGCTGCTGAAATTGGCAGAAAGAATCCGATCCCTCTCAGAAAATTAATATTCAGAAAATGGCCTTTGCTAATGGTCTTACCAAAGATACATCATGAATTTGTTAGAAGTGGAGTCAACATGCATTATCTGCTGTATGCAGGCCAAGACTGCTGTTTGACTTTTACCTGAGTAACAGAGGGAAAAAGATCTAGCTAGGAAAGTAAACCATTGTGCTAAGAGTGAGGGGATTCCTACCCATCTAAGCCATCTAAATGTTCTTCCCTAAACAAATACATTAGAAATTGACAGAAAAAACAGTTAAGTAGGAATTTCAATTGCAGCAAGCTATGAGAAGAAATGTAATATTTATTCCACTTGCACCTGCACTTTTTCTCCTTTTTGGGTGACACCGTGCTATAGTTGTTATCTGTAATAACAAGGCACTGTAGTAGGCTGTGTGCAGTGGTGGTAAGGGAAGACTCCCTTCCCAGAAAGGCTGTGGTGTAAATGTGGCAGCCCAGGTGTGAGTCTGGGCCCTTTCTGCTGGCTGACGTGGTAGCAGCAGCACCAGCCACATGGCTCAGCTGGGGATGGCCCCGTGCAGGAAGCACACCTCCCTCTTCCTTCTCCCGCTCTCACATGTGCACTGCCTCGTGTGAGAGCAGGATGCTTGTGTACAGTGGATGTTCCATTCCCTACCCCCACAACATGCTTGGACACAATGATAACTCTTGATGCCAGAATGGTCCTCTCCAAATCCCTGTGGGTGCTGATGGTGCAATGGTGTGTCACTCTGCCACGCACCTCTGTGCCTTTGGTCAGAAGGGTAAAGGCAGGTGACTTGAGATTCTTTTCCCCACCCCGGAGACACACCAGATACTGTAAGTCCTATGTGGGCAAAAATGTGCCCTCTGCCTTGCCTTTGGATGAGTTAGCAGAGTGGTTTGTGCTGGTCTTGCACAAGGACCCGCACAAGAGCTAGATTCTTGGGGAAAAAAGTCATTGTGGGTGCAATGGAAGAAAAACTTGGGATGAATTTTGCTTGCAGGCAACATGTTGGTTCAGTACGTGCTAAGCAAACAAAATAAAGCAGGGGAAAAGGAAGGCAAGACCAATAGAATGACTTACTTCTCAGGCTGAAATTCTTTTCCTATTTAAATACAGACTTATTTTTCTTAAGATGAAGATACCTGACTTTTAGACCACCTAATAAAGAAGTCATCTTTCTCTGTTACCCAAAGTTTCAAAATCAGGATGTGAAGTCTTTCTAAAAGACACTGTAGCTAAACCATAAGTTATACAACCAAACATTGAATCTGTGATCAGATTCAGATCATCACAAAAACCCTGTGTGGGGCCCACAGAAACTACAGGTCCGCTATTTATGCAGTGTCCCAGAGGAGCAATTGTGCACTGTGAATACCAAGACTAACTTATATCCTCAGTGCTAACTTACAGATCCTAATAGGATCACTTGTGTTTTATGTAAATACACTTTGAAATAAATGACTAAACCACTCTCCCAGGGCAAGATCTATAAATTAGGCATAATCACATAGGCAGTGTACACAAGCACTTTTTCATAGTAATGCATCTTGCCTATCCTAAAAGTACCTGTTTATGACAATACACTCTGATTTAATTTATTAAAATAGGGCATTTATCAAAAATGGAGAAACATGTGTTTGTCTTCCCAGGTGAAAGTAATGTGTTAACAGCTTTTGAATGATACGCAGTCTATATAGCACATTTTTTAGACCTTGGGGATATAGAGGAGCAGCAGCTTTGTTTAGGGGCACAAAAGCTGACGTTCCTCTAGCAGCTTTGCTCGCTTTTGTGAACTTGTTCTAAACCATGTTTCAGCAATCTGAATATTATTTTGTTTTGCAAGTAATTTGTTGGAATTATGAGAACCGTCTGAAGACCAAAATACTATTCGATGTGAAAAGAAGGGTATGAACTGTACCTTACTTTCTTCCAAAAAAATCTTGAATTTTGGATCCCTACCCATGATCTACCCATGACTTTGCTAGAGCTGGAGAATTTACACCACATAAAGATTTGGAGTAGAGTCTCTTCATCTCTTATTTTAACATCCAAGTTATTTCCTTTTTGGTGTAATCAAACACCTAAATTCTATTGATTTATTTTGTCTTTCTATATAATTAAACTATGTTTTGTCCCCCAGAATTATCATTACTTCATTTTTACAGGAAGCTTTTGGGGGCTGCTTTCTGTTTGCAGTTGATGTTTACACTCTTTCTGCTGATTTTACTGTCATTTTAATTGCTGTTGAAAACAAATCCTAGGCTATATGCAGGTTGGACAGGTCCGATCTCTTTTAAAGTCTCATTTTTACCGTAGCATTTACAAATCCAGGTTACCTATCACAGAGATGGTTTACAATGATTACATGTTTACTAGTTATACCATCATTTCATATACCAACATTTATTTCATCACTTCACATGATGCAGTCCCACATGAATTAGTTTAACTGAGCTAATGTATAATTAGTGTTTCTCTCCACCCCCATGTTTGCTACCTTAACCAGCTGGGAATTCTGCTTGTACTTTATGTTCCAGAAAAATCAGAGATTGTCAGTGTTTGAACTATTTTCTTCATGTATTCTTCAGAAATTTGACTTGTTTCTAAGTCAGAATTTCAGAGTGCCTTTTGGTTTTTTTAAATACTTCAAGAGATGTAAACAAGGGTATTTTTCAGTGTCTTTAAAACTCAAGTCACTTACTCATATATTTCTGCAGTGGTGGCCTCCTCTAAAATTGCTGCTTTTATGCAAATATCTCTGTACCTCTCTAGGTTGCATAGTTATCATGGCATTGCAGAATATGAGGTCATGTGGTCCAAACGCATGCTTAAAGAGATTCTTTGCAGTTAGATCATGTTGCCTGGAGCCATATCCAGAGGAGTTTTAGATGTCTCCAAGGACAGAGTCCACCTCTCTGGACAACCCGCTCTGGGTACAACTTTGCTCATTGGGAGGCTTCTTTTCCTCTCATAGAATTGTCCTTCCTGTGGCTTGTGTCCGTTGCTTCGCATACTTCCACTGCGCCTCTCCAAGGACAGTTTGACTGTCTTCCCTATGGTCACCCATGAGGTAGAGAGCGATAAGGTTCCCCCTCAGTCCACTCTTCTCCAGGCTGAACAAACCCACCTTTAGCTTCTCCATGTATGCCATGTGTCCCAGCCCCTGCCCATCTTGGCAGCCCGCCACATCTTGCAAAAAATGCTGTTCATGTGTTTTAATACTGCACAGCACATACTTAATGAGCCCTCACAGTACAATGAATTCTGGCAGCCTGGTGGAAAGAATACAGGAAAATGGCATTGAAGATCAAATTATTTTCATTCCTTACTTTTCAAGTGCAGAGACAGGCAGTATAGGTACTAGGCAGTATATGATCCAGGGAGCATCTCCCTGAGTACACCTAATGGACACTGTCTTTTGGGGGATTCATATTTTGTGTGCTGACCAAGGATTTTGGCAAATACAAAATGTGCAAATTGGACATAATTTTTTTAGAAACTATCTTACAGTTCTGTTCAATGAATTATGTATTATATTTGCTTTCTAGTCTAGTAACTGTAGCACCTGTGAAAGTACTATAATCAAAGTATATAAAAAGCTGGCATGTCAGGATTTATGCTTCCTTGGGCATGCATATATCCTATATATTTCATGGAAGGTTCTTTAGTTTTCATATATTTTCAAATGTTATTCCTTCATATGACTGTGAATATCATTAACTACTTAGAAGTTAAGATGGCGTTTTGTACTTGTAGGTGCTACTTGTAGGAGCAGTGCTACTTTTTAGGGCTCTATCACATCTACTTTGGGGGAGAAAACCCCACAAGGCCTAATAATTCCCATTTTGTCAACTTTTTCTCTAGAACTGTGATTCAAGAATACCATGTCAGTATCTCCATAACCCCATGAATTTGCTTTAGCCAAATTTGTGTTCAAAGGAGGACTGTGGAGAGTGTCCTGCTTACCTGGTCATTTTGTGGCACTAGAAATTGGAAATGACTTTCTGTCAATTTATCTGCCTCTAGGAGCATCCTCCTCTTAACTTACGCCACAAACTGCCCACCCTACCCCATACCAGTAGTTGCCATCAATGAAAAAATATGATTGGCACATGATTTTTTAAATGAAAAAAATGCATATGTATCCTAGATGTGTTTTCCTGTTTCCCTAGACCAAAAGGCCTGTCTGTCAGTCCCCTGGCTTTTACTATATTCTTAGAATGGCATCTTCATTTATTCCTGCTTCCTCTAAAAATCTTTGTCACTCATTTTTTCTACTACTATATGGAATTTTCTCACACCATTCATTTCTTTGTATGAATACATATATGTATATATACACACATATATATATTGGGGTGTGTGAAAGAGCCCTACAGGAATAAAGGAAACACACTAAAACTTGCCCCGATGACCTCTGCAATGACTGGAAGGCCAGGAGAAAGCAAAGCCGTTTCAGAAGCAAAACAAAGGTGTAAGGTCAAATGCTTTACTACCTGGCCCAACCATTCTCCTGATTCACTTTGCTTTTGTTTACTTTGGCAAAGGCTGTACTAGCCATTTTTGATGGTAAGTGGAACTGGCAGCCTGAAACACTAAAGACTTTTTAAAAGACATCGATGAATCGTCACACCAATCCCTTAGACCTAGGGGGCTGGGATTTGCTGATGTTAATCCCACCAGGATTTCAGGTTTTGATTCTCCTCAGGGAATCTTTTCCAGGGTGCCGTGAGTTAAGTAGATATAAGTTCCCTGATACACACTCTGGTTAATGAATATTCTAATAAAATTCCCAGTACTAGTAGCAGGCATAACTACCGTTATAACCTGCTTTTGGTGACTGATGTTAACTCCTAGCTTTTGCCTAGACTCAGCTCAGAGGTGCTGCAGTTTGCTGTTTTGTCATGTGTAAAGCATGATATACTTCTGCAAGTGCAGAACACCTTCCTGAAGCAGAACACTTCAGTAGTTGCATGATTTTTTGGTTTGCTGAGGCATTCGAGGTATGTTAGTTCATAGCTGGGATTTTGTCTGCCAAGAAGGTTACAAGGGGAAGAAAGCAAATGGCAGCAGTATGACTTAATTGTGTGTGCAAAGGAGATTTTTAAGGAAAGTAGATTCACTGCAAACCTAAAATTTTCCTGGTAAGCCTGTATACATATTCTGTGGACCAAAACACTTGGTTATTCGTAAGTGAATTATAAACTGTTCCTTGGAAACCTGTAGTACTATTTCATACATTTTCAAATGAGCTTGGTACCACAATACGCTGGCTTATTTTCAGCTTTGTGAAAGTTTTTAGCTTTTAGCTAAACTGTCCCTGTACTGGCCCTGTGCTCACAGCAGCCCGTTTCCCCTTAGAATGAGAGAATGAGAACTGGCTGTGAGGACTGATCTTATTCCCTCTGTTTTCCTTCCTCTACCTCAAGTATCTGAGCAGCTATGAACAATTCAAGGGAATTTGTAATTCCCTGGATAATGTAAACATTTGTAGTTAGTAATTACAGAGGCCTTTCACTCTCCTGAAGAAAATGAGCTGCTGGAAACTAATAAATACTGTTTCTAGTGCTTTGTGGTATCCTTCCAGTTGTCGGTTCCCTCTTTAACCTTTTTCTGATACTTCCACCAATGATGAACTACAAAATGTCAATGGTGTTAGGCATCTGTGAAGTAGGTAAGCTCTCTCTGGATAAAATCCCCCAACTTTTCCCCTTAATAAACAAAAAAGGGCATAATTCTCATACCTGGGGGAGTGCAAGTTCTGAGAGAGGGAGAATGATTCACTATTCCTGCCTTGGAGTCCTTCAAGGGTCAGCTGAGTATCATTTTAAGCCCTTGTACATCTTAGAGCATCTTTTGCTCTAGACAAATTACCAGGCAGTGAAAGCAGCTTCAGTGCCTAAAGTAGCAGCCGAGCAGGACAAGGGCACTGTACTGAAGCCAGAGATAGGACCCATCATTCTTGGCACTGTGTCAAAACACTGAGTCCGAATTTATTCAGCAATTAATCCCTACCTCCTAGCAGAAATCAGACTGCTGCAGCTAAGCATGACCACTAGTTTTTAGGGGTCATGGTCTAGATCTGAGTTGATGGTCTAACGCACTGCCTCAGACTGCAGTGGATGCCTCATCTGTCTCCCCACCAGACTTGTGCTGGAGAGTGGACAAGCTGCCGGGTGCTCAGGGCAGGCCAGATTATTCCCAGCACTCATCTGACATCTCAATACTCATATGCACACTGGCAGAACAAACAGATTTGTCTGAAATCCTGCTTGTAGAGCTACCACTAGTTTGCCAGCAGGCTTTGGAAAGGGAATGCTCGAAGGTCTGCCCGGACCCATGTACCACTCTCTCAGTTTGGGAGTCCAGAGACAAATCTGCACTTAACGCTAACCCTCGTGGGCCCTTTCCATAGAGGTAAACATGCTGGAAAGGGCAGAGTGGAAACCTTTTAGCAGCTGATGAAAGATAGAGCTTATTGCAGCAATTGCCTTAAAATATTCCCTGAGGGGAACATTTTCAGAGCTGCAACATGTACCTGGTAGGACTTGAAGCTAAAAGTGGGGAAACTTCTCTTGCATTAGTAGGCAGAGACTGTGTGACCGCAAGATTTTCGAGAGTGCAGCAGTGAAAGACAAGAATGCTCAAGAACAAAGGACCTGTGAAGAATCACCAAACTCTCAACAAAGGTACAACTGCTACTACTTTTCAGTGTATGCAACGTGTTGCATTCTTGAGAGTTTGCAAAGAGCTTAAAACAGTCATTCTTTGACACAGACTCTTCTGAACATCTCAAAATGGGTTATCTCAAAAGTCAGTCGATGCTTTAGTTGCAATTTAGATTTATTAAGTAATTTATTGCAATTGAATATACAATTGTTTGTGTGGTTTAGCTTTCAGACTGGTTGGCTGTGGTTGAGGTTTTGACATGGGGGTTTTGACTCATACCAGAGAAATAACCCTCTTGTAATATATTTTCATTATATAATTTTTGCTTCAAAATTAAGCCAAATCAGCAGATATTTATTTCAGCAAAGAGAGAGAAAATAGCAAATGATGAACTGCTGTGTGTTATTTAAGGACTTCAATGTGGAAAAAACGGATCAGTCTTTGTAAATTGCAACCACCTTTGGGGAGTTTCAATCTCCAGTGCCATAAAGGTAGTTTTTTGTTCAGTTATGACGGTCCTTTTGCTAAGACATTCATATTGGGCACATTTCTAATCCCTTGTTTTGATTACTACTCCACTTAATTTTAGGACATTTACTTTTAATGGGCTGTTTCAAGTTTTCTAGCCTCATTAGTATGAAAAGAGGTTACCAGGGTATTAACCCATCATCTGTGAGTACATCCATCTATCCAAAGGATACGCAGAACTTGATTTAATCTTGATACTTGATCTTAATAAACAGGTTTTACTACTCTTCTGGCTTAATATAATTGATTTTGTTATCCCATAGTTGCCCATATATCATTCAGGTGCGTCAAGCTTCTCCAGGCCTATTACACAAATTTCAGTTTTAACAGTCACTTTAGTTCAGAGCTTGCACTGTAGCACATGCTGCATCAGTGGTGTGTTTTCAGATGTTACCCACGTATTGCACTGCAATATTGGCAGCTATTTAGCCATTAAATCCATAGAAAAGGAGAGAAAATATTGGGGGAAGATACAAAATCTTCTAAGAGAGACTGCTCATATCAACTAACTCTTAAATCTTAGTAAAGATGAGAGAAAGTAAAGATGGGAGAAAAATATGACAACAGCCTTGTGGGATGAGGTAAAGCCAGGGAGAGATCACTCACCAACTATGGGTAAAACAGGCTCGACTTGGGGAAATTAATTTAATTATCACCAGTCAAATCAGAGGAGGATGAGAAATAAACTCAAATCTTAAAACACATTCCCCTGCCTTCCTTCTTCCCAGGCTCAACTTCACTCCTGATTTCTCTGCCTCCTTCCCATGAGTGGCACAGGGGGATGGGGAATAGGGAATTGTGGTCAGTTCATCACACATTGTCTCTGCTGCTCCTTCGTCCTCACTCTCTTCCTCTGCTCCCATGTGAGTCCTTCCCATGGGCTGCAGTTCTTCACAAACTGCTCCAGTGTGGGTCCCTTCCACAGGGCACAGTCCTTCGGGAACAGACTGCTCCAGCATGGATCCCTCAAGAGGTCTCAAGTCCTTCCAGTAAACCTGCTCCAGCATGGGCTCCTTTCTGCATGGGTCCACAGCTCCTGCCAGGAGCCTGCTGTATTGCAGGATCTCACAGTCTCCTTCAGGTACATCCATCTGATCCAGTGTGGGGTCCTTCATGGGCTGCAGGGGGATCTCTGCTCCAGCATTGGAGCACCTCCTCCTCCTTCACGGGTTTTGGTGTCTGCAGAGTTGTTTCATATATTCTCACTCCTTTTTTCCAGCTGCTGTTGTGCAGCAGTTTTTTTCGCTTCTTAAATATGTCCCTGATTGGGATGTTAGAAAGAATTTACCAGGGCTCTTGAAATACTAGAATGGATTGTCCAGGGAAAGGTATGAATCTTCATCACTAGAAGACTTTAGAGCAAGCTGGACAAACTGGTTAGGTATGATATATAGCTGATTCTGGCTGGGGTCATGGGCACTTTCTAAATGTCTGAGATTTCTTTCAACCCCATTATTAGATGTTTCTATCATAAGTGATGTTGTAGCATTCCGTTCTTTGGGACTTCATATATGCAGGCAAAATTTATCTTAAGATCCAAGAGAACAAAGACAACAAAAGAATATTTGTGGCTTCAGTGTCTTCTCTTGTTTATGTATTTTTTTGAGGGCACAGCAGATTCTGACAGTATCATTCCAGTTAACATTTAAAACTAGAACTTACTTTACAGGTGTTAAATGCCTCATAATTAACCTTACTGGCTTTGGTGAAAATAAACCAGGAACATTTCTAAAAGAGAAAATAATAGAATATTAGCTATAGAATCTAAGTTGGATCACAAGCACTGGTTGGCCTGCTAATGAATTTGACTGCCTTACAGTAGGATCATTTTTTTTCAAGGCTCTTCCATCTATGTTGATTCTTATGCTAAATCCTCACAATCATAATTATTGGATAATTTACATTTAACTTAAGAAAATCATTTAAGTGGGATCAATATAACTATAGGCAATTCAGAAATACAGGTAATTACTAAAGATGCCAGCGTGTTAAGTAAGCACCTGTCTTGATTTGGACAATACGTCAACTAAAACAGCCGAAGTACTACTTAGTAAAACTTACAGCACTGGTTTTAATGCTGCTCTCAGATGTGTGAAGCAAAGTGACTAAGCTCACCTCTGCTTTAAGCTTTCATAAACCTGAATGACTCAGGAGTGGGCAGACAATGAATGTACGATCGTGCACTCCTTGGACTGAATATAAAGGTACCATCCTCTGCCATGACTGAGGGAAGGGGTGGCAGTGGAAATTCAGTCTGTCATCACAAGGTGATTTATTACTCAGTGGAGCATGAGACCTTCCTGGCCCTCAGAACTGCCGTTTAATTTGCACCTCATTGAGCCAGCAAGGATGAATCCAGCCAAAAATCACTAAAACATGTTTGCATAAGACGAAAGAACTGAAAAGTGCTTCCAATGCTTGAGTGAATGCCTAAAACTACCAGTAATAAACACTGTTTGTCTATTGCCATGGCAATACAATGACGTTCCTGCCTCTGTGCTGTCATATTCCATGATGGTATCTATAATGTCACAAACATACTTGCACTTTGTAAGCAAAACAGAAAGACGAAAGGAAGTGAAACAAAAAGCACTACTGTTCACATGCTTCACTGCTAAAGGGATGCACAGAAAATATGCATGGCATCTTAAATTTGGCTTAACTTTTTCAGTAGACTCTAAAATCATTCTTTATATAGAAAATAATTTCAATAGATGGAAAAATGGAAACATTAGTGAGGAATGAGACATCTTGCTTGCTTTGCCCCCAAAAAGAAACTAAGAAAATACTCAGCTTCCTCTTGGCTCCTCTGGCCTGTTTGAAGTACTGGTTACCTTGGAAATTCTCAAAAGCACAGATGCTGGAGGTGGAAAAGACTTATGAGGTCACCTAAAGCATTACCTCACCAGCACAAAAAAGTTTTGTGTTGTCAAGAAATTTTTCAAGAGAAAGTCATGTTTACTGTTAGCTTTCTTCCTCAGCTTAGACCTATAGTTAATCTCTGAAAAGCTGTTTATTTCTTTGAAGTTGCTACAGGGGACACTATCTCTGCAAAGCTAAAGTTTACTCTAGATACTTATTATAGAGACGATTTTCTACTTTCAGTAACTATACTTGAACAAAACCTCATCCTTATAACAGCTGGATTTTTGAGGAGAAATTTTATCTTTTATAGAGAAACTATATATAAAGAAACTTTTATAACTCATCATCACTTTAGCTTTTGTAGATGCCGCTTGAATTCACTGGTGTAAATTAGTGCGAATTCACTAAACCCAGTGGATCTTTAACACCCACTAGAGATCTGGTCCTTGGTCTTTGTCCTGAATATAGGAAGGTGTACAGTCTTATCCATCTGCACTGGAATATGCTGGAAACTGCCTGTTTGCTAAAAACATTCAATCACTGGGTGTTTTTTTGTTGTTTCTGTGTTTGTGATTTTTTTTTTGGGGGGGTTGGGGGAGAGGGACTTCCAGAGGCTTTCAAGTTGCTAGCCCAGCAAATAATGCGATAGAAACATCGCCTAAGGAGGTGATGTTTCTTCTGTTCTCATCCTTTGAGAATATCTTATTCCCAAACGTTTTTGTTTCCTGTGTGTAAAATGCAGATAATGGTAATCCTTTGTAAAGAGCTTTGAAATCTCTATTTGAAACATGCTGTTCATAGCAATAGCCTGCAGGCTATTACTACATTCAGATGGACTGCCATCCTGATTTGACAGAGGGAGGCGGTGTTAATCTTGGACTGCGGCACAGGGTTTCAGACTTGGTTCCCCCACTCACTAACCTTTCGTGTATGTGCAAAGCTCTTCTCTTTCTTTTGTTGAGGAGGCGTGGTCTGAGATTCTGAGTGCTGAGAAAGCCAGTGAGATTCTCAGTTTGGTGGTGCTATTAATAAATATTGTGATTGTTTTAAAATTAATTGTACTGATTTTAAGAGGACAGCCAGAATCTGGGCTGGGCACGGCCAGAATTTGCTTTTTCAATGAATGTATTCAGTGAATGACAGTACAAAAACATTGTGTTTCCTCCCTACCAAAAGCCTTAATATAAACTGATCATAAATTAAATACAAAATAATAGCGTATGTCTGATTTATCATCAGTGACATCATACAGTTACATTGTGCACTTGAAATTTGCCCACTTTTACTGCTATTGCCAAGAATATTCTGGCTCTTGACTCTAAAAATAATTGTTTTTTCTTATCTCGATAATATTTCTGAGGGAGGAAAGCCTAAGGGGGTCCTTAAGGCTGAGAAAGATATTGATGTTATTCCATAAGACTTTCTGAATAAACAGCAGTAAGTCTTTGCTCCATGAGTGTTTGCAATCGTATTTGATTTTTTTTTTCAGTGAGAAAATTCTTTCACCTGTCTCTTAAGTTACACACATCTGAGATTCCAGACTCTTTATGGTCCGTTTGGATATCAGAAAAGCTGGAGGAAGAATTAAACATTTACTTGGGTGCCCCTTTTCCTTTGCCTCTGGTAGGAGGACCTCCTACCATACTGGCTGCCTGTGAATTGCCGTTTCAGAGGGTATTGTGGATTGGAGCAGAACCACATAGCCTTCCACAAGCTTCCTCTTTTTCGTGGTTAGATATTATGGAGAAATTGCTATAAAAATTGCTATTTGAAACTTTTCTGCTTTTGATAATTCCTTCCTACAAGGTAGAGCTGTGCAGCACTGCTGCAGAAGGAGAAAAGAGGGTGTCCAGTAGGCCTGAGGTGCATTTAGAAGTATACATGAGAGCTTGAAATGGATTCTTCTTTTCCTCTCCACTCTCCATCTCTGTTATAATTGTATTTGTTAAATGACTGGAGAATTGGTTACAGATGGAGAGGGCTCTCCCACGTACACTGCAGCAGAAAATATTAAGGCACACTCAAGGGAGATGGTGCTGCTCTTAGCTTTTCTGTGTTTTCCCTGAGAGCCAACGGTCCAGGCAAACCAAATGTCATAGCAGAAAGGTGGTGCAGTGGCCTGAAATTCTAGGGAGCAGGGCTTCATTCTTACCCCACAATTCTGGAAAAGTCCTAAAAACATCCTCTGACCAAGCCGTGCTGTAAGAACTGTAAGCTAGCAGAGTACTTTGAGGTCTAGACTCATGCTTTGTGAGAGTTCAACACTTTTGATTGTGCACTATAATTATAGGGCTTAAAACCTTGCAGAAAACAGAAAAGGATTGCTTGCTATAAATAGCTGTGTCACTTTCCATGTGCTGAGATATAGTAATAAAATACAGCCTAGGCTATTTTGTTTAACTTTGTTCTTATTTCTATGAGTGCCATTCACTTCGTCGGTTTTTTATTTGTTTGTTTTGCTTTGGTTTGGTTTTGGTTGGTTGGGTTTTGTTTTTCACCCTTTCTTTTTTCTACCTCTCTCATTCAGGTTTAGGAAAAGTACTAGTGCTACCTATTGAATTTCATACCACAGCACTTTTCACTGTGGGGAGGTGGTGGGGGAAGAAGTAATGTTGCTTGGTTTTAATACACAGCATTTTTTGCTTGAAGATCCATTTTTGGATTTAAGCATATGGAATCTGAACATCTTTCATATTTCTATACAGAACTGTCAGGCAAAAGTTGTCAGAACAAAACAACAGATACTGGGACTGAGAAGTTTTCCTTCTGCCTCCTCATGCTGTATTTGTTTTCCATGAAATTGCATGGAAGGGAAAAATCTCACATGCGCACAGTTTCAATTTTCATCATAGTGTACTCGCTAGTAGTGCAGACGTATGTCTGTAATGCAATTCTGACCTTTTCTGTGAAACCTGTGAAAGTTTGCAAAGTTTCCAAAGGCAAAATCTGTCTAAGGGTGCTGTACATTTAAAGTAAAGGGACTGAAAAAAAGAAAAGTATGGCTTTTCGCTTAGGCAAATTAATTTGTCATTCTGATCTCATGCCCCCTTTTGTTAAATCAACCAGCCATTTATCGAGTCAGACATCCTCACTGTTCTAAATTGTGCCCCACGGAGACCTTATTCAGTTTAGCTTACACACTCAGTGGAGAGCCAGCAGTGTTTATTACGAGGTTTGAACAGCAGGAGAATCATTTACACTGTTTGGGAGATTCGGATGTAACCCTTTTACATCTTGTGATGGAAATTGCCAGTTTTAACCAACATGTCGAGATGGAAACAAAAGATCACTCTTTCTGTGAACCTGACAGTTTTGTAATGGAATAAGTTACGTAGGAGTGGTTACAAAGAAATGGGAAAAAAGCATAAACTACCACTGATTTTACTGGGCTTCACCCCAGACTTAGTGTTTCAAATTTGGACTAAGTTTCTGTGCATGCATATATGTACAAAGTGTTTTGTATCTTTTTAGTGGTTTCTACAGAATTTATAATGTTTTTCAAAAGCAGAATGAAACAAAAAAAAGTATTTGCAGAACTGAGGAACTCATTCTCACACATGATACCTGATTTAACATGACAGTAGACAGCAGAGATGTTCTTCCATATTTAGTAAAATACCACTTATGGCAATTAAATAATTGACCAGGTGTCTCCAACAAACAGGAATACATCAGGGGAAATGTCATGTCAAGAGCATTCAGTTTGCATTAGCAGAAACTTATAAATAACTGAGGTAAAAAATGTGATATTAAAATGAACTGATTACATCTCTAGAAAACAATATTAATTGTTCAGATTGAATTTTGTATTATGTAGGGGAAGAATGGAAAAGCATGTACTAATATTTGTAAAGAGCTATGAGCACTAAACCAGAAGTCCTGAAATAAAGTGCATTCAGATGTGAGATTTTGCTTTAATCAACTATTCAGAGAAGATACAACTGGGAATTTCAGATCACAGCTCAGCTTCTCTTCTAAGAAGCAGTTCCTCTTTTATTCCCTCAATGCTGAAGGCAGCCATTTGTGAAAGAGAGATTTGTATTAGGAGAATTACTAATTTCTAAATGTTATGTTAAAAGTTGTAGGCAAACACTTCATGTAATTTTTTAAATAATACTTAAAGAAATTGTTTCTTTGTTTTCTGATAGTCCTTTTGAGTCTATTCCTGTTTCCTTTCCTAAATAACTCACATTATTTTTCCAGAAATACAAGTGTTCAACAGGGTAAAGATAAACTGTCTTAAATATTTCTCTAAACAGGGTCATAATTTTTAAAAATAATTGCCAAAAGGAACTGGTCTGAACACGAGGCTGTCCCAAGCTTGTTTAAAAATATGCATTTTAAATTATTAGTCGTGATACCTGCAGTCATTTTAGCTTGTTGATCCTCTATCAGCTGGGATGCTTTAGCAGGCACTCCAAGTATTAAGAACCTTTCTGAGCAGGAAACAAGTGAGGAAATGACAGTTCAAGAACAGCCTGAAGAACTTTTGTCCATATATTTTTCTCTTAAAAAAAAATGAAAAAAAAGAGAAAAAAAAGAAGTATTGTTGTTTTGGGGCAGACTCCTGCCCTCCTTGCTTTGGTCAGACAGGCCTGCTGAGTTATCGAGTTATATAGCAAAGGGCGATTTAAGTTCCTTCTTACTGCAGCAGCATGTTTCTGTTACTTATCATTCTGTCTTTAGCTTAACATCTGATGACAACTGGCAATAAGGTAATTAGGAAGATGCTACTGCTGACTTGAATTATAAATACTCTATTAAATGCAAAAAACATTATGTTCACTGCTGAACTATACTGTTGTTGCATTGTGCACTCAAAGCCAGGAAATGTTGACGTTTAAAGTGGCCTTTACTCTGCCCCCTAGTGTATATGCATTACAATAAAGTCTTTAATTACATGATTTCAACAGTTTCTCATATAATAGAGTGCAAAAACATTCCGTAGTTTTGAATTTGAGCTACAAAACAAAAAGCTTACTGTAATACTCCTCTTTTACTTTTCTGTATAAATGGTCATGACATTTCGGAGTATGTTGTAAATACTGTGTTAAGAAAACTTCAGCAGAAAAGAAGTAAGATTAAATATTCGTAGCAAATAACATATATGTGAAAAATCCATGTTGTCAGCATAAATTCTCCTTTCGTACGCTGTATTTTAGAGAGTTTTAATTTTTGACAAACATGCTTAGGCATGGGACAAAAACTTGTTTTCCTGAAATCTCTCTATATAAAAATGGTATAAAAAAAGCAGGATTTTTTGAGTATTATTACTACTATGTTATTACTGTAATTACTGCATCTCCTTATCTCTAGCATTTCAGTATTTGGAACACATAACTCTCCTTTTGTGAGGTGGAGAATTAAAGCAGAGAGATAGGTCCCTAAATGGTTTCAGTTCTCACACTGCCTTCTGACCTGCTGTCTCTGACAGAGCTGGAGCTCGAGACAACATACACAGATTGCCTTTAAAAACTAGACAAGGTGGACACCACTGGGCCCATGCTAAGTGGTCCCATGCTTGCTTCTCTCATAACTTGCACGGTACAGGGTGCTTTCTATGCAGTAGTGTCCACCTTCTTTAGCGGCAAGACTACTTGGCATAGATAAATCCGTTTTACCTTACACTAGCAATACAAAGCTCAGGAAAATCCTGAAGTCTAACCTACCTCAATTTGCAGTCAGTTAGTATCATTACAGGCATCAGGAGTATAAGGACAGTGAGTACCACTACTCCTTCTCTTAGAAATCTCTTTTAGGGTTAAATAACTCTTTCGCTTTCTTTTTCTTTGCATTCTTGGGAGGAAACTTTCATATGTGGTGTAGCTTGGATACTTCGCATCATTGGAAGTTTAATGAGATCAGCTTGGTTTAAAGAGTCTAGTCCAAAGTTATGTTGTGAGCTTATGGCTCATCAGGATGCAAGAGCAGGATTATCTCATTCAGACTGTCACCCTTAGCAATGGGATATTCTTCTCGCATGTGCTGTAAAAGTGAAACACTGAGCATTAGAAGTCAAAGAAACAGCCACATTCCCTGTGGCTTGCTAAAAATCCCATGAGCTGGAATCAGTTCAATTCTTATGCCCTTTTCAACTAAATGAAATACAATTTAGTGAAACCCAACTGCATTATCCAGTAATGCTAGCCACCGTGCTTGACTGAAAGTTACAGTGTGTTGGCCAAGCCTGAAAGATTATTAAGAAGATGGGACTGCATAAATCTTTCCTATAGACATGCTCAGCAACTGCTAAACTTGCAGGTAGTCATTAAAGTATGCGATACCATTTTAGAGGCTACAGTGGAATTTCAAAGTTGAATTTCTTATTAGCTATCCTGTAACTGAATGGTTCTTTGTTATGGCTAGCAAAAACTGAAAGACTTAAGGAAACGAATGCTTAGGTAAAGCTTGATGCAAATGCATGAAGTTGGGCAAGATGTTGCTGCAGAATTTTTCCCTCCAAAAATCCTCTTGTTCATAAAGGGCTGATGGTATTTACATGGTTCCATGGCTTAAGGAATAAGAACAAACTTAGAGAAATGCATATCACAGAAGCACATCGGAATTGACTGGGAGTCGAAGAGAGATTGTTTTCATTCTGTTGTGCTGTGATGTTTTTATACTACACTTTTTAATCTGCTGCCATACATTGACTTCATTCATACTGATGTATTCTGCTCTTTTGAGGCAAAATTTCTTGTGCTTGTGATTAAAACTTCTTTGTCTGGTGAAAATGAATTAAAATGTACTTAAAGTGTGCTTACAGCCCTTGAGCATTCTGTTTATTTTTGCTTTTGCCATCTGTGTTAATTGCAGCAGGAAAGCCTAGCTTCTAATCTTAATACAGCACATATAATGTTTTTGAATAATGACCAGGTGAAATATGAAAAAAAAGAAAATTATTTTTGCCTCTCAAAACAAAAGAACATTTTAAAGGGCAAGCTATTCTCAGCATCTACTTGTTCTAATTCCAGAATACTTCTGCTAAATTAATTTCCACCTAAGAATCCCCCTGGTCAGAGGTCACAGTTCTTATATATATAGACAAAGTTCCAGCTATTGCGCTTCCTGGAGAGTACTGAACTCTCTACCAGCTCAGTTTTGTGTTCACATCTCTTCCTAAATCTCTGGCCACATACATAGTAATAATATGTACAATTCAAATTAGTCTAGGTCAATTATATATTTATCTGTTTACAATGTTTTCTTGGTGGATTTTGCAAGCTCTGTTGAGATGGGAATTGCTGAGCCAATGCTAAAACTAACAAAATCAGATAGTAAGCAGACTCTTAGCATTATTTTCGTCATTGGGAACTGAAAGAAAGTAAGAAAACAGACTTACTTTTGCCTTTTTTGTAATGCCCCAGGTTCTCATCTATATACAACAACGCAAATCCAATATGTTGTAAACATGTCGAAATGTTCTGGCCTTTACAGTTTCCCCAGCCTGAGGTAAGAAAATGGGTTATTTAATCTCTTGTCTGGATCAGACTCATTAGGACTGCGGCATGTCTTCCTCATTCACAAATGGCAAGCAGAGACCTGATGTCTTGTTTCTCAAGGGCTCTTAATTGTGTTACATGCTGTTTTCTCAAAATAATCTCTTCCATGATTATCTGTGCAATGTCAGGCTCCCTTCCTCCTAAATACATACATTGTTATCTTTACTTTCACTGGCTTGTGTGTACTGTGAAAAGTACCTTTGAGCGCTGTTCAGCTTCTGATTATGTTAAGCCAAAGTGTTTGGCACAGTTTTTGGGTGGCATAACTTATTTCCTTATTGACAGGCCCAATAACAATTTCCTTGAAACTAGTTAAGATGTATCTCAGTGTCAGGATGTTCTTCAGCTTGGGCTGATTAAATCAAGTGGGCTTACAATGTTCAGATTTCCAAAGTATAGAAAATTGTACCCTTCTGTCTGAAAAAAAAAATGCTGTGAATCTTGGTCTGCTTTACAAAGTAACCAAAGATAGCAGTAGGTATTGAACAAGATACCAAAGTATCTTAAGAAACAGAACATCACCTTTCTTCTAGAGTTTGGGTTAATAACACAGATCAAATCCTTATCAGTGATGATACATCTTGACCTGCCCTTCCTGACATTTTACTCAAAAAAAATTAGCAATATACAGACCTCTAAACTGAAATTATTAAGCAGAACCTTGCACAGCTCTTCAGATAACTGAAACACACACATGCGCATGTTCATGCCTGTGACCGTTTAACCTAATACACACTGTGCAAATGCCACAGGAAAACCAGTTTTGCTTTCCAAATTTGTGATCAGCGTTGGCCAGATTTTTGGTTTGGTTTACTGGGAGTACACTATGTCATGGAGTAAACTATTATTCAGTGTAAGTAAGGATACCAGAAGGAGGCCCTAACTAATTATGTAGATGTATTACGATTAATAAATAATAACAACAATTATTGAGGAATGGCTTAACCAATGAGGTCTTTAATAAATGTTTAATAGTTAAAATCCACAATAAACAAAACCAGATGGCAATATAGCATATTGCCAAGTCCCACTTGTGCAGCACAGGATATACAGCCTTATTAGTTTCGAAAGCCCAAATGAAAAGCATCTCAAATTAATCTACCTTAAGAAAAAGTATTTCTTTAATAAATAAATGGAATGTATTTCATTCTTTGTGTCATTGCGTGACTATATAGTGCCCATTATACCCCCAAAGTAGAAATGCCTTTTTTGTATCATTGATTGATTTACTGAAATTATCCACATGCTCAGTTTATTTCTTTTAATTGCTGTTTTGAGAATAAAACTCAATAGCAAAATGAGAATGAATATGGCTGATAGTCTGTACCAAACCTTCTCATAACATAGCTTTTAGATGAAGTCCATAGCTATCCTACTGCTCCTTGCTTCTCTACAAAAGAGAAATACATATTTTATTTTTCATTGGAGCTGTAGTTAATCTGTCTCTGTATAGATGATCTTGGTCTGGATTTCATGTTCTCAGTGCATCACATTTGATGACTAGGGTCCTAGGTCCAGATTTCACTCTTGCTACTCATTCACCTAAAAATCAGCTTTTGTGGGACCCCTTTTTGAAAACAGACTGTCTTGGTCTAGATGGCAGCACTGCTGGAGAATGGCTACAGACTGTGCTCAATATCCTAAAAAGGACTGATATGGGGTAGACATAAACTTTGTGTCTTGGTTCTCCTTTTGTAAACAAAGATGAAAGTACTTTCACACATTACATTTCCAGGAGCGTAACAGAAAATACATTAAAGATGATGAAGCACTTATTGTATGAAGCTGTCCATAGTTATATAGATATCCCAATTAGAGGCCACAAATTACTGGATTTTATGTAGATTAGTATTGCTACGCAGATCATAGCATTATTATAGAACAAGAAAAAGTATATTCAGTGATGATAAAAGAGGCTATAAAAATAAGCCTGACGATTGATTGATAGAAAATGGTTATTTGTAGGGTATAAAATTAGGCCATGGAACACATTGTCACAAATTCAATTAAGACATTTTGCTCAGTAGAATTCAAACATGATCAGGATTTATATGAATAAATAACTAACTGGAACTGGGTTACCTTGGTTAAAATGTGGCTTTAAACCACCATGTAGTTAATAAGTAAATCATCTATAAAATAGTCCCTATGGGCTGCTTACATCTTGTGCTACTGAGTGTTTGTAACTCATATGAGCAAGCAGTGCCTTAGAAAGGGACATGAACTCCCAAACAAAAAAAAAAAAAAAAAAAAGGGGGGGGGGGGGGAGAAAAAAAAGAAAAATCCAGAATGTTCTGTTGGATCTTTTAATTCTTAAAAATAGGAAAAGGATAAAAAGACATTTTTGTAATATCTGGTGCAAAAATGTGGAAGGCAAGGAAATGCTTAATTCTGTTTACAGTTGAGTTGCAGACAGAGTGGGTGAGAGGTGAGGAAGGATGAAATGGGAAGAGGGTGCAAACTCTCAGAGACTTCAGTTCATTCGAAAATAATTTACTTAAGCTCTGAATGCAGGGCTTGTATATTGAATGATAAGTACTGTGCACTAAAATGAAGAAGTAATTTAAATATAGAACTCTTTGCATTTCCTTACTAGCTTGAAAATTTAGTGTCTTTTCCCTACTATTTTCAAAGCATTTTGCAGAAAAATGATTATGATCTGAGGGAAGATTTTTCAAAGCAGAAAAACATTTTTTGTGTGATTGGTGAGCACTTTTCTGTTTATCGACTTCCGATTTAAAAAGGATAATTAAACAGAATGTAAAAAAAAAAACAAAAACAAAAAAAACCTGAATTAACTGAGAATTAAATGCAGGGTTTTTTTCAGCAACTAGAAATTTAGCTAAATGCTTGACTAATAAAATACAGTCTATGAAACATAATGACAGAAAATACGTGTCTTCCCCTCTTTCCTGTCAGCTTCCTTTAAAATGTAATTTTCCAACTATCTACATTGTCTTTTTCTTTTTTAAATCTCATTTTTTTCCTCCTTTCTTCTTTCTCCTCCTTTTCAGTGTATTGCCTCCTCTTATCTTGTCTGTCACAATCCATTTTTATGCTTGCTGGTCCTAACATAACCCTTGATCATCTTACTCCCAGTCTGCATTTCTCTTTCTTTCTCTCTTCTTTTCCTTTCTAACTCTTCTCACTTTCCTCATGCAGAAGAAAGGTTTTGAATCAGGAAAATATTCTTGCTTGGAGAGGTAATAGTGAGGTACTGGAAGCAGGACTGACATTAGCAGCTGAAGTTCCTTCTAAGTAATTCCAGACAGACTAGTTTACTTAGGGGTTAAGAGAGAAGGTGGTATCTCAGTCCACTAAGAGGATTTCTACTTGCAGAACAGATGGCAGGTACAAGTGAGGTCTCTCACTTCCATTTAGGAGGCCCTGCGTGGAAATGTGTGGAAATTTTTCCTGTGCTGCTTAGAAAAGCATTAAAATCTTCACCAGTGAGTGATGTGGCAGAGTAATAAAATGCTGTCCAATACATGTATTATTTCTCTTCTATAAAACATTTGTCATACTGATTCCTAAGAGATGATGAAATTATAGTTCAAGGAGATAAAATTACATAACAAATACTAATATTATGATTACAATTATAATGGATTATAAATGCATTCAGAGAAGTGCTCTAGATAGATAATTCGCGCTATAACAGCTGAATTTAAGCTGTCAGTACTTGTCTGAGATTTTTACTAACTATGCTGATTTTTACTAATGATGCTCACCATCTATACATTTGCAACTGGTCCTGCACCACATAATTGTAGAAACAGCAGCAGAAAACTAAACACACGCATTTTCATTCCTGTTGCCAATATATTCTTTGCATTACATTGTGACTTTATAGAAGACATTCCCTTTTCCAAAAGGACTTTGTTGTCACAAACTCGTAAATTCATGACCTAAGAATAACCCTAAGTATGACTTCTAAGTATGACCTAAGTTCAAGTTAGTTTTGCTTTTCCCGTTGTAGAGCTTTTGTAATACTGTCTATGGGGTAATAATATCTGGTAGGGATTGAGAAGCCTCTCAGAATGCAAAGTGTTGTCAAAATGAGAAAAGTCTACGTGTATACAATTTCAGAATGTTTAGAATGGGAAAGAAATGCCAAAAAAGATATAATCTACTTAAATATGGACTTCCATATTGTGGCATTAAAACGTATAAAAATAAAATATTTTTATAGTTTTATTGCCAAATTTCTCCCAGTTGAGAATAAGCACGACATCCTCATGTTGAAGGAATGAAACATGACATCTCAAAACTAGAGCTTTATTAAATAACCCCCCCCCCCCAGAAGATGTTTATTTCATAAGCAGCTATCCTACTGGTGTATCATATCAGTGGGCGATGTTAACAATAAACTTTTCCTGAGTCTTGTATAAAGTGCCCTAGGTGTGTCTGAAAAAGACCATAAACGCAGTCTCTGCCATTTGCTTCACCTTCTAAATATGACACATTATGCCTAAAAGTGGGAAAGGTGATACAGAATGAAATTCTAAACCAGAAAATTATTTTTTTATTCATCTTACTTCTTAAAAACCCTTTAGTGTAATTGAGGGAATTGCTGGAGAGATACAAGAAGCAGATTTTGAGAACACCAGATGCAGGAGCAGACTGGACGGTGGGCAGAGCCACTGAGGCAGTTTGGCAGGAGCTGTAATGTCCAGGTACTCCAGAGGTGTCTGTGCTGCTGTCCTTACCTGCAGGCCAGGGTGTATTCCTTAACACACTCTCCTGAAACTGAAGTCACTGATTTTCCGCACAACACTTTCCTCTTCTGCTATGTCTTGTTGGCCATCAGAGCGAGGCTTGAAGGAAAATCTAGTATCACTCCCCTCCTCCCTCACCCTCCCAGCTGCAGCATGGAAAAATGACTGTGTTTCAGTGTCTTTTTCTCTTCTACAGTGCTCCCACACTAGTTCTGTTTTCAAGGTCACTATGACATTTTTACAACTGTCACTCAAAGTAACAACACAGAAACTATCTGTGGTTTCAACAGCTATGGCAGCAATTTCAGTTGTTTAAAAGAGCTAAAATAACCAGAAAGTTCAATTGGTGAACAGCCTATTTATCTGGTGATTCAGACATCATTTGAAGATAATGTTTCCTGGAATTGATGCATATCTGTGTATGTGTCGAGTCCAGGAGAGAGCTTTTTCTTTTTGTAAGAGGGCAGTTGGCTAAGTACTACACTTGCTCTACCTGATTTGATATCTTGGACACTAAGAATTTGGAATTTTTCAAGAGGTAGATTTTAAAATGTAAAGTATTCTGAGGAATAAAATAAGTTGTTTTTCTCATTCATTCACTTTCTGAAGTCTTATGAATTAAATAACTGACATTCCAACCCTTGCCATTCATGAAACTTCAGTTAGTAAGAACTTCTCCCTATGGCTTTACTCAGTGGAGGCTTTCTATGCGAGTAGTATTTAGTCACATGTAGATGTGAGTATCATTAATAAAACTCAGTATCTCAGTTCTCAAAGCTGATCCAGCACTGCACTGAAACTAGTCATTCCAGGGCAAAATGATGAAAAACTGTGCATGCTACAAATACTACCAGTACACTATTTTGGATTCCCTTTATACTGCCGTGACTGACTTAATGAAGTGCAAAGAAAGAGGGGATCATTAATGAAATGGGAAATAGGTTTCCCCACCTGTAAAACAGGGATAATCATTCTTACTTTTCCTGAAGAGTATTAATAGCTGCTAGAAAAATGTGCTCTGGTCTTGTAATTATTACTGTTAGAAGACAAGCAAAATGAAATGATTTATAACATGCTTTTAAATGGATATTCAAACATTGGAACAAATACTTTACAGGGCTGTCTGAACACAGTTTGAACACTAATTAACTGGATTAGAATCTGATTTAATTAAATTCTCTTTGTATGAAAAAATTCTTTTGGACAAATAATATTCTAGTCCTTTATTTTTTCTAGGTGATTTTTATTTACTGGTTAAACAAAACTGAAGAGGGAATAGTGAATCCAAAGTAAGAATTCTTGTGGGAGGAATATATAAAGGTTAAATTAAATTGGTCTCTAGACCAATTCGAGCTGTAAAAATAAGGTCATCTAGATCTGTTACCTAGGTGTCGTCTAAGCTGTGACTATTTATGTGCATATACCCACACAGAAACTAGAGTGGACTCCTCAGTCTAGATTACTGTCAATATCTTCTGTAAACAGGTCTTTCACTGTGCTGTTAAAATAAGGAAGATTTTCAGCAGAATGAAGACCCTCATTTCAGTAAATTTTAGAGGATTGTTCATATGCTGAGAAAGGCTAAAACAGAAGGGGAAGTTCAGGTTAAATGTAAGGAAGAAGTTCTTTACTGTGAGGGTAGTGAGGCACTGGAACAGGCTGCGCAAAGAAGTGGTAAATGCTCCATCCCTGGCAGTGCTCAAGGCCAGGTTGGACAGGGCCTTGGGTGACATGGTCTAGTGTGAGGTGTCCCTGCCCATGGCAGGGGGGTTGTAAATAGATGATCTTAAGGTCCTTTCCAGTCTTAACTATTATATGAATCTATGTTCTATGTTTCTATCTATGCATTAATCTTTACATAAGAAAATCTATATAGATCTACCTTGATGGTGCAGATAATAGTAATGTATTTACTTGGCCTGTGCCCCAACGCAGCCCACTTTGACCTTGGAAGCTGTTTAACCATGGTATCATGATAGTACGTCCACATTAGAAACCCCTGTGAGAGGCAGTAGGTTCAAAGCAGCTCTGATGTGGCTGAAGGGCTTCTGATCATCTTGTGGTTCCCCTCAAAACCAGGTGTTCTGGAGAAGGTGGTGGGACACTTCCACATCAGGCATCCCAACACCCACATGACTTTGGATAGTTACTTTCTAGTGATGTTTAGTTGAGGTGTCCTGTAAGTGTTTCATGACTAATAAGCATGCAGTGCAACCACTTCTCATTGATCATGGTATTTACCACAGAGGTATAAAACAACTGTTAGACAACCTGAGTTTTTCTCAGGGTCTTAAAAAGTCACCCATAACATCTAAAAATGCTTTCAGGTTTCATTTTTCTTTTTTCATTTTTGAACTGCTGTATGAAAAAAAGATGTGGATCTTCCTTTTCCTGACTGCAGGGTTCAAAATGGCCACATTTTCCTCTGAAGGGTATAAGTTCCCTCCTTTACTGACGTTCCCTGGAGCTGAAAATACTCTGCATCTTCAGTGCCCTGAGACTTTATAGTGATAGTGACTGTTATTCATTATTACATGAAAATTCAAGTGTTTTGATAACTTCAAAAAGTCTTGTCTGAGTCTCTGTTTACGTGTACATACAATATGTACACGTGTGCTCATGAGCATAAAAGGTTCTGTATTGCTTTCTTAATTACTTTGGGATTTTGAACAATAATCTTTAAACAGGTTTTTATTTTGAACTTTCCTCAGCCAGGAAAGAAAATGAGAATGTTAAACATATGATCTAAAGAATTACAAGGGCATTTGGAGGAGCTTTTTTCACCGTATAAGGCCCATGATTTACATTATTCTAATCATAAAGTGCATTTTGAAGTTAAAGAAGGCTTTAGTAACGATGAGAGAGACTGAAGTAAAAATGAAGCTGAAAAAATACACTGCTTTCCTTAATTTAGGTAATTTCTCAGTGTGTTTGAATCATATGGTAGTGTTCAAATTCAAATTGCATTTGTGAATGTTATCATGTATTAATTTACATCATAGTTATAGGTGTAATTATATTTACTGTCTTTGTAGCAATTTGCTTTCAGAGCGACCTAGTGATTAAAATGTAGTTTCTTAACAGCACTGTTCATTAACCTTAGTAAATATTCTAGATGTGTTGACTTCAACTGATTAGCTAGTCACTTGTATCATAGAAGAACTTTTATTTAAAACTTACAGAATACTCAGCTTGTGGTGTACTAACAGTTTACCCCAAAGAGACACCCATAGTAATATTTAAAAAAAAAGGTATAATGATGAAAATGATGAATAATGATGAAAAATCTTACATCATTGGGCCATTAAGTGAGATATTTCACTTCTTAAAAAACATAAGAAGACTCTGCTACAGTGCTCTTTCACCATATGTTCATGTTCATAGAAAACCAGTTGTTGCTGAGTTTACCGACTGATAGTTGGACTGAATTAAGTGGAAACTCTGGGGCTAGGAATATTTCTGCAGTAGAGGTAAGAGGAACAGGGTAACAGTGACCCTTTGTAAGGAAAAATATGATACTTAGCTGGCTGTGGGCCCCAGCTGTAAACACAAAGTTCTGGTTTTCAGTCTATTTTCACAAAAGATTGGACTTTTCTCTGGTTAGAGTCCATGGGAATGTGGAGTCCTGGTTTACTGACATAACCCTATGGACCCCAGCCAAGAGCTGAAGGGGACACACTTGTCTTCTGAAAAGTCTTGTTGTGCTCAAAGCAAGAAAGAAGAATCTTCCAGGAGACCTGGCACTATGCAGCGGTCAGAGTGACCGGGTGGCTCAGTGCAACAACCTGCCATGGTAACCTTCTGCTTTAAGTAGTCTCAAAGGCCACATCTGTATTAGTAAATGACGTGTATTTGAGAACAGCCCTGGGTATAGTGGCCAAGGGGGGTGGGACATCCTGCATCCCTGAAGCTAGACGCCTCCAAGGTGCCTCTTGGGAATGGCTCTGGGAAAGCGCTGCCTCTTGAACTTTGCACAGGAACTATTTGGGAAATTGTTAGCCGGCAAAAAGAAGTATGCCAAGGACCATTGTAGCAATTTACTAATACATGCAGTTGTGTTCCTGTGCCTGGGTAAGGTTCTGGGCTTCAGCTGAGCTGACTAGCATAGACACGGACTACTTTCGTAGCAAAGGTGCTGCTTCCTAGGAGCTGGTAAGCAGAGAAAGGAGATGCTTTTCCACAGTTTATGTACCTGCATCTCAAATACAAAGTAGATCATGAATATGTTTAATTAAGCTTTTGCAAACACTGTCTGTTTGTGGGGCTGTTTTCTGAGAATGTGATTCACTTCTGATTCAAAAGCAACGTAGCCAATGTAGCCATACTTACTGAGCCAATGGATGCAAGCTAATAAACTCTGCTTATTAGAGGGAATGTCTTTAAATCATGGAGACTTTGAGGTAAAGAGCCTTACTGAAATGTATTGGGCTGATGCTCATGGCAAAATTTTGGTCCCTCTGAAGCCATTTGAACTCCAGAGGAAGTTTGCCCCTGCCGCAGCCTATTGTAATGAAACCTCTAATCTTCTAATGAAAGAGATTAAAGACAAAGGTTTTTATGTAAAGGTTTTTATTTCTCTTTTTTTCTTTTCCTTTTTTTTTTTTTGGTTTTGTTTTTTTGTTTGGTAGCTGTAGTTTCCTGCTGTGAGGGTTCTGCAATTTAATTTAAGCATGAACTACCTCAACTCTTTCTGGAATAGCAGTTTAGCTCTGGGATCCCTGCAGACAAGGCTCCCAGGAGAAAAGGCATGAAATATCTTGAGGAAAGATTAAAAGCTTCAGTAATGTTCCATTAAACCTTGCTGCTTTTAAAATAAATGGACACTTCATTGCCATAAGACATTTTACCTGTAGACATTCATTTGGTGTCTCATGTTTTTAAATGACTTTGCCCCCATATTGCAGTCAAACCTTAAGATATTACAGGAAAGAAGGATTAAGGAGAAATACTTATAATGACTGGCAAGATCAGTAATGATAAGCAGAATGACTCAAGCTCAGATTTTAATTTCATGTGATGCTTGATATGGCTTCAGGATGTTATTGTTTTTGTTGCTTCATAGTATCAATTCATTAAAATAATTAGATGTGGCCTGGAAACCAAAAACATCCCACCTATGTATTTTAGAGATGGTCAGATTAAAGTATGTGGTTTTTTTTAATAAGCACAAATGGATATGTGCTGAGTATTTTAATGGAAACCTGAAACCACAAACCATTTTCCTGTCTGTATGTTTTATAAGCAAAGCACTAAAACTTGGAATAGATTTAAAACTCTCAAATCTTTCATTCTAACCCGATTCCCATTTTGAACGAGTTTAGGTGAATAAATGGTTTTAACCTCAGGACTAAATCTACTACAGTGACCTTCAATTTCATCAGTATTTCATCAATATTAGTACTGTGGTAGCAGGTGTAGACCCTTTTAAGTAATTAATATATCACTGTTACAGGCAGTGTTCACCTGTATAAGAAGGGGTGGGAGCTCTTGTACAAAAAGTACAAGTATGTTGTCTTAGTATTTTTAGTGATATGGAAAACAAGTAAAACTCAGAAGTCCCACTTCGGCTGTTGCTCTGACGCTTTGGTCTTACATGATCCTGACACTGGGAAACAGGGATGACTGAAATCACAACAGAAGTTTTGCAAGAGGCTGTAATATATGCCTGCATTACTGACTGCGTAGGCTTTCTTACAGGGCTTACTTCTATACCTGAGCCACTCAGGTGATATTCAGGAGTCATTTTTTCTCCCTCTATGTATTGCTTTTTATACAATGAGCAGTCAGTTATTTTTTTGTTTCAAGTAACTGACTTTGGGAAATGAGGGAGGCAGTATCATTTATGAAAGCATTGAGGTCCTGTGACTATTTAAATTTTCTTCAGAAATTATTTCCAGAATCTTATCTAGTATTCTGTAAAGTCTTGTCTTCAGTGTGGCAGGTTTGTGTCTGTTAACCATTGGCCCCTGGTTCTGGTGGGAAGGAGCAGCTACAGGAATCAGTAGTCACAGACGAAGAGGTGATCTCAGAGATTGTAAAGGTCAGCCCCATGACAAGAGTTCAATTAGCTGGGATGGCACCGGGCATTTGCCCATTTCTGGTAGGGAGTCAGAGCAGAGATTGGAGCCATGCTGTGATATGCTTACGGTGGCCTCAGCTGACAGGGAGTTGCACTTGCATCAGTGGAGGTTTCTCAGGAATATCCAGTTTCTTTCCCTGCTTACATGTTGCAGTAATCCAGCACAGGAATCAAATATGTGGGTATTCACACCAGTCAAGCTGCTTCTAAAACTGACCAGCAGAATGCTTTAGTCAGCCCACAAGTGGGAAAGAGTGGTGTGTTTGGATATCCAGTTGCAAATGGACTTAAAAAGCTTTTAGGAGAAGCCGCTAATAGAAAGGGACATTGTGCAGAAAGTAGTTGGAACTATTTGTTTTCCACTTTGCAGATACTACCTTTAGTGGTCCAGCTGCTGACCCCTGCTAGGCACTGAGCAACCTGAGAGATGGCTCCGCTTATATGATAAGAAAGTGGCTATCCACAGGTGGGTATGGACTCTCAGTGATAAGAGAACAAAGTATTTTTGCTCTTTAAGAAGAATCTAGTCCCCAGGTGAGTGATGAAAGTTCAGAGATGAATAACTGATCTGATAAAATCTTCATAGCAATAGTCAATGGACTCTGCTAGGGCTCTGTGCATATGTGCTGTAGCTAACATTCTAACATACTTAAACCTTACACTCTTTATTTTTTATGTTTTATTTAGATCAGGGGTGTACAATGAACTCATCCTGACCTTTCCAAAGTCAGTCTTTCATTTGGCCTTTCATTTTCCTATGTTTTTCTTTTCTCCTAAAACAGACAAAATGTCGGAAGTGGAAATATTTATGAGAGCCATTTAGAAATATAGAAGAATTCAGTTCAAATGAGTTGTGATTGAATAGTCTTCACAATTGTTGTAGCAGCGAAACTTAATACAGAGTTGCCATGGAGACTGGTTCTTTGGCCACTGGTCTAACACATTAAAGCCTTTTAGTTCAGCAATATGCTATTTGCAGATGATGCCATAGATGATATTAACAAGTAGTTTGCCTCCATTAAGAGGAAAGTATCTCTAAAATTACAGCACTTCTCTTTAAAGCAGAGATATGCAAAACTCCTTGAAGTTATTTGAATAATCAGCGACCTGCATGATACCAGTTAATGAGAATTCTGTGTTCATACAGGAGCAAAACATGCTCCTGTATGCTCCTATTTTATTGCATCAAAACTTAGCCAGACGTCTCAGTCAGTGCTATTGAAATGTTTGGATGGAGGCTGGCAAGGTGGAAGTCTGGCAAACCAATCATCTTCAAAGTGAGCTCTTTGCTCAGTTCAGGGGTGACCTGACCTTTTTTCCTATTAGCCTTATTCAAAGTAGTTCTTCTTTTGAGTGCAGGGGTGCTTTGACTACCACCCTTGCACTATACCACGAAGAGATCAGTTTCTTCCCCAGAAAAGATTTATATTTATCACTGTTTAATGATATCTTGTTTCTATAAATGGCATGCTGTCTTTCTGTAGAGTGCACTTCATAGAATAAATGGAAAAACAGAAATGCAGAAACTCAGCAGAGGTAAACCGCTTAATAGCAGTGCCTGTAATGAATTTCCTGACTGGCCCATTTCATAAACTGATAACGTAGGCAGAGACCTAGCTCTAAAGGCCAATGATCAAGCAACGGGCAGAAACAAAATAAGAGGCAGAGCTGTAGCTATCAAAACCCATTCTGGTCAGGCAAGAGCTTGGGGCACTTCTGTAATGACCTATTTGCTGGCTAAGTCAATATTTCATTCCTGCAGTCCAGCTGGACTGGAATACTAAAATACAGGCTACCAGTGCTATGTCAAATAGGGCCTGAACATTGGAATTCTTTAATTTTTGCAGAGATTTAGTTTTGTGCAGAGCAGCTGTCAGGCACAGAGGTGACCCAGAGAGGCCAGGACACACTGTTGTCATGGAATGCCATTATTTCACTGGTATCTTGTACTGGTCATTCCTGCTGGAGTATAATAGCATCTGCACCAGTTAGTATTTTCTTTTTTTCTCGGGAAGGAAGGTTTATCCTCCAAATGTTACTCACTGTTGTGATATTTTTAGAAATGTCCTGTGGTTCCTGGCACAGATTTTGGGTTCAAGAGTTTGGGAAAGTATGTCAGTATCAGTATGAAATTTATATATATTCCAGTACCCACAGATCTTGCTACCATTACAACGACCAAATTCATAATGCAGTAATGATCCCGCTATATGCTCCTGTTTGGTCAGTTGGTTTATTAAGGGTTTTTTTGGTACAAGAAGATTATGAGTTAAGGGTGTATAGCAGTGCTTTTGGAACTTTGGAGGAGAACATCATCTTCCCTCTGTGGGAGCAATGTGGTTCAGCTCACCCCTCTTCCACTATGCAGAGTGTTCTGTAGGGCCCCTTTCTAATTTTTATTTTCTGTGCTTGGCTGTAGTTCACTTAAAACTCAGCAAAATTTATAAATAAATGTAAAGTTTCCTTTCAGTTTGCCCTACATTTCACTGATTCATAGAGCTAGTTGATACATTTTCAGTTTGTCACAATACGTCATTTTGCTGAAGTCAAACAAGAATGGGAGTCTGAGACTCACTGCCATGCATGAGGATTAGCAAAATTACTAATGCGAGACACCTACATTCAAATCACAAGGTTGTGAGTGATGTGGGGATGTAAAATTCTGATATAAACCAAACAGATTGCATCTATGGATTATTTCTCAATAAATGTGAAAAGTATAATTTATCCAGAAAATGTTTTTTGGATTGTGATCTGTCTTTGAAAGATACCAAACTTTCAGAATCTTGAAATGTGAGGAAAAACCCCAGAGCTGTCACATTCTATTCAGCTCTGGTAATCAGCAATGAATTCCATTGCCATACCGAGTTTTATTTTCCTAGTTGCATGAGGTTTCTCTGAAATTCCCTGAAACTCTCCTTTTTATTCCTTACTATAAATATAATTTATATCTTCAGGGATAAAGGCATACACTCATACTTATTTAAATATTACTGCATTAGACACAGTTTCTTTAAAAGAGATTATATTCTTACTTGGAATCTTATATTCTATAATCTATATATGAATATATAGATTTTATTTAGCTTTGGAATATGCCCCAAAGCCTGATGAATCAGCAGTACAAAGATTTTAGTAACACATGGAGATAAATGAAGTTCATGGTTGTAATTTGGCATGAAGCTGGATGGAAAAATTGCCTGGATGGTGTGTGGGCAAGGTGAGAGCGAGGAGGCTCAGAAGCAATGTATTGCTGCTCCTGTGGCTGCTACTGGAGGAGGACAGGGAGGCTCTGCAGCTAGCTACAGCATCGCCCCAGCTGTCCCAATGGCCTTGGGGAAAAGAAGGTTTTGTCTTACTGCTGAACACATTCAAAGAGCAAAGGGAACTTTTGCTTCCCAGTGCCACCCCAGGTGATGGCTGGAAAAGAGGATGGGCTTCAAGACTGGTGATTAGCTTTGCTTGCTATTTATACAGCATTTAATGCTGCAAATGATTATGGCACCCAGGAGGGACATCTCTGTGTCTTAATCAAAGAGAAGTAATACAAGCATCCAGCCCTCGGGATACTTGGGCCCAATCCTGCAAACTGCACTGCACTTACTGGGGAGCCCTCAGCACTTCCCTGACAACTGGCATCAATGACAATTGGAGCAAGGGCACCTCAGTAGCCCAAGGGACCTCAATAGTCCCAGGAGGGGCTGAGCCACTGGCTCAATGGCTACCTCCGACTTCAGGGCCAAGGGAGTATTGAACAATTCAAACTACTGAAGGGAAAATCAAAACTTTCAGATGGAATAGAAGAAATTATTCATCTGCCTAGGAAAAAAGACAACCTTGAATGATTAAGAACTGTGTGAGCGATGTTAATAATCACATGACTGAGCATAGTATCCAATACAATACATAATTCATGAGCTCACAGAAAAGAATGATTCACCTCTCCTTGAAAAATAATTAAGAAAGATGCCTTGTGATGCTAAGAATTCACCAAAGTCTGTCATTCTGAAAGAGAATGAAAAAATGTCTGTATTTTTATTCTACTAAAGCATTCCAGAATTCTTACAAGAAGAGGAAAGAAGCACGGTTTCAAATAATTATCAATCTCCTATGTAATCATCAGGAAATCAGTTTCCAAAAAATCTTAATTTACATAAACTACAAAAGAAATAATATAACCATAAAGCAATCCACACATCAGGCAAGGAAAATTCTCCAAATTTTCATAAAATAAAGCTTACAAGTTTTGTTTTTCGAAAGAAGCTGAGGATGTTCAGTCTCTTGATGGTTGGCCAGTGCTGTGTTCCTTGTACTGAATTGCTTCGCCTCTTCCCAGAAGGATGGGAAATGTGTTTCCTTATCAGCTTATGAAACAATACTGGAAAATTTGCAATTGTAATTAATGGTGGCTGAGGTCAGTAATGTGAAAAGCTAAATTTGAGAGGTGCGGGAAGCATTTTGCAATGCATTTGCCCCAAAATATTTTCATTTTTTTCTGTGCCAAAATAAGAGAAAAGCCTCTCCCAAATCATATGATGAATGAAATACATAATTTGGAGGTAGTAGGGATAAAACACAATGCTTTTCTTATTAGCTAAAACTTTTCTTCTGTCCTGAATTTCAGTGTAATGCACCATTTCAGAAAGCAAAACATGCCAGTGTGATTCCATGGTCTTTGCAAGGGCCAAACAAAAGAGAATTGCAAATGAGCCTGAACCACCCAGTGCTGGGAGAAGGGTCTCCATCTCCTTTCTTTGTAGACCATGTTTGCTGCCAGTGGGAACTCTGTGGCATTTTGAACCTGGTGAAGATTGCATAATTTCAAGGAGAGGGGCTGTCTGTGCACCACCAGGACAGGCCATTCTCAGCCTGGGCATTTCAAGTCAGACTATGCTGGAAGTGCAGTAGTCACCAGCTGTAGGATGATGTTCTGAGATGTGCTGTTAAAGGCAACTGAGAGGAGTATATAAAGGTGATAAAATGACTGTGTGTGGGATGCTGTCTTTCTATGGGCAGCAAAAACATCTCCCTCCAGCTCTGGAGGCACACTTATTAAATGGCAACATAGCTTTCAGGTAATTAGCTGTTTTCTCACCAGTTAGCATCGGAGGGGACAGGAGATTAAATGCAGTATGTTCTTTGGCTAAAGGAGAGAAGTATTTCCCCTGCATGAAATTAAAATTTCCCAGGGATTTTTTCCCTAATATTTGTCCTAATAAGCTTGTTTGTGTGAGGTTGTTCATGCATGTTACTACTATTTCACAATAATAGTGGAGACTTGGTTACAGCACTCACTCAATTTATTTTACAATGATAGCAGCTTAAATAACTGCTTTGTTATGAAACAACGGATGAAGGTCCCCTTATCAATATCATGCAGATGAGATACTTAGGTGTATATAGGTAATACTCACAGAGGAATTGTGTATGTGCTAAAAAGCAGGTGCTCTTTCTTCAAATTTATACTTTATGAGAGACATCAAACATAGGATGTTTGCCCTGCTAAGCACTGTTTGTCAAGAAAGAAAAGGTTACTAAATATTCACACGTGCTTTAGCTTAGCTGTGTGAATACACAGAGGTCAAGACCGTTGTCTTAACAAAAGAGCACATCTCTTGTGGAGAGCAAAGACCAGCTCTAGTATTGTTGTATTTCCTCCTGATAATGGTAATTACTTTGCTTTGTCCGCTTTGCACTGCTTTTTCTGAATTTAACTAGATGAAAGCCTTCAGCCAGTAATGATAGCCGGCTTTCCTTTGGATCTCTGCCAGCAACCTATAATTAAAGTATTTTCTTGAGAGAGGACCACTGTATAGCACCTATTGTGCATTATGTCCTTGGAACTTGACTGCAGTAATTGAAAAAAAATCTCCAATTTGTACCTCTTTCTGTAGCTAGTTACCTCATGGGACTGCCACAAGTGAAATTTTATAACTGTATTTCATGGGAATGTAAAAATGGACGTAATAAAATATCTTATGGTGAATTAAACTAACTAGAATGAAGGAACTGGTTCCAGAATAGAAGTGTTCACACACGGAATTATCAGGAGTGCCTCCTGAGTTTTAAGCACACACCCAACATTAATCTTTTAAGTTTTCTGGCATAGATAAGACCTAAAAGTTCAAGTCTTGTTTGCTATGTAAGTTGCTGAGCAAAAGGATTTCGTAGTGGCTTCAGTCAGAGAGCTTTGGGAAGCCACTGTCTATGTTTGTCTGCATCAGGGAGATAGAATGGCTTTTTTTTTCTTAACTAAGAGCCGAACCAGAAGAAACTATCATCCAAAGCCATTATGGTAAAGCTGGAAAGATTTCCCTGGCTGACAGTTGTTGTGTGCAGGGTGTTGATGACCTCTCTCTTCTGCCACAATGAGATCTACCTGGAAGTCAAGAGCCAGCCAGCATTAAGCATTATTGTTTGTCTTTAGATAGAAGAGAAACAGTGCTTTCAGATACACAGGTTATGGAAAAAGAAAAGTGTGAAGACTGTGAATGAGAAAGCTGCCTTTTACATTAATTCCTACCAGTCTTACTCTTGGTACTTTTTATTTTGGATATGTGAAACAATACTGTTTGTATAGTTTAAGGGTAAATGGATTAGTTTACACTGCTTGTGCCAAAGAAATACCTGGGTTATTTATACCAACAATCAAGTTACGATCCTTAAGAAATTTTGCAGCAAGTTTTAAACATTAACCAAACTGCTGAGGTCAAGGGCCAAAAATACCTGAAGAATATTGCTCCCACTTGGAATGCGTCAGTAGAGATGCAGCTATAATTGCTGCTGAAGCAGAAACTACTAAGTATTCATGACTTCATGTTCTTGTCAATGAATGCTGGGAAATTTGATGCAGACTATTTAAAACCTTAAACCTCTTTTTTTTTTTTTTTTTTTTTTTGTTTCTTATGTAAAGAAAGAAGCTAAAAGCAAATCTGTCAAGTTACAGGATGTGGGCTTTAGAGACGTGTTCTTTATTTTTGTGCTCTCTCAGCCAGACATCTAGGGTAAAACAGGTTGAACACCTTGCTTCTGGGCTCTTTCTGATCATCTTCATATCAAAGATGCTTGCAGAAGTGCAGTCAGACCATGCTTCAGGAACTGTAAGGAAACAGAAATTACTTTTTCAATGGGTAGAAGTATTCAGAAGCTTTCTATGCCTTTTCTGAACTGAACAGGAGTTTTGAAAGAAGCACATTTTGATAAAATTCTTGGATGAAAATCTGGCTGAGTTTGGATAGCAAATTCCAGCTTTTAAAATGGAATTTGAATGCTGTTCCTTGCAGTGTTATTATTGAAATGAACCTCAGTATACCTGAGCTCAGTGTACATGACCTACATAAAGTTTATACACTTTATTGTTTGTGAATTTCTTAATTTATACATGCAAACTCTGCTGTGTATATTGTACTTGTCTTAATTTGCTTTAGTTTCTTTATTATTGTGTTGCATTAAAATTCAAAATGATGGCACCACGTGACTGATGTTAAGCTCTGAGGATCTTCTAGTCATATGGAAGCTGCTTAAAGAATTGATTGTTCTCTTGAGTAAATCAGAATTTCAAGTGTCATTGTGCTGGAAAAGTCTATTTATATATAGGATTTGCCAACAGCCCATTTCTTTCCAGCACTGATGCCAAATAATCATAAATGATGGCAAACTCTTCGGTTTGTTAAAAAAAAAAAAAAGAAAAAGTATCAGAGAAATTAGTTCAAGACCTTTGTATTTAATATCTCCTGTATAATCCTCAGTAGGATGTTGTGCATTCCGGATAATGTGGTGATCTGAGGAATCACTAGGGCCAATAGTCTGGTTCGTTTGCCCAGAGGAAAAATAGATCCAGGAAACAAGAAACTTGGAAGCAAAACTGGAGAAGAAAGACATTTTGGATTTTGTGTTTAAAAAAACCCAAACACAAAAAAAACCTTCGGCTGTTTATACAACTCAAAGTACATTATGATCTTATTCCTTCCCTGTACCAAAACATACAGTAGGTAACTTTCATGAACAGCTAGAATCCTTGGACTTGTGAGGTCTCTAAGATCGTCAAATTTAGTTTTATAAGAGGATTTTCCTTGAGATTCCCCCCTTTGCCAGTTACAGATTCTGCAAGGCCAGCCTGTTCACTGCACCACAAGCAGTTGAGCTCGCTGTCTTAACTTCTCATGCTCTGTCCAAATCACACGGCAGACTGCTGCCAGGCACAATCAGGTCTGAAATAACTGCTCCTCAGAGACTCCCCTCAGAGTCAGTGAGGGACTCCTGGCTGCCTCTCTAGACTTCCTTATGTGTGGCTATTCATTTCCTTATCAAGGTAATTTCCTCTTTATTATTACTGGTACAATGGGAGAGAAGACCAGAGATTTTCTTCCTCAACTGTAGATGGATGAGTGCATTGAGTTTAAGGGATCTCTCCCACCTTTTTAGAGAAAGATGGTGCCTTTCCCCTTGGCTGAGCTAACGCAATGCAGACCAGAGTGAGACATTTCGGAGTCCAGCATGTGTTTCCACGCGTGGATGCAGTACCTGAATCTAAAACTGGAGCTAGGCAGAGACCTTAAGTGAATATATGATTACACTTTGCCCTTTTTCCCAAGCAAATATTCACCAGCCTATAATCTCATCAGTTTCTTTCATACTGAATTGTTAAACTTATTTAGTATTTTTACCAGGGGCTTATAGGTTTCTGTTACGGTTATCAGTTTTAGACTTCTATATTACAGTAATATAATTAGAGGCCAGCCATTTCAGACAGCTTTTGTGTGATCTTTTTCACAGCTAATAACTGTACCTGGGCCCTTGGCTTATCCATTTTGTATTCTGTGTTTGTTTTACAGTTCATTTAACTGATTTTTTTTCTGTTGTCCACAATCAGATGCATTTCTGAATGCTTAAATAGATTTTGCCTTCATAAAAAAAACCCCAATTAATTTCCTGACAATCTGACATCAGTACAAAGGTTTCTTTAACCAAGAGATATTAATGATATATGAGTTAAAGTAAGCAAGTTTGGAAGTCCAACGTTCCCTCTGGACAGTACTATTTCAAAGTTTTGCTACCTCCATATCACTGATCCAGTGGAATTTGGAATTGAACTTTGTAAATTCCTTATTTGTAGTATTCAAATGAAAGTGGTACAGGAATGAGATAACATTTGCAAAATGTAATTTTGATCCAATTCCAAGGAGAGCATCTTGTTGTGCTGCAGATGTGCTTTAGTACTAATTGATTATTGCTTTAGCAGAAAAGCTATTTAGAAGAATTCCAAGATACAAAACTGACATGGCAACAGAAATTGCATGGCATCGAGCTATACTGTGTTTTCTCTTCGTTCATCTTGCTGAAATTAAATATGGCCAGAAGGAGTGATACAGCTTCAGTGAATCTTATGCTAATGCTTTCCCATAAAATGTTTTCTTTTCTCCCTAAATTATTGATTGAGCTATTAGAGGTCTGAAATAAAACTTTAATTAGTTAGAGGCTTCATAAAGTACGACCTGCTGGAACATATGAATGGAGTTGAAAAAGAGCCATCTGACTACAGGAATTGCAGCCAGCAGAACAAGGCACTTACATGGGCAGAAACTTAACGTTTGTTGCAGATTTCTAGTGTTTTGGGCAAAGTCATTTTCAGCAAAAAGTTGACTGATGGTTTTTAGTTGACTGCATTATGAAGTATAACGAAACACATAAAATACTGCCTTGAATCATGTTTACTGTCATTTTGAAGTGGTAATTTCACAAGAAAGTGTCCTTGTCTGTCCACAAGCTAAAATTCATGAGTCTAAGGGCATGCATCATGTAAAACAGTGCCTATTCTTGTCTGCTCCTGAGATTATTTTCATCTTCTCTCCCCTCTGTGTTCTATAGCTTTTTGCTTGAGATAAAAAGAGAAAAGTGGACCAGAATTTTGAAAGCAACAGAAGGAACTTATGTACCTGTGACTATAACTGACCCCTGTAATATATTTGAAATAGAAAAAAAAAAATCCTACTTTATGTGAATTCAGATGACAGTGAGGCTCAATAATTCTAGAGTCTGTCTTGGCTGTCTATTTGGACAGAAACCTGTCTTTGCACTATCATATTTAAGTTTGTCGTGGTTGCGCTGTGTGCACCTATCTCAGCCTGTAGCATTGGTCTGGTGATTTCATTTCAGGATAAAAGCTTGTACTTAATTATCAGTATAATTGTTTCAGGAAAAATGACTTTCAGCAGATGGGAAAATAACAGTATTAGCAATTATTATGATTTTATTGCAGGATTTGCAAAGTCTGGGAAGGTTTATTAATGATTCTGAAGTCAGCTATATCGTCACACCCAAAATATCTACCACTTCTTTTTATTGTCACTGGGACTTTATCTTTCCTTGTGGAGTACATGGATTCCAAAAAAACCCTGGTTAAAAGCTGAGAGTATGAAATCCTGGTAATAATAATAAACTTTATGATAAGCAAGTAAAGGCCTATGTGACATGTCAACAAAGGGGGATGGGAGCGGCTTTTCTTCAGACAAGTAAAAGAAGACACAGGTAAAAATAAAGCAATCCTTACTGATGATGTTGCAGGCTTATGCTTTTCTCTCCAGTGAGGTTGAGGTTAGTTTACAAAATACAGGACACCAAAGAACAAGTGGTTAGGAGAATAGGAAGCTGAAACTTCAGGAGTAGTAAGAGGGGGAAGAAGTCTTGTTGAATGAAACAAGAAGACTCAAGGAAAGGAAGAACAGGAATCAGACCATGGTGGCACCAGAGCATTCTGGAAGATACAGTTTGCCACAGCGATAGGGCTGGCTGAATAGCAGGCTTTACAGTTCACAGATTTATATATATTTTTTTTCCTTTTTAATTTGGCTTACTTTCAAATTGGAACAAATCCATTTTTTTAAGAAAAATTTCTTCAGGAAAAAAAAAAAATAAATTCCAGGAAAATGTTTTGGAAACACTGACATACTGTGTTTCCAAAACCACACATTTCCCCCTGACCCTACAGCTGCTAGATGAAACTGGCATTCAGGGAGTATCTCCGTGGGAAGGCGAGGTCTGCGGCTCGGCCTAGGGATTTCTGGTTTTGGGTCAGCCACCTTGGGCAGGCAACAAATAATGGCTTTAAACTGAACTATGAGATGCTTTAGATTAGGATTTCTGTTAAAAATTATTTTTCTTTTTTATATGTATTTTTCATGTGTTTCTGTAGCTATTTTTATATATATTTATATTTATTTATCTATTTTTCTGGAGAAGTTTGTCTAGTAGGAATTGTGGAATTGCTTGTAGAGGATTTGTATGTGCTTCCCGACTTTTTCACATCCTTGCATAGCATTCTAAGCATAGTAACAGCTGACTTGCTTTTGATATTTTGCTTTTCACAATCCATTTTAAAAGTAATCCATAGGTCATCAAACAGTTGCAACTCAAAGACTAAAAAGCCTGAAGTAGGTAGATGACATTCTGCAATCCATTCCACTCATATTTAGTGTGATTATTAGAGCTACCTGGGATATGTCAATGTAGCTTGAAAGATAATGGTTAAATTTTTTTGTAATGTTCCCTATATCCTAATTTTTTGCAATCTCTCTCTAAACGCTTCCTTTTCCAAAAAGTTTGGCTTCCTCAAGCCACTCTACGATTATGCTTTTAAGATCCAAGAATGGAAACAATAGCCCTTTTCTCTTTTTTGTGGCATAGCAACTAAGCAACACAGTTCAAATTTTTAAATGTTAAGTGTCCAGTACTCACACTGTCATGATCTACTTCTGCAGAAAAAAACCCTGAAAAACAAAAAACCCAGCAACTTGCAAAACCACGGCTAGTTTATAATGACAAATAAATTACAATCTGCTGGTGGATACCAGCATGCAGCAAAAGTATGAATAGCTCATGTCAATTATTTGCAATGAATCATTCGCTCAGTCTAACAGTGAAAGGAAAAAGAGTGAAACATATGAAAAAATAAAGTGGAAAACCACAGAAATTAGAGAAAATACAGAAAGCCTAGATTTTTATTGAGAGCTTTATAAATACTGGCATGTATATTTTTGATTAAAAGCTTTAGTGTGATTTGCTATCTGAAAAACTAATTGAATGTCTTTAGCTAGCAAAAATCTTGTTGCACATGAATTTTGCAGTTCTTTCTTAGCTGATCAGTTCTTTCACATTATGTGCAGAGTATTCATTTTGTGATTTGAAGTCTAAATAGTTAAAATGATTCAGAATTCAAAGAAGTTAAACTGATATGAGTTGATATATTTGGGAAAGTTTTCCCAGATTTGTTGCTGTTTTCTGTATAAATTAAGGTTCCTTTTCAGTATTTCAGTGATTAGATTAGGAAACTGAAATGTATTATATACCAGCTTTTCCAATGAGTTAGCTGTAACATAAGCTCTTGATAATGATGGAGATATGTTTCCCTTGGACAGTGCTGTCTTTGCTGGCAGGGGAGGCTCAAATGCAAATGAAAGATGCTTCACAGCTCTCTTTGAAATGGGTTTAAGTATTTTTGGAATTAAAAAAATTAAGACATGAGATGAATGACAAATTCCTAAATTTTGGAATTTGTAAAATATTTGAAGGCACAACTGAGCCCACATTTAGGATGTTTTCTTTTAGTTATTTATGGATGTCTTTATGTTTAGGAGAAGAGCTTACTTGAATAGAAATTTTGTAGATTTAAAACATTCCTGCAGATAAATTTCTGAGATAAACAAATACATAATTGCACATAGGATTTTGTTCTCCCATTTTGAAACATGTGAACAGTCAGTATTTGTAAATGAGTTCTCTTTTTATTTTTATTTTTTTAATGATTCACTGTCACAGTTCGAGTAAGTTTGGCTTACTGCTTGAAGTTTGAGCTCTGTTTCTTCGTTACAACACTGGCCATGACAGTCGCAAGTTATTTCTTTAGATTTCTGGTTAGATAGATATAAATCTTATAATCCTGTTTATGCTGAGTATATTTTTAGGAAAAGAACAGTACATTTGTCTTACACACGTTTTTGAATGCATCTAATGAAAATTCAGTTTTCTTGAGCATTCATACTGAGATTTCATGAAAATTATTGAAAGCAAAACCGGAAGAAATTAAAAATGCATTTGACATCAATTTTCTACAATGCCAACCAAAAGATTTCTTTACCTTTAGCAGCAAATCAGTAACATACTTCGGAGCAGAAATTTGGCATTTTAACATCTTTATCCCAAGTTTAGGTAAAGTTCAAATGGATAGCTAATGCCACCTACCAACTATAATTATAATAACTTAAATGTGTAGATGCGAGAGTTCTTCCTGTGTTTCTGTGTTTCTATATAAATAAATAAATATATACTAAGGAATCGAATATAGATTATTTCTCAGGGTTTGATTCTACTTCTAACTTGCCTTAAGATTCACTTTAAAATAGGTGATTACTCTCTGTTTAGGGAACTCAGTACAATTTTAAGGCCTACAGACTCTTCTGTAACCCGCTTTGCTCCGTATTCTAAGCGACTTTGTACATTTTCAGCAGCTGGCCCTTTGCAATTTTTGCTTACGAAAATGTAAAACTGAACAGTTAATCTTGCATAAATATTTATAGATAATAAAACTGGCATGTAATTTGATACTTTTCTCAATTTAAAGAAAAACATTTGTTGAACTCTTGGTAATATTAATTGTGAATAATTTGGCAGTGCTCCCATTTTTTAAGGTGACAGTTTACAGTTGCATTGTAACATAATCTTATTCGAACTCTGTACAATCTGTTCCAAGGCTAAGGAGATTAAGAACAGAAAAAAGAAAAGGAAAAATGTGTTTTCAATCAATAGCTAATATATACATTCATGAGAGATTATTTTTAGTTTTAAATGCTCATTGTTATATTTGGAAATACTTAGTTTAAAATGAAATGTTAGAGTGTAAGAGCATGTAAAGATATCTCATTACATTAAACAGAAATCATGTTTTCAGTGGTTGCCTTTTCTATAGTTTCACTCATCTTGTTCTGAAGTCTCTTGGTAGTACTTATTGTAATTCTCTTGGTAGTTCTTACTGTAATAAGATGGATTTTTGAGAATGCATTAGGGAGTTCTAGTTGGGCTGTTTTACCCTAATATCCCCAAATACTATGTAGTATAATAAAACCCAGTGTGATTAGAAGATGGTTGTAGAGGTTCTGCTGTACTGCAGTTTGACATTAGTCTTAATGCTCTCTCCCTCAACAGAGATACATGGCCTGGGATGCAGTGATTAAACCAAGGGAAAGCCTTCAACTGAACCAGAGTCAGTTTTCTTACTGAAAGAACACTTCCTCATTGCCACTAAAATTTGAGAAAAGGCAGAGCACATGGACATAGCATGTATCTTGAACTGTGTTTACTGGTTGTAAGTGCTGGTTGAAATTCTAGGATAATTAATAGATAGAACACCTTCGTTCTTTCGCTGTTTTCTTAGGTTTAGTTTTCAGGATGTCTTGCGTAGGTGCCTACACATTTTCAAACATTTGATTTTCTTTTAAGTGTTGTCTTAACTCAGAATTGTCTCGAATCAACAAATAACTGCAAATAAGCAACCTTCCATTTTATTTAGATGGAGAAACCAAGTTGCATTTCAAGTTTTGTACTACTTGGGCCTCAGACTAGTAATCCCTTTTAAAGTCAATATTGATTTGGTAATCTTAATTAAAAAGAATTCTGTTTAGGCTCTTTTGAATTTGTATTTTTGTATACAGCTGTATAACTTTACAATAGTAGCTCTTGCGCACCTATAACATCTTGTGTTTAAACAAACAGTGAGTGCTAACCTTCCTCACCTCAGGGTTCCTCCCAAGCCTTCAGGTAGCTAGCAGCTGATAAATCCAGTTTCTAGGTTACCAGTGAAACAGATGGTAACACACAGGAAAGAAAAAAAAAAAAAAGGGAAGAGAAAAACATGTTTTTTCTGCACTTATTTAATTATGTTTTCATGTTGTTCATTAGGTAACTTAACTTGTGCTAAAAACATATTTAATTCCAGGAAAAAGAAGCTGCTTTTGAAAATGTGACTAAAATACCTGTAAGAATTTTGAGATATAAGTTCCCAACTGTTAAAACATGCTGTCATGCAGTATAACAACATTTAATACATGCAACCATGTAATTATGCATAATAACTAATGATCATTGTGTATGCTGATAGGAAGGATAAGGGGGGGGGGATTGTTGTGTGTTTAGCTGATCCTCTGCACCTGCGGAAAGCAGACAGCTTTTCTCACTGTGGAGGAAACAAGATAATGACAGTATGATATTAAATGCAAACATTAATTCTTTGGAATAAAATACTGAGAAGAAGTCTCAATTAAGGTTTGTTCTTGTTAACAGCAGAATTATGTTGTATGTCAGCTTAAAGACAAATAAAAGACTAGTGGAATGAAATCCTTAATTCTCTGTTTACCACATAGCTGCTAAATCCATTATTACTACTTTGGAGAAGATTTATATTGGCTATTTAAGCTTCTGTTTGTGACAAACTCTCTCTACGCATATTAAAAGTAATGAAATTGTCAGCCTGCGTGATCTAATATTTTAGACTAAAAGAAAACAAGCTGCTGTGAAAACATAATTGTACTAATACTAGGACTCTCAGCAGGTCTTATTAGCTCAGGCGTAGTCCTGCATTAATGTAGCTAAATGGCTTCTGGACACGAGGTGGCTTGCATCAGGCAAGTTTCGAGTGTGGGTGGGGCTGGCCCATGGCTTTCTACATCCAACAGTATAAGCACACACTAAGCTGATGGGTTATTTATAAAAAGCAACTTAATGTGTTTGGGAAAGATTACATTCTGCTGAAATATTTGTGCTAGCATACGGACGTGGATACCTGCTATCTGGGGCTGATGAAAGCTGGTAAAGACTACTCCCAGAGAAAAACACTGCTTTCACAGAAGGAAGCACCCCATACCGCCATAGCTGTCAAGAAACCAGTATGTGTTACCAATGTTTTCTCCATGACTTTCCCTAGTAAAGGTCTTTGGAAGAAGATTAGTTGGAAACTATTCTCTCTTACTAACAAGATTTATCTAATATTTTAATTATTAGGTTTATTATGTCATATCCTTTGTACACTGAGCCTTGGAGCAGGATCTCAAGTAGAGATGATTTGACAGCACGGGTGGGCAGGTTCCTTGTGGAGTCTCAGAGACCACTTTTGTTGGTTTCACAAGAACAGGAGTCACATGGTGATGTTAAAGTATCTCAGATACAAATATGAGATGGAGAAAACCAGCCCTCAGTCCACATAGTTAGACTTCTGTCAGTCACGATGGCTAATCTTTCCTTCTTGAGGAAAACATCTCACTGAGACTTGTTAACAAATTAACTACACTTCAGTAGTTAGTTTGGCTTCCTTATGTACCAAACTTTTTTGAAAGGAAAATGGAGCCTGCACTGTAGTGCTGGCTTTGAATAGCACTGGCAAGTTTTTATAGTGGCTGGTATCAGCACTTTCACCTAATTGTCACAGTAGCTATCTGAACACTCTTTCATTTCAGCGTAATGCAGATAAGAAGGCAATGAACTTAAATGCCCAGGTTAAATAAACTCTTTGAAAGTAAGGTCAGATAAAACCTGTTCCAGACAAATACTGATATTGGAAGGTTAGATTGGAGCAGAGGGTCTTACTGTAGTTACTGTTTAACATTTAGTCTGCTGAATGTATACCAACAGGCACATCAGTAAGGTAATTGCTTGTTTGCTGTTCAGCTTAGAACATTCCTGCAAATCCAGACTACCCCCATTGCAGCCAACTACATTGTGTTGGATTTGAAACAGTAACTACGCGCAGAACCTGAACAATGCAATCCTAACTCATTGTCATATTCTGGATTGCAGTGATAGGTGCAGGGACACAGTACAAGAATGCTTCTATTCAACAGCCCATCTGCTTCTAATAAAGAATATATTAATGGTAATTAAATACAGTAGAATCAAGAGGGAGAGCACAACTCACGTTCATATCATACTAGAAGAACATTACTACATACTTAGCTTTAATATGCAATAATCATACTCACAAACTGACAATTCCAATCAGCATTGTAAAACTATACAATTAAAACATCAGTGTAATTAAGAGCAAAGCTTTCTCATAGCCCACATTACAAACAAATGACTGTAAATTTGAGTAATGTGCTCATCATGAAATTGACTGTTAATCAGATCATAATCAGCATTATAGCCAATCATAAAAGAAATGGATTATCTGGCTTCAGAACAAAATGCTGCCCTTCAGCTCATCTATAGTCCAGATTATATGTATGTGCACGTTATATCTTGGAGCCCTTGTTTCCTGAGCCTCTGATTTCCTCTGTCTACCATTTTTGAGTTTTGTGTGCAGTTGAGGTAATACATGTCAGAACTCGGTAAATGGAAATGAGAAAATAGTCACTCAGTCATTCTAAATGCAACAGAATGAAGAAAGTGTACAGTACAAATGAAGGCTATTGGCATTGCTTATTTCTTTCCCTTCAGGAAAGCTATTTTCAACTGTGGAGATTTCCATTAACATAAACAGAGTTACTGGTGACATCAGTTCCAAGCTTACTGTTAACAGAATATTTTCACGAATGGCTTGAGAAACATGAGTGTCAGAGATTACTTCTAAGACTGTATTGCTCCTAAAAGGTGAGTTGAATTAGTTTCTTGATCTGATTGGAAGCTGATCTTCCTGGCAGATGTTTTCATCTGGAGAAATCATCTGAGCTGGTTCACCCCAGCATCACCACAGCCCAAACAAAGCAGCAGGGCAGGGAGGCAAGATGGGGAAAGAGGTTTAGAGCAGCTTAAGCAAACTTCGAAACCCATTTTGAGGGTGGTCATTTTGGTGATTCCTGACTTGCACCAAAGCTTCAGAAATCAGCTGAAGTGATTTAATGGAGTGCAGTAAGCTTGGAACGGAGATAAACAGTAGGTAGTTCCATTGAAAGCTTTCAGTTGCTTATATAAAAGAAGATTGTAAGGCTTGCAACTACAAATGCTATTTTATTACAAATTACATTTTTTTTTACAAATGAAATATTACTGATATCATAATTATAACGATGACAAATTTTGACTGCTTGTTTATAACTAACAACCTAAAGAATAGTTAACAATCTGGAAACTAATTCTCCTAGTTTCAAACTGTGAATTAGGGCTTCAGGGTATTTATCTATCCATAGTACTATTGTTATACCTGTGAGAACAAAAATGGATAAATGAGATTAATTCTGTAGAACAGAGATATATCTATTAGACCCACTTGGTACAGCTGAAAAGGGGTTTTTTTATTTATGTAAATCTTTCTTCCAAATCTGAAACTGAAGCAAAATTTTTCAAGCTGAATATAGTTGGAGAATAATTGCTTTCAGTTTAACATAATTTCCTTAAATAATTAAACAATCTGAGAGAAAAGGTGAATGGGTTGGCACCTTTGAAGCAAAGAATAACATCTTCAAGCAGAGAAATGATAAGATTATTGTCTGGCATGAGATGATAACCTAATAGGTAAGGTGACTGTTACGTCAGAGCAGTTGTGAGACTCTAGTTACCTCATTCCCTGGAAAAATCATGCACCTATTGGAATTCTATCCCAAGCACCTGAAGGGCAAAGACATAATTCTCTTGTCGTTGGCAAGGCCACTCAGAAAAGGTTCATCCCATTTGGGTCCCTGACATTCAAAACATACATAATGAGATCACGCCAAGATGCTCTGGTGCCTGGAAAACATCTCCAAAGAGAAGCTGAAAGATCTGGGTTTGACAGTCTGGTGGAAAGGAGACTAAGGGCCAATCTAACATCTGCTTACAACTATTTCAAGGTTGTAATGATCTTCAAGATATGAAGATGATGGTGCTAGGTTCTTCTTGGTAGGACAGATTATGTAGCAAAGGCAATGGCCACATATGTATCTCAGACATTATGAAAAGCATTTTCACTAGCAGGGAGATGCTGTTCTGAACGAGTTTGCCAGATAGGTTATGGAATCTCCATCTCTGGAAGTATTTAATGTCTGGCTAGACCAAGCCTTGCCCTATCTGACCAAGCGCTGGCTGTAGTTCTGCTTGGAGGAGGATGTACGAGATAATCGTCAGAATCCCTGCCCACCAACATAGTTCTGTGCTTCTCAGCTTTGAAGGCTGATGCTTCCACTTCAGACTTAAAGAAGTTGTGTGCTGCAAAGCTTTGTCTGTTTGTTATCCAGTCAGGTGAGCAAATAAAACATACCGCTTGCACAGCGTTTCATGTATTAATAAGACTAAGCTTGTGCCTGCTATCATCAGTATCCTGTCACATCGAAACCCTCTTCCAATGGTTTAATTTTTGATTGCTGTCTTGTTTTGGGCCTCATGTCAGTCAGACTGTTGTAAATGGATATTGAACTTCAGTGGTTTCCTCTATTGGTTTATTCAGTTACTTCTGGTTTATACTGCTGTAAGTGATAACTGTAGAGATTTGCCCTGAGTTGATGAGAACTCAGTGGTTATAAAATCAGTAGTATGTGTCAACATTAATGATTCCAGGGCTGCATAGATTTTATGATTGTGCTTTCTATTACACAGGCTTGAGAGGTTACCATGAGGTTAAAATACACAATTTTTGCTTTTTAAACTCTTGGTAGGTGATAATATTTACGAATGCTGGTGGAAATCCTTCCTTGCGTAAACAACAGATCTATTTCTTCTTAGCTTCTGAGAGCCAATACATATTTAAAACTCTTGTTTGAAAGAGAGGAGATAAACCGCACCTGTGCTCCTACTCTACTGCATACCTTGTTCTAAATCATTATTTTTTTTAGAGACTGTATGTGGTATATATCAAACATACTGTATGTGGAGTTTAACAGACAATAATTATAAACAACAGGATTATACACTATGACATGACAAGGATGTAACTCATGGGAGAAGAGAGAAGTATATTCTGATGATCTGTCTTTTCCACAAACATTTTTTTTTTTTTGTATATTTAATATAATTGTACGAAGCAGTGATCTTTTTTCCTTCCTAGTTGTGTAATTTCAAGGCAATAAAAAGAAGCATAATAAGAACATATGGAACACGGACTTTGAAAAAGAAACAGTTGGCAAAACTGTGTTTCAGATTGCTGTCAGAATATCAGCCTTTCGGCAAGCTTGGAGTAGAACAGATGGGAAAAGTCAAAACTGGTAATAGTTTTCCACGCTTAAAACAGGCGAGCAAGTTAACAGTAATTCATCCTTGGCATAAGATAATTGCCTTTTCATTTTTTCTTGTAGCAGTATTTGTGGGCAGGGTGTTTTTGTTCTCTCTATTCCTATACTAAGGCTGAGAATCACTGCAGATTACACATATGTGCTGAGGTTTATGCACTAAACTAGGAAGGCTGAGGTAGGACATGAGATCTCTTTGTCAGTGGAGCACTAGACACCATTTCATCCACACTGCGTGAAATGAAAGCAGTATGATGAATGGGAATGGGGATGAACGGCTGTGCCTTGCTCCAGGACCTGTTTCCACAGGATGCCTGGCTTTGACAGGCTTTGTTTTACCAGCCTGGAAAATCCTTTTGACTTCAGAAGCTTTTTTCTTCAGACTTCAGTGGGACTATGGGTGGACTGAAAGCTATGCATGCAAATGCTTCAGTTCCTTGGGGCTTGTGCATCACTGGAATTTGCATCTCTGTATTGAAGTGACTTTATAGGTTCTCAGCACTTTATAAAATACAATTTGAATATATTTAACCTTAAAAATAATAATAACACAGTTGCTACTTGCTGAGATAGATATAGTAAGTGTATCATACCACAGCAGATACAGGACTAGGTTCTTGGTTCCTGGAGTAGGGGAGAATCAGTTTTCTACACACATTTAAATGCTAAAACAAAGGCCAGACAAACAGGCCAGTCTTCAGTAACTACCAAATTTTCATCTGAATAAGAGGCAATAGACTGGTTTGCATATATCAGTTGCTCTGAAAAAATAGCTATGGAAATATTACTTAGGTGAACTCTGCATCCTAGAGGATTGCGAGTCTTCAGCATCTCCTGTTGAATTTTTATTTTTTTTCCCACAAAATACCGGAGTCTTGTTAAATGGCTGCAGAGCTGCATGCAGGCCAGTAGAGCTAAAACTGTTGAGCTTTAATTGAAACTCTGATCATGAATTTTATGCTCTCAGCTTAGTTAATTTTAAACCACCTGATTATAACAACTGAAAAGATAATGTGTACTACAAGTCTAAATTTTGAAGTGGTAGAAAGAGCATTCAGGAACAGTTAGGATGAGAAAATGAAAATACTTAAGTAATGTAGTTTAATATTTATTATCTCGGAACAGAAATTTCAACAAATGCATTGTTCCACATCTACACATATGCCTTCGGGTTTGAGCCTTTCTAGCGTGACGTCTCAGATGATGTTTTGAGGCTTACATGACCAGAAAAGATTTTTAGAAGAGGGATAGAGGGAAGTATATTGATGTATTTTTTGTTTTTCTCTTGGGAAAGAGAATTGTTGAATTGTCTCAGTAATTGATAATCTTTCTGAGCCAGAGATCTTTAATTTAATTTCTATACCTTTATGAGAGTACATAGAACACCGTATCTATAAAATACCATCCGTATATTTGGAAGGTAATTTATAAGAATTTCTTGGTGTTCTTCCTGGCATTGTTCTATTTCTTCCTGTGATAACTCTGAGGATAATGAGATTTGACACAAATTCTGATCACTTCCCATTGGAAGTCCTTATGAAGCAGCACTAGCTCTATTTACTGTGTAGGTTTAACCATTAAGATACCTAATTTGAACTAGTAAGTAATAGGACAGCTCAATGCATAACATCTTCTGCATGCTGTGGTTGCTATGAATATTGTGGTGAAACCACAGTATGAATATTGTGGAAGAATAAAGGAATATCGTCTTTCTTCTCTACCTTGCTCTGTTGGTGCATCATATAGCTTTTAAAATTTTCCTGTCAGTCATGGTATATGGCCAATTATGAAGTGCTTTCTAGTAAACAGTAGGACTAGGCAAAAAGTGCTTTATTTTACTCTATACATCTTTAGAGCAATTTTTACTAAACTGGCTGAATACCCAGAAATGCCATTTAGCAGGTAAATATCAACAGATTTTATGAGAAATCTGTGATTTTGCAAACACAAATGATTGTAATGTCATCTCAAAGAAATAAGGCCACGTGGCAATGTGCACACTGAAGAAGGAAACTCAGAAGCTGATAGCTTTGTGAAACAACTAAGAACATTACAACATGCTCTTAGGGAGGGTTCACGCTTTATCTGAGCTTGACCTTGAAAACAAAGTGATTCAAACTGTTCCAGCATTTCTAAAAGACATAAAAGGAAAACACAGATCAGTAAGAGCCAAAATATGCTTCAGTAACTAGATTTCTAATGCTATGTTTATTTAATATTTTACATTATGCGTGGTTCTTTTGGGAACATTTTACTTAGTTTAGTTTTCCATTCCTGTGTAGACTTTTTTTTTTTTTGGTAATTTATTTAACTGAGAAGCACTTACAAAGCACATGAGCAATGATTTGCTAAACAGTCCCAGGAAAAATAATTCTCAAAATATTTCAGTGCCCAAAGTGTTGCTGCTGAAATGAATGTAGGAACAAATGGAATTCTCTGATCTTATACATCAAAGTCAGACTGGAGGTGTGGAAAAAAATCTAAATACTCTGCATGGCTGCTTAAATTATAGGAATTGTTTTTCCTGTTTTTCCTTTGGAGTTTGAAGATAAAAATACCTTTAATTCATGCTGGAAGGAACTAGAATATCAATTGTGCACAAGCTGTGGTTTATGCACTTATACCTTCCTATGATATTTCCAACTCTTGCATTTTAACTCGGTTTCTTGTGTAACAAACTGAAATGAACAGATCTCAAAGGAAGTGAAATATTAACAGGAAAAATAGATCTGTGCCAGATCTGGTCAAACTGCAGAACTGGATCAAGCTATGATCCTGCATGGTCAGCTGGGGCAGACATTGGAATTAGGAGCTTTCTGTCTCATTCTGCTGTCAAGCAGTTCAGAGTAGCTGCTTGATTTTGATCTATTTGAGACAAAAGAGCTGATGGGAGAAAGCTTAGTGAGGCTGGAGGGAGAGTCTGTAATGAGAGCAAGCAAGAGAATCAATTAGCTGCCAGGGTGGGACCAGAGACTGGAGCAGTTTAGGGAAAAGAGACGCAGTGACGCACTCTCCTGGTCCCGACAGCATGGTGTGCTGAGGAGGGTGTTGGACTACGGGGGAATCATATGTGATCAAGTAATTAAAAATCTATCTAGATGCCTATTCAAAAGGGAGGTGAAATGAATTTTTCAGATTAATCTAATTCTCGAATTTCTAGTTGTTTGCTCAGTGCCACAGCTTTATTTTGCTTTTAACATACTTTCTTTGGGTGTCTCATTTGAAGTATTCTTCAATAAATGGAAAGGTTATTTAAAATTGTTTTTAATTCGAATTACGGTGGAGCTGGGTTGAGGGTCTGTTTTCAATTCAAGGGGAGTAAAAGATAGTAAACAGACCTAATATAAATATACATTTTAGTGGAGCTGCTTTCCTGGTAAGGATTATTTCACACATTACCATTCCCCTGAACTTTTAAAAATAATATAAACAGACAAACCACACAGTAAGGGAAATTTGCCCTTAAAAATAAGCAAAAAATCTTTCCTCAGCAGGCTTGCAAAAATGGTATTTAAAACCCCCAATTCTTCTCCACTCTTTTAAAGGCTGAAACACCGGGCATAGATCTGTTTCTGATCATTTATGAGCTAATTACTGCACTTTGTACTGAAATAGCTCTCTGGGATTAAAAATTCTGGTTGCAGCTGTGGAAAGAGAAATTCAGAATATTAATGAAGCAGGGATTTTTGTTACCTTGAGTATTTTTATCCAGTTTTTTGTATTTTGTCCTTTTCCAGTATAAAAAGCAAAAGAAATATAGAACAACAAAACCTGAAAACTGTTATTTGATTATTTTTTAAACTTTAATAACAGAGGAGAAAGATATAAATGATTTATATTATTGCACATTAAATGTAACTTCACCATTTTAGTATCATTGGAATAATAGGAAGATATAAGTGGTGAGCAGCAGAAGAGGACAAAAGCTCTGCAAGGCTGAGACCAACTTTTCATAAGGGATATTTTTTCCATTTTAAGATTACAAGGTGCAGTCCAATGAAGACAATTATTTGAAAAGATATGCAAAGAATTAAAGTAATTTCTTTTTTCTTGCAAAGTGGTTATTGTGCCAACACTACTGCCTCAAATCTCTACACACTGTATTTTTTCTTGGTATGCGTGCGTGAGCAGAGACAATGTTCCTGAGGCTTTAGGCTTCCAGTGCAGGACTTCAGCCTCAGTGACCATCCATGTGCAAAGTAACCATCTGCCTTCTACTGGAGATGCTGCTGCTGCTGAGACACTTTGATTAAACCCGTAGAACATGGCTAAGCTGCCTCGCAGGAAGAAGCAGACCACTGAAATCTACTATTTCTGCTGAACCTTCTTTCTGTGGCAGAAGACATTCTTCTCTCAGCACCACAACTCCTCCCTATGGTGTTTGACTTACAGCTGAATTATGGACCTGCAGATTAATACATGCACGATCTGACTAGCCACTTCTCCAGGGTGCTTCTGATACCCGCGCAGGAGCAGCCCCGTGCAGGCAGTCCTGACAGCGCAGGTCCTGCCGCTGGCAGAGCGTTTTCCTGGGGCCTCCTTACATTGGGGCAGGAGCAGGCTCTGCGCTGGCTAATCTTGGCATGCCACATCCTGCAGACAACCCCCAAGTTCCTACAGCATTTTCCTCTTAAAACTTGAATGAAACTGCCATTAGACTGCGTTTTTCTGTTACTGGACTTGAAAGGAAAATTTCTGAAAACATACTTTTTGAAGGACGAAAAGGAAAAAGAGGTTTGTTTGAAATTTGTGACTCGCAGTGCCATTGGGGTGAGTCCTAAACTGTCAATAAACTCAGGCTGGCAAAAATAGTTCTGCATTTGTTGAAAATGGAAGGAGCTGTAAAACGTTTCTTGAGTAAATAAACATATTTGAAGGGCCATTATTTTTTCTCTGCAATGTTTTCTTAAAAAGAAAAAAGAAGAAATATTTTTAATGGTATTAACTACTACAGCTTTGGTTGGGAATCACATCTTTTCTTCTAGGAAGAGGCTTCCATGAGGTGCAGTGATTTGCCTTCTCAGATGCATATGATTTGTCTGGATCGATTTTGGCTTTTGGTATTGACAGAAATGAGCTGGGCTGAGCCAGCATTATGTGATGGAATGCAACAGAACACCACAACTAGTCCAGGAGAAGTGTTTTGAGCAGCTGGACCACATGTCTGCAGAAAGCTTCCCCATTGTGCGGCAGCAGTGCGTTACACATCAAAAGTTACAAAATGGAGGCCTTGTCCATGCATGCAGTTATTAGAAAAATCACAGAAACAGTTTAACCACAGCACTCTGATTAAACATGAATTAAGCAAAATGGTTTAAAAACTGCTTTGGAATGTCATTTTTCCGGAGTAAAGCACTTTCTGCATGCATTTAACTTTACCATGAATACTCCCATTGATTCCAATGGGACTGCTCTCAGTAATAAATTAAACACTTGTAAAAGTTTGCAAGATTAGCCCTTTCCCAGTGGAATTATTTTGAATATATATTGGCTCAATAAGGGCATGAATAAGTCTAATTTATCGAAGAAGTATTCCTCAGAGAAGGTGATATATAGGTGTATTTCTAAACATAGAGTTCAGACACTCTAAACTTCAGTCCAAATTTGGGATAGGTGTGCTCCACACTGTGCTTTAAAGACTATATGCATGGATTAATCCAATTTTTTGACTTGGAGAGCAGCTCTACAAACAGCTGTATTGGCACAACACAGATGTGCTACGGTGGGAACTTCTTAAGCTCAAAATGCAGCCACAGCTTCTCCATTATAGAATTACTGCTTCAGTCTTACCATGCCCAAGGGTGAAACTGTAACCTTTAGCGAAGAGCCTCAAATCACTAGAAGATGAGCGAGTTAGGTGGTTAGGATTGTAATGTCTTAACACCCACTGATAAGATTATACCAAGGTGAAATGGAAAGGAGAAGGGTTTCTGCGTTTTAATGGAGGCAAGCCTTGTTGTGAAAGAAAATGCAGAACATGCAATGCCAAAAGAAAAAGTAAATTGTTTTAGGACAAACTGGTTAATATCTGAACCCAGAGTAGATAATCAGGTAATAATAACTTATCACCTACAACCTTCAGATATAAAGAAGTAGAAGAGAAAAAGTGAATGTGATTTCAAGTGTTTTCGGGAAATACACTAAATGGATTAGAAACAAAATGAACCAGTAGAAGAAAACAAGTTCATGCATACTCTGCAATTGGCCTTGAAGAAGCAAAGAAAAGCAAAAGTGGCCTGGCAGTAATTAAAAATATATAGTATCATGTTTCTCTGTAAAGCATTGTTACCAGAGTCAGTCTGTTACATGCATCAGTAACAATTTGTGACTTTTGAGGAACGAAGAATACTTCTAAATATTGTGTAGCCACTGATAAAAATCAGGTAAGGGAACACTGGGAAATTAGTACCTGTTCTCTTTCCCTGCAGAGAGAGAGGCGGAATTTCTTGTACCTATCTGCTGTCAGTTTGATTGATATAACTGTGGAGAGGGAGTTCACGCTTAGTTTGCTTAGCAGTTGTTGTTTATTAAGAATGGCTAATAGTACTCCATGACAGATCTAGCTCTGCTGTCATACTTGCAGTCCTTCCCAAAAAGCTGCAATTTACACAATATGAACAACTATAAACAATGAAGAACTATTGTATGGCAGGAGCCCAAAGAACATTTATTGTTTCTTCCCTGCACTCTCTTGCTGCTTTTGTGCTTGTGACTTTCCCAGGTACAGCATTTTGCACATGTTCCAAAGAAACTGTTTCACAACAGCAACTGCTTAAAAGTCATTGTGCTGCTAATTTAAGAAATTATATGTTAAAAATATTATTAAACTGATGTTTACAGTAGTCAGCTTACCCTTGGTTGTGTCTTTAGCTTGCTGTTATGAACTGCTTGGAATCACAGCAGAAAATGTTCAGCAAAAAATGACAGCCTAAGTAGGTTTCTGAATGGCCATTTTTTCCCCCCTTTTGTTAATCTAAACTTAAAAATTGTAAACTGTCATGTAAAATTAATCAAATCCTAAAATATATGTTAAAGAATACCCATTAAAATAGAAGAGAACAGCAAAACCATATTAATGACTGTATGTGTAACAAATGTAGCATGGAGGAATGAATGATCATGCTCTCACACACACACTCTTTCACTCTCACACATACTTGTTTGCGTTATAAATTAATGTGGAAGCCTTTCATTGGTAAAATGGAAGAGCCAGTTGTTTCCAATCACATGCACAAGTGAAAGCATGGGTGTAACTAATTATGCAGTCACTTGTGTCTCAGATGGAAAAAGGATTAACTCTCCCTATGCTGCCTTTTTCCTCTCCTAATGCAGAATAGGGTCAATTAACATTTTAAGTCTTCAGATATGCAATAAAAGACTCTTACGCTAGAAATGTGAAAGAAAAGGCCTGTGAACGGTACATTTTTATTGCGGTTACACAGTGAATGGATTTCTTTGTTGTAAACTGAAACTAGCTGCTGGATTAGATTGGTGTAAACACAAAAAAAAATAGTATTTTATAATGCTTTGTAAATATAAAAATATTTATGTATATTTGTATAATCATAAACTTCATCTTGGAAATATTTTACTTTGAGATTGTTGTGTATGGTTTCCTTAGCAATTTATAAACATTACAAATAAAAATCGGAGCTCTCCTTTCTTCTTTCAGCCTGACTTCAGTTTTGTAATGAGTAGAAATTGTCCTTTCACTGTGTGGGTTGTTTGGGTTTTTTTTCCGTATTTAGTAAGATTTGATTTAATATCCAGTTCTAAGATATATTTGCTTCACTATGTCTTAGTTTCTTTATATCTTGTAGTAATATATATAAGGAACATATAAGGTAATTAGTCTGCACAGATCATTAAATATAGGGTGAAGATTTTATCTTCATTTTTATTTTTTTATTATTATTTATTATTTTATTTATCTCCAGAAATTATTTTATTTAAATTAAAGCATTTCAGTTTGTTTGAGTGGTCATGACTAACAAAAGCACACTAGTGCTCTGTGGTGCATGCTTCTTCACATTTAAATAAATAGACTGGAATCTCCTTAGTGTCAAATGTTGTATTTGCGAAAATGTAATATTTTGTTAGAGAATCTTGTAAGAAAAACAGAGAAAATTAGAGGCCAGTTAACACAGGTTATATTTCTTGCTTACATTTAGCATCTCCATGAGTTTGAGAAAGTAGGCATAAACTGAAAATGAATTTGAACGCGCTTTCTCATGTAAGTCACTGGGTTACAGGCTATCAACAGTGTATCTTGTCAAGTCTCTCCCGTGTGGTACATTTCCATTTTGCACACAATATGTTAACGTTCATTAAAGCAGACAGTGTGAGATGTGAATAACACTTTAGCCTGTGGGTTAAGACACCTGGGTTCCAGTCCCTGGTCTGGAAAATGTTTAATAATTTATGCAGAGGGAACAGCCTCAAAAGGAAATAGTGAGGAAGCGCAGCGACGGGGCTTTGCGGCTTCTAGTTCCAGAGTTAACAGACATCTTTGTATGGACATTTTATATGGCAGCTGTGAGCACTTCTTGCTCCTGAAATTCAGGTCGCTGGAGCTGTAGATTTCCAGAAATTCGTATACAGTTGCTGAAGGTCTTCAGAGTTGATCTAAGAGGAGGAAAGAGGTTATGCTGCTTATGCACTTAGCCTCAGTCAGATAAATGTACTCTCTCTCGGATTTTTTATAATGAATAGAAGAAGAGTAAGATACTTCTCTGTAAGGTGATGTGAATGTGAATCTGAAGCAGATGCTCTGATCTTTCGCTTTGGAACTGTCTGTCTTTATTAAATATCAGACTGGTTCTTTAGAGTCTGTGTCTCAAGTTAGGCAGTATGACTACTCCTGCTGCTGTAGTAATTAGCTTCTCCAAACCACAGCCCTAATGTGGGAAGGAGTTGCATAGTTAGGTCCCTAAGAACTGAGCAGAGTAAATGCCCAGTGGGCACATACAGTAGTTTTATATGATGCTTCTAGGCATTTGAAAGGTCTCTCTGTTTTGTTTTTTTTTCTTCTAGCCCTAAAGAAATCTTTAACTTCTTTGTGCATGAGTATAAATACTTACTTAAAAAAAAAAAAAAAAAAAAAGGAAAAAAGAGAAAAAAAGAAAAAAAGACAGAGAAGACAGAGGGGAAGAGAGAGCAAGATAACCTTCCTACATTCCTGAGTCAGTGCCTGTACTGGAAATGCACATGGGCTATCTACTGGTAGATTTGACTTCTCAGTTACAGTAAAACCTTTCTGATGCTTTTATTTCAATAGTTTTTGTTGAACCAGCTTTTGTGACTGAACTTATCAGAGAAATCATGAACATAAGGCTGAAGAAAAGACCAGAAGAAACGTGGAGAGAACAGGAATACTTCTCACAGTGAACACGTTTCTCTGAAGTTACTTTTGTAGTATTTGCTGAAACGGTTTCCTTTTTAACTGCTTCTCTGCTACAACTCCTGCTAGCATAGATACAAAACATATTTAGGGGAGTACAAGAAGGCAGGGATTGTATGATTAGCATTGCTTTCCATATCCATTCCCTCTGATGAATCCAGCAGTTCTCAAATGGGAATTGCTTTGGCTTTGCTGGAGTTTCCAAAGAGCAAGAATTGGAAAAGACTGCTATCTTGTGGCTGAAGGGCGAGCAACAACTGAAAAAGACAAAAGGGTTTTTTACTTCCTCATCGGCCTGTTATATCTGGCTTTGTATCCATAATAATAAAAATACATTGCATAAAATCTGGAGTCTTGAAAAAATAGATTATTTGATTATTTGTGAGACTTCGGACCTGGGAGGACTGAAGAACTTCCCCAGATAAGCTGAGTTTTCCTCTGGCTATGATTTAGATTACACTCCTAAATTCAGAATACCACTGTCAGGTTTCTAATTCTGGAGTTTGCATACCCGTCTAGTTCAATACAGTTTGAGCATGCTGACTCGGCAGACACAATGTTGCTGGTGCATGTTATCTGGAATTTTCTGAGAATGTTTGTGAATGCTACTTCATTGCAGGTTTTAGCAAAGACAAATACTTGGTATAAGTTTTTAGAAGTTCCTTGCACTTTATTTTAGAAAGTTCAAGCATTTGGTTTCTGATTTCCAGTGCTGTGGGGCCAGACTGTCTTCTCCTGTTTTAGGCAACAACTTCTATCTATCTATCTTATACATGCTGTGATCTCCTGCAAACTGATCTTGCACCTGCTTGAAAACATAATAACCTCAACTAATTCTAATATTGCAGGGCTGAGGTCTTTGGGATCAATTTCCATCAATTACTTCAGTGGAGTTCTGTGCAGATTGGTAGAATCAAACAATTTAGGTGTTCCGGTTTTTTGTTAGTTAACACTTCACAATTTCCTATCAAGAAAAAATGTGCTTCAGATTTTTGTCTGTTCTTTCCAGTGTTAGCTGTGAATTTTATTTCCAGGTTATGATCCTGTCTTAATTATGGCTATTGGATTTCTCTTTGTAACATCTGTCTTCTGTGACTGATAATCTATTCTCTGTCCAAATCCCAGTGAAGCCTTCAATCCATAAAATTACTTGCTTAGTTCATTAATATCTTAAACACAGGAGAAAACTAAAGACTTTGAGGACAGTGATAGCTTTTAAAAAAAGATGATCTAATTTACCAGTATCTTTGCTACAACATAAAATGTTATTCATTTGGGAATACTGTCACTATAATGTTGGAGTTCCTAACATTTAAATGTAAATGTTATTTTTTTTTTCTTCCCATACATCTGACATCCTTTTTTTTTACTAGATATACTGATAGAATTCTTAAACCAAAGAAAACTTCTGATTCAGTCCTTATACTGGTAACACTAATACACAAAAAATGACATTAATGAGACATGAGTTCGAGTCATCAAGGGCTACAACTTCCAAATGGTAGAGCTTAGATCAAGCTTTAGCCCTCCAGCACTAAACTTAAAATATTATTCTCAAGCTGTTGATAATATCAAGTCAGAAAAGAAACAAGAACTATATTGCCAAAAAGGAAGTAGCATGCCACGGGGTCAGGAGTGCCTGCTTTGCATTTAATCCTTCAGCATCTGAAGGGGTGATCTGACAGAATTAGTGTTGGCATGGTTGATTGCACTTGATTCTTAATGCTGTATGGTTGCAAGATTGCTGTGATCCCTAAATACAGAGGGAAGGAATAACTAATAGACGAAACAGGAAAACCTGTGACCATGTGTAACATTGTGATAGGAGACAGGAGTTTTGGCAACTGAATTTTGCTTGTAAATGGGCCAGGAGTGGATTGAAAGACTCTTCAACTCAAGGTTGAAGAAGCCCTTCTGTTCACATACATCTCTTCACTTTTACTCTTCCCTGCTCCACATTCGAGTCACCTCAGAATTTGAGAGCTGTGATAACAATGGGTGGAATTCTGTCTCAAAAAATGAAAATTGCTTGCATTTTTTTTTAGCTGCAGCAATTCTTCATGTGTACTGGAAAGCACCCTAGGTCGGTAGGAATAGCTGTGCACACATTCTGTGCTCTAGTACTGCACAGCAGAGCACATAGTTTGGATAAAGTCTGTATGCTTATCCGAAAGGCATCCAACTGCTTTGCTTCCTTCCTCATTCCCCAGTGTCTAAAATACATCAAACCTTACCTCCAATCTTAATTTCTTTGATATCCTTTAATTCTTAGTATTTCCTCAAAGCACTGGTCATTTTGTTTGCTGGACTTTGCAGTGTGGATGGGTCAACAGTGGGGCTCTAGCTAGCCCTGTTCAGCAAAATGAGTTAATGACAGGTTTTGGCTCAGGTTAATGCATTATGATCCATGCAATATATTGCAACAGATACAAAAGTTCATTCTTGGTAGAAACATTGGCAATTCTTTCTTACAAATTATTCTTGTACTGTACTTAAGTAAAATGCTTATGAAATAGTGCTTAATGAAGGTTGACTTCCCCATTTAAAATAGTCTAACAGATTCTCTTCACCTATTTAACCTTTGTAACAAATTAAAATATATGACTAATGTACTAATTTTTTGCCCCTGGACTCGTAAGTTTGAATGCTTGTATTTCAGGCCCTGGAAAAATCATTCTCTTTCTTCTACCTGCCTGAGTGTGCTGCATTTCAGATTGCCTTAATGTGCTGTATTTCAGATTAAATCTTCTCTGAACTTGTTTGTGTTGAAAGAAGCAACAAGGCTACTGGTACAATACTATGTAAGAATTTGAAAGATCTCTAGGTAACGTTCGCTGTATGTGTACTGTTTCTATGGTAACAGTCTTTCAGCTGTTTCATTACTGCTTTCCAGGCTAGATACATATGAACCAGATGGCAAGTGAGTTGACATTTTAGTTTGAGTCATGCCAATTGAAATCAACAACCTCATGTTAAGTATGCTAATCCTTAATTGGAAAGTATATCCCATTTAGACTGCTGAATTTGCTGAGCTTTCATTGAAGAAGTCTCCCTACAAATCTCTGTTGAAATCTACTAGGATAAAGCAGACTATACAAGCAGGGCACACACTATCTTCTCTTGAAAAAAAGATTTGTTGGGAGGAACTGATGTGATACTGAAGATTACACAGTGGTTGGCTTTTGTTTTCTTGGGTGGGTCTTTTTGTTTGTTTTTTTTTAAGGAAGAATGCCTTTTTGGACTTGGAGACAGTGTTTAATGAGGTCACAGTAGTGCTGAATGAACTGCAAAATCCTGAAAGTTTGGCTTATGTTGACTCCTGGGGTTTTAGTAACTAGGCTTAAAGCCATGCATCCAGAAGGCTAAGGGATCCTATAGGGGCTGCTCCTGCTGCTCAGAGAACTGGGAATTTCTAAGGGTTTCCATTACACCAGTTACGTTTTCAGGGAATGGGACAGAAAGCAAGCAGCAGGGATAGGAAAAAAAAGGTGCTCTTAATCAACTCATCTGCTGATATGAAAGGTATCCTGTCTTCACATGTCCTCACTAAAGGAAATGTAATAGTTGTTTATGTTGAAGACACTGTTTCCTATGGTTGTATAGCTGGTCAACAAAAAAGATTGGTGTTTGGTTTTTTTCTGCTTTTTCTGTGAAGACTCTCAAACAACAAATGAGATAAATTGGCTCAAATGTTTGGTGGAGGATGAATCACACATTTTAATGAAATTTCTTTTTTGCATTTTGAATGAGAAATCTAAGCAAAAGTTGAGGCTATTTTTATAAAGACTAACCTTAAAGGATCAGGTCATCTTCTGCTGTTTTATCTTAAGTTCTTGTCCTGTGCTCCTTTGCATGTTTAGAATCCTCTCCAAATAAAAGGCAGGAGGAGATGAGGGAATGCTTTCAAAACACGTGACTTTTTCTATTTGAAATGAAATACTTATTTTGAATTTTCAACCAAAAATAATACAACTTTATTTGGTTGTAAAGATACTTTCTGTAATGTTTGAAATGAAATGAAATGAAATTCATTGCATTTCTTCGATTTTTTAAAGAAAAAAGAGGAGGAGGAAAAAAAATGCCCTTTCACATTCCTGGTAAATTACCTCTCAGGTTTCATAGCTATTAGGTTTCAGATGTTCATGTTTTACCTTGGAAGATCTGACATTTGAGGGAATCCAGCACTGAAGATTAAGTAAAAGCAATGAATTTCATAAGGTACATGATAAAATCCAAGAGTTTAAATCTCTGAAATAATTCATGGGGGATGATAGAACACTGGAAACAGTATGAGCCGTGTTTTGGCTAGAGATTGAATATGGTCTTTATTGAAGGAGTTTTGCATGATCAGCATTCAGTTTTCTACATATCTCTGCTAACACAGCTACAGAGGGAGGGTGACACCTAACTGACATGGCTAAGACATAAAAAACCCTTTGTTAAAATGCTGTGGCAAAATTTGACTTGTTACTTGTGCAGACTTAGCAAAGGGTTTAGAAGGTCTACAACTCCCATGAACATCTCCTGCTGTAGAGTGTGTATTTTCTGATTTTTGCGATGCTGTGGTTATTGCACATCTGGCAATTTTTTCTCATCTATACTTTGGCTGTATCCATGCTGGCTCTGCATAGCTTGTTTCTCTTTGTGCCTAGAATAAGCCATACGGATTAAAGTGTGTGGTTTGGCAGATAGAACCTATGCTTGCTCCGCAGTGTTTTGCCAATGCATTGTCTGTAAAGTAGTCCTGGTGTTGGGTAAAAGAAGGACAGCGTAACACCCCTCTCCTTTCAGTGTAATGAAGATACGCTTCAAGTTTTCTTCAGTTCCTGTGACTGCTGCATGGGAGCAGAGAGTCAGAGAAGTCATGGTGTCACATGGACCATTTGAATTCCCATTCTTTGGGCAGTTCAACAGTTGTGTCTGTAGATAAAGAAGATGATGGTCAGATTCTTCTTAGTTTTTCTCCTGTGGACTAGACCATGTCAGTATCTCAGCCTGCCATAGTCTGGCTAACAGATGTGAATCTTTGAGGACAGGGACAGCTGATAGTCTGATGGGAAACAGCAAAGATGCACATCAAAAGACGTGTATTTTTTTATTAGTCTAAAAAGCTTGTGCCTCTGTGACTATATCTCTTGAGTTCAGTCTCAACATTTAACAATCCACCAAAGAGAATTAAATTACATATGTGCCATGCATCACTTACAGATGAGCAGAATGAGTCCTTCTATACAAAAGTATTTACCATTGTGACTGCAGCTGCAGAATTGGGCACATTTTCAGCTTTTGTATGAGAAGAAACATGGCTGGAAAAATAAATGAAACATGGCTGAAGCCTTTTTGTGAAAGAACTCTTCAGTAAGAGATTTGGTATCCTATTTCAGCCTATTTTAATTGTTTTGAGTACAGTCTCATCCTACAGGTGCCATGTGAACAGAAAGAATAGATAAGCAGTAAGCAGTACTATTAAAGTCCATGAAATTGGCGAACTATTTTACTTAATCTTGTTCCATTACATAGAATGAAATTCTTTAAATATTACAATTCATACAGATTCATAGCCCAGTCAATGTTTAAGCTTTCACAGGATTTCTATTTTTGATGAATTGGTATTACATGTTAAACCAGTTCTGAATACAAATTGTTCTATTCACTTACAAATGTAGCAGCTACATCATTTTGCAGCTTTTGGAAGTGCTAGGGATCCAAGGGAATCACGGTGTTCAAAATCTCATTACTTATTTTGAATTTCAGCCCCGCTTGTAGTCATCTTTGTCATCTTGCAGTTGCGAGCTGATTTATAGCCCAGAAAATTCTAAGAAATATTTAGTAGGTTAAGTTTTCTATTCTCTATACAGATGCATAATTTTTGCTCCCTAGAAGAAGTTTTGCCACAGACCGATGGCTTTATGGAGTCAAGAAGTAGAGACTGAAGTAATCAGTTGCACCTACTAGCAAAACCGTAAGAGTCTGGGACTTAAGCAGCACACTTCAAATTAGTTAAAAAGCACTGCATATATATGATTTGATTTACCTATTGTTTCCAGTGAGAGATGATGATTATTATTATTATAATCGCCAGTAAACGCATTTTTACATACCCTAAGGTGAAATTTTGAAGTAAAGGTACATATCATAATTCAGAAGTGCAAGTGCATAAAGGTCTTAGCTAGAACATGACAAATGATGTCAGTAAAAGTGATGCCAGATTTATAAAAAGGATGGCTAAAACTACAAAAAATGACAAGAACAAAAGTCGAACGATCACTTTGAACTAACATTCTGGGCTCAAAGGGGCTGTTTCTCTGTGGCCCTCTGAAGACCTCAACTCTCAGGACATGGACTGGTGAGATTCCTTTAGCAAGATGATGCACCACTGCTCGGTTTTCCCTGTCTGTATATGCAAACAGCAAAGTTCATCTGTTGAAAGACAGATTATATTTCTCTGGCTTGCTGAATATTCAGTTGTCCGGCATCCTGATGTAGGACTTTGTGGCAATAGCTGTTCCAGCTTTAGCTTAAAATAAGAAGTCTATTAAAAGGTACCAAACACAGGCTTTGGAACTTCAGTGATGAGATATCTTATACTAAAGAGAGATTGCATCTGTTGAGTTGAAAAGTTTAAAACAAAAGTTCTGAAAGCAAATCCCTTCTCTGCTCTGCTCTGCTCACTCATGGTAGAGTGTATTTTTTTACCCTCTGGTCTGACTTTGTAGTTCAACAACTTTTCTGACTTCCTTGGTTGCAGCAAACTGTATATAGCCCTGCTTGGGGCCCTGGGGAAGTTTCCTTTTTTCTGTCTTCTCTTGACTCTGGATTTGTTCTGCCCACAAGCAAGTTCCCTGGACCACTTAGAGAAACTACTAGTCTTGCCCTGAGCAACAGGGAAGTTTCTCTCACCTCAGTGTGCTTAGTAGCTTGTGGGGAAGACTCCCTTTAGATGGACCTGGGATAAAGGAAATGGAGTAGCTTCTTCCTTACTGTCCTGTTGTGCCACTTTTAAACAAAACATAAAATGGGAATTTCAAATAACCAAAGACAGCAGTTTTTACGTCCCTCAAAATTTGCTGTCAGACACAAAGATTTGAACTGAGAAATGTTGGTACCACAGTCAAATTTCAGCTTAAGTTTGTCCCTTGCACTGTACTTGTTTCATTAGAAATGCAAATATACTTGTAACCTTTGAAAAATTGTAACCTCTGATAAACACCATCTTTTTGGAGTCAGCCTGCTTAACAATAGCACCTGGAATCAAATCACTCAGCCATTCATTACTTGACATCAATTAAAGCTCTCTTGTGACTGGCCCCACTGAAGGGAGATATGGCTCTCCAGGGCTATACTGTGCATTACAAGGGTAAAAGCAAGGTGTTACTTAAGTGAGCAAGCTTTATTTTAGCATGTTTCAAAATACTGACATGGTCCATGTTTATACCTGTTGTCCCAGGTTTCAGAAACCACCATGTCTTTGAAGAAAGTGTGTCCCTGGGCTTATCATTTCTCTGCCACTCCTGACTGTCCCTGTCACCTCCCTGGGCTCTCCACACCCCACCCATGGCCCAGGACACCCTGTCACCCCCTGGGACTCTCAGTCCCTGCCTGTGACACTACAGCAGGGCCACTCTCCAGCCCCACAGCCCTGCCTGGCCAAGGCCCTGCTGAGCTGGGTATACCTGCAGCCCCGTGTCCCAGCTGGGCCCTGGCTTCAGCCATCACCATGGACCTGCCTGATGGGGTGGGCATGGTCCCCAGCCTGCCCAACTCCCTCCTGCTGCAATGGATGGGCCCTGGGGAGGGATGACCTGAGAGTTCCCGGCTCCCGCCATGTGAGGAGCCACCAGCCATTGCTGCTCCCTTGCCTTCTCGAGGGTAAGTTTGGGTTTTCTTCAGGTTTTAATTTAAGCCATGTTGGTCAGGCCTAGTAACTGAGTGATGCAGCCTTTAGGCATGCAAGAGATGTGTCAGTTTTTAAATGCCTGTCATCAGCTGTTGGCTAAAACGCATCGGATGGTTTTGTTTCCCTTTCCACAGTCACCTGGCAGGAGTACCAGCACACCCAAGGCCCCCAGCAATGCCAGGCTCTGTTTGGGACCCCCACAGCCTCCAAGGCTGTGCAGTCAGTGCCCTCAGAGTGTGCTTGGAGCAGGAACCCTCCCCAGCACTGTGGTCACTGTTCGAGAGGTGACCCCAGCAATATGCAGGGCTGCCACACGTAGGATGGAGCCATCCCAGGGGTCTCCTCACACCCAAGTTGCAGGCTGGGTGATGCGGGGCAGCCACACAGGGCGGCCCACATCCTGCACCTCCTGCTGCCTCATGGCATTCAGAGAAGGGAAATGACCCTTCTCCAGGGAGTCATTACTCACTACCTGGGACCCATTTTACACCACCTCAGAGTGGCGGTTTCTGAGCATTTTTTACTGTGGCAACCAAGCTGGGCAAAGCCATCTGAGTCGATCACATTCTTCTGTGTGACTGCACTCTGCACCAGCAGTCCATGCTGGGAGAGCACCGGTCCGTGAATGCCTGCTTGATGTGGGAGGGAAACGCACTCACAGACTGTCTCTGTTTTCTATGCAGAATGAATGAGGTATCCCTAATAAGAAAGGAAAATCTTTCTTTTTTTATTTCTGTCTCGCATCTCTTACATAAAATATTAAAACTAAAGTGTCATCCTAGCGTTCTTTTATGAGAAAATGCCATGTTGGCAGGCATACTTTGAATGGCTTTGTAGATTTTGCATAAGTTGATTCACATGTTTTATGGCTAGGCTTAACTTTTATGATAGGAAATGCACAGGTATTATTTTGGCTAATATTATCCTGACGATATTATACTATTTGGTACATGCTTTTGTAAGTGTATGTATGGGCATATGTATAAAACACACAGTATTTTTAGGCATTTTGTAGTAGTCATTATATCTTTAACCAACTAATTTAGAAGGGAGATGTTTAAACAACAGCAAACCCTACTATTTAGAGTATGAACAGATGTTGTTTCCACATGCAGCTCAAATACTGGGACATACTTCAATACTTTGGGTATTTCTATGTGTCAGCACATGAAACAATACTCCTAAGAACATTTATTGTCTTTTCAAAAGCTGCAGTTTCATCAACTAAAACTGAACAGCAATTAAAGGAATTCATTCTGGTAGTGGAAACATTTTGCACTGTAACTATGAGATTTTACAAATGCTTCCTTTATACTTAGTTGCTTGCTGCCATGTAGAAGTTGGATAGCTCCAACAGGAATGTCCTGGAATTGAAATCTGAAAGGAAGAAACATGCCTTGTATGGGAAAAAGAATTCTGATATAGAAAAAAAAAAAATCAATCGTTTTGATCCTAGCTTCCTAGCTAGGGAGCTGGTTTCATACTAAGGGGATTCTCTGTGTGCCAGTTGGATTTAAAGAAACATCTTAAGCCTCCTGCTGCTTCATTTTCATTCTTGGATTTGATTAAACTCATGCAAATAAAGGCACCATGGATTAATACACTAGCTGCTGAACAATACAGTAATGTCAAAGTTCTTTTGTCACGGTGGAAATGATGGAAATAAAAGAGACTATGAAACAAAACATGAACTAGGGGAGAAAATGCATGAGGTACCTACCTGGTATGAAAGCTTGTTACCAGGAACAAATGCTCACCACAGCAACTTTTTCTATGGTTGTTAATGCTTTCAAGGTTATTTCCTTAGTCCATTGTTCAAGTTTCTGCTAGTAAACATAATTTACATTCGTATCCATTCACCTTTAACTTCTGTAGAAAGCTTTATTTAAATAACATCCCTACTATTGAAATCATGTGGATGTGTGTGCTTCACATAAAAGACAGAGAAGAAGATGATCCCTGATCTTTAAATATTTTATTTCTATAACCTTTCAGGGAGAATCTGAGAGAAAAGAAAGGGAAGGTGCTTAGATTAAAAACTGACTTAGAATTGAGATTACAATTCAGGGTAAAATATATTACAGTACATTTTGCTTCATTTTCAACCAAGATCATAAATCCAAGAGACTTCAGAGTAAAGCTTTCAAATTTGGGGTATCTTAAAGTCAGTTTAAATTTCTTACATTAATAAAGTTGACTAATGACAGAGCCAAACATTGCTGCAATAGATTTAACATTTTGGAGAAACTATTTCCTTAAAAAAACCCAACCAAAACCAAATATCCCCTGTACTTCCGTTAGTGCCAACACTCTGGCTATACTTCATAATAATAAGGTTTTAACTCTGCTGTTAGTGGAACAATGCAATGTCCATGGAGGATTTACAGAGCACTTCCTCTCTGAGCCCCTTCCTTGTGTCTTTTCTGGCTAAGTTAAGGTTAAAGGGATTAGGTGAGAACCTGGAACATGAGCAAGAGGGAGGACAGGATGAATGAACATAATAAGGGACAGAAGTTTGATTTATAAACTGGAAGGGCAGAGAATAAATACTAGGAGAAAACTACTTCAGCTTGACTGGATGAGCTGCCCACACAAGAAATGCAGCGGTCTTTCGGTACTGAAAGGGGGCTCACGAGAAATAATGGGGACAAACTTTTTAGCAGGGCCTGTTGCAATAGGACAAGGGCTAATGGTTTTAAACTAAAAGAAGGGAGATTGAGACTAGAAGTAAGGAAGAAATTTTTTACAGTGAGGATGGTGAAACACTGGAACATGTTGCCCGGAGAGGTGGTAGGTGTCCTGTCCCTGGACCTGACCATTCAAGGTCAGGTTGGATGAGGTTTTGAGCAACCTGATCTAGTTGAAGATGTCCCTGCTCATTGCAGGGAGGGATTGGAGTAGATGACTTTTAAAGATCCCTCCAATCCAAACTGTTCTATGGTTCTGTGATTCTACTGTGTTTCAGGCTACCATGTTGACCAGTGAATGGTTACATGACTGAGGCTGTTTGAGAGATATCTAGTAATGCACTGCTAGGAGCAACTACACTGGCTTAAGGGTGATACTGTTCATCTAATAATTTACCGTCATGGGAAAAATGGGGGTTTTGCCTGGATTTTGAGGTGTCTATATTCAGTAAAACATTGCTTCCATTGTTTGGACTATCCCTAGGGATGAATCTTTATCTAAAAGGAGATTTGGTACCTAGCGAAGCAGTTGGGCTCTGTTTCAGTGTAAAGTACTGGTCTGGGGTTTCTCTTATGCTGTGTTTCTAGGTGTTTAAATAGGAAGAAGCATTCTCATTCTAAACTAAGCATATCCACAAATGGAGACTATATATTTATAATTATCTCAGTGATAGCATTATTAGTGATAGTAACTTCCATTGTAACTAATAGCTATTCAGGGTAAACTTGATGAGTGAGGGTTGCTGAGTAGTATGGGAATGGCTTTTATTCTCCATCCAGCTGTATGGAGGAAGGTTTCATGTGTTCTCTTTGTCATGGTCTTGTTTTTGGAACTTTCCCTCCAATCTGAGAAATAGCTGGTGCTGTGAACGAGGTTGGGTGGACAGTGAAGGTCATTTGTTTCTTCTATCAAAACACCTCAGTTCAGAGCAGGATTCGCTGATGTCTCCAATGACTCACAAAAAATCGTTCTGCTTTTTGTGGAGTTCTAGGAAAATCTATCATTTGCAGTCTCTTAAAGTTCCAAACAATTTCAAGTGCGCAAAATAGCAAGCTTGATGGTTTTAATTGGATAGGGTAACTCAGGAAATCAGTATGCTGGTTTGAAGAATCAGGTGACCTCCACTGAGATTTTGGAATTTGCAATGGTTCTCCAGATCCCACTGTGGTTCATTCTTCACTTGGCAACTGCTAAGACTCTGAAGATGCCCACGTAGAGTTCAGGAGCTGTAGTGGCCTTCCTCCTACACCCCAGTTAGTCTTGCCTTTCACAGCCTGAACCAGTACTGGCCAGTAGCCACCAGTGTGTCTCATGATGTCCTGGAGTTATAATAGCTTCCAGCTGTTAAGGACCTCTTTTCTTACCTGTCCACATCTAAGCCATCTGGCCAGGCAAAGCTGAAAGATCAGGAGGTCAGCATGGAAGTTCAAATTACCGTTACTGAGTCTTTGGATCCTCCCAGGTCCCAGCTGTCTGGGATCTCAGCCAGTGCAAAACCGCTCTGGGAATTTTCTGCCCAGTGCAAAAGCCAAAGGCAGAAACATGCTGTGTTCTGATTGATCTCCTGATAATTCAAAAGGTAGATGGAAAAAACAAATTACTTGTACACATGAAAGAAAAACCCATTAGTTTCTAGATTAGTCATAGCTCATGGGAGGTCTGACTCATGAACACTTAAGGCTTGGGGACATTAATACTACATAAAGTGTGCTTTCTATTTCATACATAAAACCTGTATTCATGCAAAGTGATGGTTGAAAAATTACCCAGCATGAAGTCCAAATTTAGATTTAAAGTTGAAAGCTCAGCTTGAACATTGGCAATTGTTTTATGCCTTAAAATGAAGTGTTAGAGATTACAGGGTAACACAAACTCTGTTATTGCCCTCCTCAGAACGTGACAATTTGGTAAAACTCTGCAGTTCCCATCAGTGGCTTCTCAAAAGCAAGGGACAGACTGGGATGCTATGGGACTGCAAGACTGAGTGGTCATCATGGGCAATGAATGGACCACAACATAGGGGGATATAAACTAGCACCACCACCACTTGCTAAGCAGTGCTGTTAGCCTTCATAGACTAGTGTGAGCCTGTTCATGTAGCTTTCAGCTGACAAAGACTGCCTCTCAGCCATGCCACAAACACTGCCACTACTGTATTATCTGTGTGACCTCCGCAGCTCTCACCATACCTACCCCATGCTCCATTGTAAAGTATCGGTGTATGCAGACTCTTCCTGGCAAAACTGCTATGGAAGAACATCGTGAGGGAGGATGTGTGGGAAGAACTGAGGAATCAGACACCAGTTTTCCTTCTCAAAGAAAGATTTTAACTTCTTTCCTTTCAGTCTCCTCTTGAGTCCTCTTCATATCAGGCTGTCTACAGTTTGCAGTATGCTGTCATTTAAAGACACCTAAGGTGTCTCGGAATAATTGAAGTCTGGAACAGGAAGAGGCTGACCCTGTTCAGAAAAGCTTTCCATGGAAGCCTGAAAGCACTGCTGTGCTGATGCATTTCACCATTTCCAAGACCCATGCTTGTCCTTACGGATGGAAATGGGAGCTGGATATTTTGTAGTATCTGTTGTTGCTCCTCAGCCCATTGGCTCTAAGTGATAAAGCAGTAGAGCTAGATGCCTTTTTGCTGTCAGTCTGTTCAAAGGAGTATTACGTAGAATGACAGTTGTGGCTAATACCCCACCTATGTTCTTAAATACACTCAAGCATATTTGAGTATAGTGTTTGTGAATTTACCCAATTAAAAAAAAAATTAAACACAAAAGTTGGTATATGTTTAGCACCTTTCTTAGTATGAGATAGATTACCTTTTAGAAGTGCCAACTTCTCTTTAATGGCTTCGGAGCTAAGACTATTAGCTGTAAGTGTCTCAACTTAGGGCAAGAGATGAAACCTGCCCTGAACTGGCAGATGAAAACCAGTGAAAACTTGTGATATTTCGAGTATACATTATCACTTTTCCTCTCTTTTTTTAACATTTAATTTCCTAGGATTTATGCACTAGTAAGCCAAGTTGTGCAGAGCAGTGAATGCTGCCCACCACAGATGGTTTGCTGGCTATGTAGATCATGAAAGTAATACTGAGCTGCTAGGACAGGCAGGAAAATGGCATGTCCAGTAAGCCTAGTGACATTTGGTTTGGTTTGGTTCCCTCCCCCTGTGCCTCCTCATTTCATGCATAGAGATAGCAATTCTATGAACAGTTTGAAAGCATGAATGCAAAAAAGGAATCTACAGATGCAAGACAGCATGGACTGTTGGTCCATATAGTTCATAATTCTTGATATTCATCTCATCCCTTTCATTATGCAAATTCACTACAACTTGAAAAATAACTACTTGTAAATCAGTTACTCAGGAAGGTGAGAGCCCACCTGGACTACATCTGATGTCACACTATGTTTAGGTAACTAAGCTATTGTCTCTTTAAAAAATATAAATTAATTCCTGGATATTCATAATCATTGGGAGTTGGAACTAGATGATCTTAAGGTCCTTTCCAACCCTAACTATTCTGTGATTCTATGATTAGAATACAACCATTGTTAGCTTAATGCCAGTGATGTTTGTGGGTTGTTTTGGGTTTTTTTTTCTCAAGTGTAGCCAGTACCCAGTGTTTCAGTTTATTTAGTGATATGAAAAGGATTAAGGATCTGTATTATCTCCTTGCTAAAGTATTTCAGATAAAGAAAAGACAGACTCTGATGCTAAACTTCAGTTTTAATTATTTTTATCTCTAATTAATGGCTTTGCTTTTTCATGCTTGCAAAACTCTTCTGTGCTTGAAAAAATGAACACAGATTTTTGGAGAGAATGCAATGCAATTTTTGAATAAATCCCATATTTGTTGCTGCTTTAGTTGCTGAATAAAATCTTGATTCGACTATGCAGCACCAAAACACTGCGAATGCATCAAGAGTTAATGTAACAGTAGATGGCGCTCAACAATTTGCAGGATTTTTAATAGCTTTTTAGAAACAGCGAAACTTGTTCTCTTCGAATTAAAGTAAAGGCAAATTTAGTGGCAACAGTAGTATAATTTACATCATTCTAGTCTACAGTGAAGGGGTCTGCTACACAAGCAGCAGGCTGATTAGGGATTAGAGGCCTGCCGGAACTGTGAGTTTTCCCATGCTTTGCAGTGCAAATGCAGTTGGGTGGTATGCTTCTGAGGTTATTCTTCTTTGATAATCTGTTCAAGCATTTGATTACTTATTGTTCATTGGCTTTGGTATCAGCAGCGATGGTATTTTCAACTACTAAATTTTTACAAAGAGGTAAAACATTTTGGCTTCACCACAGAATGGTATCTAATTTTGATTTACAGTGTTTTGATGTGGAAAAACTGATTTTTAAGATGTTATCTTTTTTATTTTTCATGTTAAAAATATGTTTCTGCTGGACAATCTGATATATGGGCTCGCTCTCTCTGAAATATGAGGAGATGAAATCCCTCTCCCGTGGTGTTTTCCAGAGGCAGACCAATTTTCACATATAGTCTACTGTAATCTTGTGGAGAAGGCCCCCTTTGTGACATATAAGGTTAGATGCTACTCTGTTTTGCAGCTCTTAACACAGCTGTTAAAATTTCTGAGCCTAAAGTCAGCACTGAAGAGGGAAGATGGATGAAAGGTAAAGATTCTAGCCTGTATTTTAAAGGAACAAGCTCAGCTCCTTTCTGCCCTGAAAGACATCCTGTGTGGCCTTGGATAACTCTGAAATCCTCAAAGAATGCAGTGCCAACAGCCAGGCATCTCAGCCTATGCGGAGAATGTGGTGTTCATTAATCCCTCTGTTCCCGAGTTCTCCTTTTGTAAAATGGAAAGAGTAATACTGCTCTACTTGCAAATATGAATGTATTATCTGTTACTGCACTATGGGGTAGGAGGTGGGTATCTCCTTTACCAAAATCCAGTGGGAACTAAATTCTCTTCATCTCCGTTGAAAATTCTCTGAATTTGTGAAGAATCAGCAAAAAGCTGGTAAACAGAACTTTTTTCATGCATTACTATAAATATCACTTTTTCACTGTGCATCCAGTCTAATGTGTTACAAAAGGTTTTCTAGCTGTGCTAATTTCATTTGAGATTGTCTTGTTTCTGTTTTTGTTTTTATATTCCACCAAATCTTCAACTTCATTGTGCGATTTTAGATGTCTACCAAATTCAGAATGGTTTAACCTTATGCATGGTTAGTGCCAGTTCTTTCTCCTCTGAGATACCATGAATCAGTTTGTATTCTGTAATAGTGGTGTTTGCTGGGTTATTTCTCATGAGAGGTGTTTGCTTACCAGGCTCCTGTTAATGTCCAAGATGTCTGTTTTCTTTCTTCAATCAATGCTTTCATTGCAAAAACATCTGGGCTGGCCCACTGGTGTAGCTTCTAGCTAGAAGCACTGGAAGCATGACTGTCAGACCTGTCATAAACTGGAAATGCTTCTGTCTTTATGTTGACATTGGCACTGGAACTGCTGCACTGAAACAATAAAAACTGGACCCAAAGGGAACAGGAAGTAAAACAAGAGTATTGGAGCAAAATGGGAAAAGCTCATTTCTAAGAAACAGGGAATTTATTATAAAACGTCTACAGTTGCATTTTTTTTGGGGGGGGGGGAGGTGGTAAAGAAAGCGCTATACAAAACTGTTCTCTGCCAACCTTGGCAGAGAACAGAAAGTCAAAATGTGCGGTGAGTTTCCCTTTTCTAAAAGCCAAACCACTAGGTTACTAAACACTGAATTACCATGACAAGGCCTATCCCCTCTGTGACTGCTCTATACCTCCTTTCTTACCTCTTGTTTGTCTTGTCATTTTTGGATTAGGAAGTATCTTTCCTTTTTACACCTTTCTGATACCTAACTCCTTCTGGGTAGTATTGGAAACAAACAAAAAAACATTGGGAAATAAAAGCAGAAAAAAAAGTCTGTTGTAGTGGCAGTATTAGTTGAGGAATGTTAACTGGTACTCCCTTGGTGCAACTCAGTAAAATAAAACAAATAGTGTTCTGACAAATACACAGAAGCAAGTTTGAACAGTTTTCCTTGTAGCTCTTAGGGTATATTCTTTTGCAGAAAAAACAAGAAAAGCATCGCTGAAATCTTTTCAAACCTATTCATAGGGGAATATTAATCTCCAGGAAGCACAATAAACACAGACTTTGATTTCCTTTTCCTTCCTTATATAGACAACCCAAGAAATGCTGCAGAAAATGAGGAAACCAGAAGCCAGACAGGAAGCAATATACAGAATGTGAAGCACTGCAGGTCTTGTTAACATTAGATAACCATATGGCTCCACAGAAACCATAGAATAACAGCCATTCTAATTATAGATCAGTGATGAAAGCAAGCTTAACCTTAACCCCATTAAAGCAGCAGTTGAGATCTCATCACAATGGAAAAATACAGCAGAGTGAAAAGGATGCCCTAAGAATGATACCTAAAGAAGCATGGTAACAAACTGTATATAGTCTTACAACAGTTGTGTTAATTTGATTTGCTTTTAACATGCACTAGCTTTGTTGCAATTCTTCTCATAGTAATGAAGATCCTGGTTCCTTGCCTTGGACAGCATTTTTCGAACAGTTGCAAACTTTGCTACTGTTCGAAAAATGTTCATGACAATTCCTGTAATTCTGCTGAAGTGTGCTTTATGGATTTTTCTGCAATTACAACATTAGCCAGCTCATCGAAATGCCAGATAGTCAAAGTTTAAGCTGTGAATACCTTTAGGAATGAGGTGATACCCTTCCTTCTAGGCTGTTTCCTGGGGCTAGCCACCATTTCACTGTCTGAAGTAACTGAGCTCCTGGTGTCCTCTCTGCTGACTGTATTCCCCTACTGTAGCCGAACATTGCTTGACAGGGCTGAAGATCTTCTGTTTCAGAGGAACTGAGGAAAGATAGTAGTAGAAACTCACATGCTTTCAGCACCTTCCACCTCTTGACTTTGACTTCACCAGTCCAGTTCTACTGGCCCACAATACAGACTAACGTTGTACAAGAAGTTTCTGGCATATGTAGAAATACTCCTAATCTTTCCAGTAGAAGAGTCTTAAGATTTTAGCCAAGAAGTAATAACGCATGTTAGGGATCTTATTTTTGTTCTTTTCATGACAATTTTATTTGCTTTATGGTAGAAATGGACAATGGATGAATTCATCATCTAGTCTAAATTTGCTGTATGGAGGTCCATATAGTTACCCCAGTGTATACTCATAAAAAATGGAAAACCAGCATGCCTTCAAAGAAAGCCCTCTGGCTCTGACTGTTTATAAATGGAACTTCTGCTTTGCTAACATTTCTGTCATATTCCTTACACTTCTTTTCATGTTCTGTGTTACGAGTAAACAGCAAAGGTATTACATTCTCTTACCGTGCTCTCAATTTGTCTATTTTTATAGAAAATGTGGTCCTTTCTGATTTCATTTTTGTCAATATGTAACAGACCATCCAGTAATATTGTTGAAGTACAAACTGGAGTTGTCCTGGTGAGATGATGCTTGGATCTAGATCAGGTCCACAATAAAATGTTATTCATGTTGTATTGGAGAATGAGTCAGTACTTTGGATTTGACAGGATTAAGTCCCTGAATGGTTTTAGATTTTGTCTATAAAATACCTAAAAAAAATCCCACCTGAAAATCTTTTGTTTATGCTGTCTACCATGAGGGGTCATGAAATATGTAGATTCACTTGTGAAGTTAAAAAAAAAAAAAGATATTTTAAGCAATTCCATTTCTCCTCTAATCAAATCCTGTTGTGAAATAGTTTCAAGTTTTGAAGTATGATTCAAGTTTGATAAGCTAATGACTTTTTGAGTTAGTTTGATGAAATAGGAAGTGGGTCAGAGTGTCTGGGTCGTGTCATAACAGATCTCTTATATCAGAGAGATATATTTGGCCTTGTAAACTGAGTTACGTTTATGTGAGCTAATACCTAAAGTGATACGAAATGGATGTGTCAGTACTTCTGGGAACTGATAGAATGTTTAGATCTCTGCCAGGAATGCCAAGACTAGCCTTCAACTCTGGTACAAGAGTTATCTCAAAGAAATGTTCCTGTCTATATTTGTATGCCAAAATGTAAAATAATGGGTCAGTTCCGAGGAACTAAGGAAATGACTGAAGGTAAAATAGTACTATATTGCTGCCTGCTGAAATCTAACAAAGGTAGGGTCTTGCACAGAGTTTTCCTCCAGGGATTTTCCATCCTATATACTTACCAAAGGAATCCTTACTTTGAGAGAACACAAGAAAATAGCTCCTTCGATACTCTCATGCAGTCTTACAAAAGAAACTAAACCAAATTAAAGGGTTAATATTCTGTGATCACCATGACATGATGATATGATGCCATCAGAACCACACTTGACCTTTAAAGAATGCGGTAAACAGTGCCTTAAAAATGTTAGAAGATGTTCTGTAGCAGAAAAAGTGAAGTTCATTAAAGGCTTGTATGAACAGTTTGGACATAGAAAACAAGTGAGTTACTGCTTGGTTGTGTCCGTGCTCCTTGCAGGACTGCCTATAACATGGAATACAGGTTTACCGTATGCTCATCTATACTACTGCAATTCAGATACTATATCTGTATCAGGTTCAGTTACCAATGTTCTTTGCTCATTCTTAGGTGACCTGTGTTTCTGGTCAGAGGATGATTACTTTTCTCAAGTGAACCATGAGGGTAGTTTGGAAAATATCGTGAAGTGTTACCTCAATCTCATTGGAAGTTTTTCATTAAGTACTCAAACTCAAAGTAAATACACCATCATCAGCTGCCTGTGCACTACTGCCAGAATTTTTTCCATGACAATCTTGTTTTCCTTATATCAGAGGATTTTCACAAGTTTTATACAAAGCATTTTGGAATACTCTGTAAATATTAATTACTCTTTGATTTCCTTATTTCGTTACCATAACACTGGACAGATGAACCAAAGCTCAAGGCAAAACTTAGGAGCAGAGTGCCCCGTAACAGCTGCATACAAAGGAGAATGGTATGTGTTTCCAAAACTGAGAAATGAGCAAGTAGCAAGAAACAAGAAATTTGCACTGGATTTCTCTGGAGCTGTATCATGTGTTGGCAGCTTTTAAGAAATCGGGAAAGGTTGGCTTGCATCAGGTGTCCTCGACATGAGAACAGAATTAAGTATCCTGTCTCCTGCTATTCATTCTGACCACTATTTGACACTTGCTTTGGAAATTTTCCTGCTGAAATAAAACTGGAAGTTACTTCAATATTGCCAGATATATCCAAGAGTTTTTATTCAACCTGTTAATAAAAGTTCAAGACAAAAAGAGAAAACCAACAACCCAAACCTTTTGTGCCATTGCAGTTGCCATTGCCATTGTTAGCAATGTATGCATCAGTATGAACATTGATTCAGTACAGTGGATCTTTCCAATGTGCTTCATAACACAGTTGCCATCAAAATACCCTTATCTAGAGTGTGAAGGTGGGCTGAACAAGCACTTTCTTCCACTGTGCAGACTGATTCATTGAGTGAAGTTAGGCACTGCTACTGTTTACCATCTTTACTGATCAGACTAAGATTGGATTTATGTGACTTTCCTTAAGTTCATGAATGGTCATAAGGTTCTAAGCTATTTAAAACATTCCAACAGTGCTTTCTTCCCAAATAGGGACTGTGAGTTTTGAATTTTGACATTTATTAAAAAAAAAATGTTCAAAAACAAATTCATAAATGTCACAACAAATCCTTAAAAAGTGGAAAGGAACAAAGCTATTATTTCAAGGAATTATTTATATACCCCTCATTATGTGTCAGGTAAAGTTCTTTGCTCTGCAGCCCTTTTGTCTAGTATTATATTTTCCTGTCCCATTAAGGACTATTTTCTTAAGTGTGTTCCATTGTACTGCATGCTTTTTGATCATGGTTTTTTGCATCAGTTCTGAGTGAAACCAACACGAAGAGTATTTCTCCTACCTCTCTGCCCTTTCCCTGACTGCCACAAAAGATGCTAATACGATTCTGCTCTTTCTTCTATTCTTTCATCTGTGGGGGAAATTTCACATATGGTTTCTACATTTGCCTGCTGCATTCTTTTCTGCGGCATGTCACTCAGGAAATGTAACTTCCATGCATCTTTGGATGTTTGGAAAAAAAACCCAAACAAATAAAGCATCTTCTTAATCTTCAGCATTGCTGAATTTGACCTCTATATAGGATTTTCCTTAATGGACAAAGTGTAATTTTAATGAACACTGAAGTTAACAGTTACAGTTTCATAGTATTGTTGTGAAGGAAAGTATTGCTATACCACTAGTTTGTTTTCTGCTGAACCATGCTTGAAGGTTTTATGATAATTGTTGTGTTTTAATTTTTTATTTTTTGAATAGTGCTTTTAAAAGCCCCAACTTTCTGTCCATTCTGCATCTGCATCCTCATTCCAGAATATAGTCATGCTGCCAGTGAGTTACGTGAGCTGCTATTGATGGTATATACTTGGAACTGTGTTAATAGCATGATGTTGCCAACACACTATTGCTTCATTAAAGAGAACCTGGTGCTCCTATGCTATCCACTCTTATCTATTATAGTGAGGAGTGTGGAGTTGGTTTTTTTTTGCAAAAATATGGATTTTATGAAGAATACTACCTTTTGTGGTTATACCTTTATTGCAGTGGTTGCAGCTCATGTTTCCTGAACTAGCTTTACATTATCTACTGAGATAAACATGACAGTACAGCAGAGAGCAGCCAGATGCCCAGTGTGAGCCAACCACCCCAATTTCTACTCAATAGTCAAGTGTTTCTTACTTTGAAATCTATTGACTTCAACTACTTATTATTGAAATGTTTTTGGAGTTTGGCAGATTAGAGACTTTTCACATATTAATGTAGTTATCAGAATGCAGGGTCTGCCATGATAAAGGTGTTCTTCCATAAGGACTTTCCCTGATGGAGCAGGTCAGTGCTAATGTGGATTCATACCCAGAATGATGTAGCAATGTTGGAAGAGGAAAGAGAGAGAGAATCCTGAACTTTGCCTCCTGCCACTTCCTCCTATTCTAGATGGTGAAATGATAACAGAAAACCAAACAAGAATCTTACCTCTCTAAGGAGAGACTAGATTTTAACGACTTGACTGTCATAAAGTGCAGTCTTGTTCCTCTTTGACAACAGCAGTGTGATTTATGCATTTTCACAAATGGGTGAATATGTAGGCTTATCATGCATCAAAAGTGTGCTGATCTTCCATGTGAAATAAGCATACTTTTCCATTAGTACAAATACCAGGGAGTTGAAATTGAGCATCAGAGTTTAGCAGGGAATGAGGACATTGTAGCAGGAAAGGAAGACATGTTTCATGATTCTCTGTTTGGGTGTGTTTATGAAGGAAGAGCTCTACTTTGGGGGGAAAAAAACCCCAAACAACCCAGAAAATTTCATCTTTTCATCTTTCGTCTGTGATAGTTGCCTGACAGCCTTTCCTCTCCAATAGCTAAAACCAAACTATCTATAATCAACCAAATTTGGGTGCTCTGTCACAATGAGAAAAGATGCCAGGGCAGAAGGTAAGGTGTAAAATTTGGTTTTTACAGACTTTGTCTTAAAAATTAGTAAGAAGGGTTAGTTTCCAGTTTGAACCTTTTTTTTTTTAACTCCTTGATTGTCTTATGTCATATCCAGGTGTATCCTAGAGATTCTTACAAAAGAGAGAAAAAAACAATTAATATTCTATCATAAGATAGCTGCTCTCGCAATATGAAACATTGCACAGAAGACAAGTAAACTAGATAGGAAACAGAAACTGTTGCTCTTTCTAATGTTTTAGGTGAAATTGCAAATTGAATGAGAAGTCTAACTGCTTGATTGTATTCAGATGCTAAGCAAACAGACTTTAAGTCCCTTTGAATTGTGTTTGGAAACTCCCTAAACTTGTTTCCCAGATCCCAAGGCAAAGACGTATGGTAGATATTCTAGTGGTGTGATTTTGCTGGCAAGAAGAACATCATAAATGCTAACAAAAGCCAGAATTTATACTAATCAAGAAGTTCCTGTTCACAGTGAATTCAAGATCACTGGAGGGGCTTTCAGCTTACTTTTCTGGGTGCTGAAGGTATGTAATGAAAAATTTAATTAAAAAATAATCCCTCTTTAATCATTGAATTGCAACTGTACATATGAAAAGTGCCAAATTCTGTCACCATAGGAGAAAATCTTTGCTTTGCTTACTGGATGATACACCTCTAGCAATGTCAAATCCCTATTTTAAACAGCAAATATACTTGGATCTGGCCAGCTGGAACATCTCTTCGGAAGTAATATCTATTTGGCTCTTGCACTTCTGAGACACTTTTTACAAATCTAGAAACTATTCACAGACTGTAAATGTTCTACTCTGGAGCAGATACTTCTTCAAATTCTTAAATAATGTTAATCTGAAAAATAAGGGAAATGCATGTTTAAGGCTGTCATCTCATGTTTCTATTGTTGTATTTTATACAACAGTTAGTAGGATCTGAGAAGAATGTCTATGTATGATGCTGAGTATATCCTGTGAGATATATCAGAAATATCCTGAAAGCCAAGAATACTCTACAGGAAATTTTATTGAGCATTTGCAGTAGACTCAAGGCTCTTTGAAAACTCCATGTTTTGACTTACAGCAGTGCATGAAGGGATAGTTTCTGAAGAACCTGAGTGTCATATCAATCAAATATTTAGATATGAGATTACCAGCACATACATCTGAAGTGGAGGCTAGCCAATGAGTGATTTTTGCCTTTCTGTTAATAACTGCTTTAAATACTAATTCAGGATTAAAAAAAGAGAAACCATAGCTCAGCCTGCATCAAGTAATTACTTTTATTGACAGGCCATGCATGAACATGCTGTGATCTGATCCGACCATTTGCCCTGTGTACTGATTTCGCTACATCCAAAATGTCTTGGAAACATTTCTGCTGAATGTCCATTTCATTTTCTTGTGTGTGTGTGGATAAGAGCGTCTCTTGAGATATAAAGTGAGCTTAAGGCATTATTATCTAGAAATACTTCAGATTTTCTGGACTTGTGGTCATATTTCTAGTTAAACAGCAATTTTCAGTCGTCATCTGCATTTTCTTGGGGGAAAAAAAATGTTTCAAGTTGAGAATTTCCATGTTTGCTGTCAAATTGAAAGAGAATTTTTTGGAAAGTCTGAGGTTTCATAAATGAGTATGGTACTCCATCTACCATTAAAATTTGTGTTGGTAAATGTTTTTTGTTCAGCCAGAAAGATGTATTTCTTCATCCATCATGAGGCCAGAGTTGAGGTTAGGTCAAATGGTGCATGCAAAGTGTTTGTCAGCTGTTGTTTAAGCAAGCTTTAGCTATTTCTGCAGCTGATTTAGAGTTCTTTCATCTGCCTCATTCACTATAAATACAGCGAAGATGTAACCACAAGGCTGCGAGTGGAATATACTGACCGTAGTTACCTCTGTGCCAAAATAATGATGGGAGGCAGGAAAGGAAGGAAAGCAGGAACAATGAATTAATGTATAAAGAACCTGATTCTTCACATACTTATACCAGTTTGTTCAGTGGATTCCACCTAAATCAGTAAATTTACTTCTGATTTACAATGGTGTGTGAGAGAGCAAAAGCAGGCTTCATATAAATGCAGAGAAAACTAAAAGGAGACGTGATTAATGTTGTGCATTTCTCACGTACCACAAATAAGTTAGATTAAATACATTGCAATAGATTGGACCAAGGAAATGTTTGGATAAAAGGCTTCTTCAGGAAGCCTAGGCTCTATAGAATGATTTGTGATTTTGTAAAAAACACTCTTGTATGAGCACTGAGCCTTTTGCTATCAGACAGAGAATAGTCCAGTACTGTGGTAAGTTTTTAACATGACAGTTTTATTTTCTTATATTTCTTCACTCCAAAAGCTGAATTGCTGAATTGTTCAGCCAATTACTACGTTACTTTCAGCCAAGAGGCAAAAATTTTATTTGTTGGAAAAGCACTTTTTATAACTTTGGGGTGTCCAGCAATAAATCGTGTGGAAAGAGGTTGAATAAAAGACACAGGGCACTTATGGAAAAACTGAAAAATCAACAAAAGTTTGAAAAGATCAGAAACATGTTTGAAACTCATCAGGCTCTATTATTATAGAAATCGGTGATACAAAATCAGATATCTTCTAATGCAGTTGTCTGTTTTTATACCATACATGAGCTATTTTGGTCTTACAGGGAGGGGTAAGAGCTCACAATATGCTATTCAGTTCATTTAGTGCCATCCAGTCACTGGAGTGATTCTTTGTTTTCTTTTGTCTGTATCTCTTGCTAGATGGGGCACATTCCTCATCTTTCAGTGCTAACAGTTTTTTCTTAAACTGTTTTTCTTCTTGTTTAAGGCTTTCTCCTTTATAATCATGTGACCTCTAGACCAAGACGCCTGCAATAACCATATTTATAACTTGCAGAAATCACTTTATAACACATGCCCAAAAGAAAGATCAGAGTAATGAGCCAAGTACTTCAGAATTTAAAGAGTGAATTAAATTTTAATATTTTAAAAATAAAAAATATTTTCTTACTTGTTTTTTGTTGTTTTTTTTTGGGGGGGGGGCTGGGAAAGTAATTTTTGTGAGCAATTCTTTATCAAGTAAGAGCATCAAAAGTAAAAACTGAGCTCAAATAATCTCATGAGTTCAGAACCTGAATATTTTGTGTATCGAGGCTAGTTAAAATGGCAGAAAAAATACAAGAGGAAAATATATTTTCCAAATGCCAACTTCTTAAGTACAGAAGAGAGCACACAATAAAAGGTAAGCATGGGTCCTCAATATGCATCTTCAGAAAAACAATCAAAGATTCCCAGTAATTCTTGTTTATTCACACAGTCTCTCTATAAAGAGATTAAACAATAATGTTTTAAATGATAGGGGCTGGATTCATTGGTTTTTGCACATATTGAAGTTAGGCATCTACTTAAAATTAGTTATGTAGGCTGCCTATCTAGTCAGTCAGTATGTAGGATTTTGATATGAAATCTATAATCTGAATAAAAATAACATTGTGTTAATCTGTCAAGCACCCACAAGATGTATTGAACTATGATGGTAATTGCCATATTAATAAAATACAGTAAGTGGCAAATAGTGAGAAAAAGTTTATGGTGTAGGTATTGTCTAAAGAATTGGCTTCTCTTCATGTTCAGGTTCAAAATACGTAGTTAACAGAGGAGAAATTTGACTATGCCACACATGCCTTGAGCAATGACTGCATCTTGCTTCTTTAAGTGCGATGTGGAATAGGGCAATTTTTGTCTTAGCCAATTAGTAGTTCTCTCAGGCTCTGAATAAGCAAAATGTTGAGGAGCTGCTCCTACAGTCTTCAAGTTCTGCATTCTGAAGAGTTAGGACTGACTGAATGAAGAGGAAATGAGAGAAACTGAAATTTTAACCATGATCACTGCTGAACGTCCACAGTTCCTAGAGATGTTCTTTCTGCTATTGTAAGCTTGGGCCCAAAGGGACTTACGCAGTAACTTTGCCTCAGTCTGGCATTACACAGATGATTGATAGAAACTCTCCCAGAAAACATCAAATTCAGGCTGTCTCTGCGAGATAGCTTATCTTTTGGAAAGATGTTTAGTCTTGATGAAAGGCTTTCAGGTGATAAAAAAATTGTCACTTTCCTGTGTAAGCCATTCCAAAGGATAAATATCACTGGGACTTTCTTAAAATGAATTTGCTTAACTTCAACATACACTTCCAATATACCTTTTTCTGCAAGGTCAAAGCTGTTTGATGTCAAGAGATCTCCTCCTGGTATATATGCTTGGGAGGTCTTCCAAAACTTTGCAAATTTGAGTGGAAATAAAAGAATTATGTTTATTTTCAGAAAGTGCTCTGTCTAGACTGTGAAGCAAATACTTTCTGCACTTAGGCCATGTTCCAAATACAAATAGAAAATGAAAGTTGGGTGCACAGCCAAAGAGAAACAAACCTGTGGTGTGCTTCAGTATGTCCCCCAGACTGGATCAGTCAAAAGTAAGACTGCTGGGCACACAGCAAAGCATACTTACCCTGTGGAATAGTTGCAATCAATAAATCCTAAGCCTTATAGTTAGTATTCACTGGGGAGGAACAGCTTAAGAATGCTATTTTTTTCCTTCATGGAATATTACAGCTGCATGATGAAAAAAGCCATTGGGATGTTTACTTCTGCAATCTATCAACTTTGTTTCAGTCAAAATGCTGATGCTTTTGTTTTCATTATTGAAGTGTTCCAGCTCAAATATACCGTGTGCCTACCAAACCTAGTTTCTGAACAGAATTGATGTCTGCTTTTCATATTCAGTATATCTTTATATTATCTAAACTGTAGGCATACTTATACCTTTGAAGTATCTGTAAACTCAGCTATAAATTCTCTAGTTATATCTGTCTGGGGAAGATTTTGTTGTGCCATTGTAAATTGAAGATATTTAATACCAATTTAATTTCAAGATACATTTAATTTGTTTAACAGAATCTACATTTTTCTAATCATGATAAATCGTGAAATTTTTTTTCTGGGATAAAAGATACAGATTAGATATTTTACTAGAGGGAATACAGATGAAACAATAGTTTTCCCTGAAGACTGGAAGAAGAGAGATGTAAATCAGAATGTCTAGAATACTAAACTGAGTCTGTCTCCATACAGTCTCTTAAATTCTGATTTAGTTTTCTATGAAAGTTTCAAAATATTTTGAGAAGTAGTACCCAGTCCAGAAGAGATACACACTTTTCAGCTTTTCTGAAAATCAGGCCATCATTTCAGAGCAAGAAAAAAGAACTTAACTGTAAATACTTTCTTGTTGTTGGTTTTGGTAATCTTGGAATATTTTCCTTATTCTGAGGCAATATTAATACTCTAAGCATGAGCATCCAACACTTCTTGTGTCAGGAAAGCTGAATTATGGGCTGTCAATCAGAGTATCTTGGGGATGTTAGTGGTCTAAACCACTCACCTCTTTATCCACCGTAGTCAATTAAAAGTTTATCTTGAAAAAAGAGCTGTTTTGGAAAGAAGGTACAGAAACAAAACTGGTTTTAGTTGCCAGTAACTTTCAGGACACACCTACAGCCTAAGTTGATTCTTTCTGTGTTCTTCTCTGTTGTTGGAAAAATAAGAAAATAAAGATTATCAGGTTCCCTTTGTCTTCCAAAAAGGCTCCCCTTTACCCAGGAATCTCACATGGCTACTCTATGAATTTAATTTCTTTCTGACCTTGTTCTCTAAAAGCACAAGAATGGTCAGATTGTTCATTTTTATGAACCCTGTTGACCAACATTATTTACTTTCCACACCTGCACACTTCTTTAGGGACAAATCAGTTTGGATAGTAGATACTGGTAACTAGTTATTTCCCTTCAAGTGACTTTAGTTTTATATAAATAAATCTTAAATGTAGGATTTGTGAATTGATGTAGCAGCAGAATACAATTTATATATGAAATGCATTAATGTTGGGCAGAACATAGCCATGGGCAACCACATGGTTGGTTGGAATTCAGTAGTTAAAAAGAGGAAGTCATTCTATTTGAATATGACCTAGACACAGGGACTATTGCATTATGTTTGTGAACAGAGCTATTTGGAAAATTAAATGCCTCTAAATATTCATGGTCTCAGTTTAATATTACATCAAAGGATGACAGACAGTGGCTGATTTACCTAGCCAGAAATACTACAGACGTTGCCAAGGTTAAAACAAATTTAGTGTTTTCTTATTCATTTACTAAGTGAAAAGTATGTGACTTTGATGCTAATGCAGTGCAATAAAAATGAAATCTGTGACAGTCCCCTGCTGCCAAATGGACTGCTCTGCAAACACTACAGAACCGTCAACCCAGGTAAAAAAAAATTATCAGTTTCTTAACTTTAAGAAAATTACATTAACCTTGCTGAGTCTTTGTAACAATTAAATGATGTATGAAATGCTTATAGTGCGCAGACGGAATTTACACAATGCATCTCTCTGTTATTTGCAGTAATATATTGTCCTCAGAAGTGGCTAGAAAACCCATCAAGCATGGAAATGCCAGCTAAAAGAAGGGAAGGACTATATGTTTGAGGGAATTGAATTAGAAATAGCATACAACTCTTTTATTTCTTTTTTACTTCCTACCCCCCCAACTCCACAGATGCCCAAACATGCCAGTGTAATAAGTTTTCAGGGTCATTAAAAGGATTTTGAAAAGTCTTACTAAAGTAAGAAGATAAACAAGGACACCACTGTGTCAGAAATTTGGTGAAGGCCTTGTTAATGTAGTCATAGAACTCTTGTTTTTCTAATAAAATAGTGTCCAGTTAAAATCTTTGTCTATATTTTCTGTAGGACTATGAACGCTTACACAGATGAGGTCAGGAGGAAATAGCTTGGGGGTTTCAGAAAAGGTGAGTTGCAGGTAGAGAATTCTGTTGGATGCATTGAAACATCAAGCTTACAGAGTGAGGCAGAAATAGGTAGGAGTTACCTGCTAGGTGTATATGTGGCCCCACACAGAGATGAGCTTGGAAAGCTGGAGTAATCATCTGGAAAGATTATTAACAAACAAGGACTCTGACAGCAACAGGAAAAAAATTGCATTCAGTGAGTACAGCAAATCAAGATGAGGGCCCTGATCCGGCAATATTATGCGCGTGTTTAACTATACCCTTGGGACTTGTTGGATTTATAGGAAGTACTCACATAAATAAGGTGAACCGTCTGCAGAGTTGAGGCAAAGGGCCAAAGCATCTGTCCTCAATCTTATAATACAGTGATGCAAAATAAATTACCTGAAAAATAATGGAACCTTTAATTCCAGTACTCTGAGCCTTTAATTCCTCAGTGTATTATATGTGGATTCATTACAGTATATGCATTGAGTCTCTCTAAACAGCTAATACTGCATGTAAAATAAACTTTTCTGATGTAGGAAATGCATTCTCATATAAGTGAAAACTGAACTCATTTTATTTCATAATCTGGTTTATGTCTTCCACATGACCCAAGTGATTAAGGCCAAGTGGAGTATATTTTTTGGTAATACTTGTTGTAATAGTCATGGTTTTAGTTTGTAAAAACCTAAAATGTCATTACTAATGAGGAAAAAGGATTTTGTTTTTAAGAAGAAATTGTCCTTTTAAGTTAAGGTTGAAGAAACTGTGTAATAATTTTTGCATGATGATAATAACTAATCTTGATTTCTCTTGTTGGTCTGTAGTGTTTCATACATAAAACATTGGGTATCATACCCATGGCTGACAAAGATGGTGTAGTTCATTATAGCTTATTAGTATAGAGATAGTATCTAGTGTGAGGCTCAAATCTACTTGAAACTCAAGGCTGGAACAAAATTTAAGGGAGTTTATCGGTGAGAAATCCATCAGTTAACTTTTGATTAATTATTTTGAAAGGATTTAAAACTAAAAAAGCGAAAGTAGAGTGCTAGACGGATATCAGGTAGTTATGTTAATGCATACTGCAACTGACTTTTTAAATTAAGCTGAGAACTATAGAAGTCAGAACAATGGTTAGAAAAATGGCATTTTTTTTCCTGGAACAGCAGCTGTAGAAGGGTCCTGAGCTGCCTGGGCTAAACTCCAAAGTTGAGCAAAAGGAGTTTGAAAAATCAGCAGATAATTCCAGTGATTGTGCTGTTCCATAGTTGTTGAATACAGTGGAAAATTCTGGTCCAGAGAGAAAGTGGGGTATAATAGGCTAAACTTAATAGTATTTGTTTTTAATAATCATCCCTGTTTAACAGATTTTGATAGTGTTGCTATGAATGTAGTCTTCGAAGTCCAAGTTTAAACTCCTTCAATAGCATCAGAGGTCTGACTGTGTTTGTCTGTGTCTGTGTATGACAGAGGCATTTCAGATGTCTTTACTCTTTGCAGTTTCTGGATCTCTGAGGCTTCTGTTTTCTGTTGGCTTCTTCATTTCTATTACTTTTTTTTAGTGTGTATTAGGCTAGAGTTATCGCTGGTTCACTCCGTCACCTCATTGCTCACCTCAGGCCGTTGCAATCCCTACAGTCGTTCAAAATTTTATTTCCACTTTCATCAGGTGCTGACTTTTCTCCATACACTGGCATTTTAGTTATTCAGGGATACACACTGTAAGCCAGCTTAATAGTTTGCTGGCACAGCCAGGTATTCAGAACTTGCACGGACATGAACTGTTTACATTGATTTTTAGCACATGCTGATGGTCAATATCTGCCTTTCTGTTAAGTGGTGAGGAAATTGATGCTTCTGATTTCCCTTCCTAATTTTTATCCCAAATCCCAAAGGCTCTGCTTTGTGTCCTGGGTTAATAGCCCTTCAAAATTTTAATTTAGAAATCATCTGGGCATTTGGATAGAAATCTGGTATAATTCATTTTTAACTAGCAGGTCTCATGCAGTGGATTACCTGCTCTAGAATCATCCTCCAAAAAGGTCTACCTGGTCCCACAACTGAGAAGGTGTCGGCATAGAGGAAGGAGTAGGAGGGAGTCTTACGTATAGACACCCCCATTAAGATATTTTTGAGATCTTGAGGCACATCGGGTAAAATTTTAGCTTTGTGAAGACAGTAGAAAAAAACTCTGTGGCTTAGGCTATATTTCATCTGTGTTGTGGGTTAACCTTGGCTGGCAGCTAAGTCCCACACAGCTGCTCGCTCACTATCCCCCGGCGGGATGGGGAAGAGAATTAGAAGGGTAAAAGTGAGAAAACTTGTGGGTTCAGATAAGGACAGTTTAATAGGTAAGGCAAAAGCTGCATGTGCAAACAACCAAAATAAGGAATTCATTCACTACTTCCCCTCAACAGGCAGGTGTTCAGCCATCCGCAGGAAAGCAGGCTCCACCAAACCTAATGGTTACTTGAGAAGACAAATGCCATCGCTCTGAATATTGCCCCCTTCCTTCGTCTTCACTCAGCCCTTATTGCTGAACATGACATCATATAATATGAATTTGGGTCAGTTGGGGTCAGCTGTCCCACCTGTGTCCCTCCCAACTCCTTGTGCACCCCCAGCCTACTCGCTGGTGGGGTGGTGTGAGTTACAGAAAAGGCCTTGACCATGTGTAAGCTGCTCAGAAGTAACTAAAACATCCTGTATTATCAACACTGTTCTGGTCACAAATCCAAAACACAGCACTATGTGAGCTACTTCGAAGAAAGTTAACTTTGTCCCAGCCAAAACCGGTAAAACCTGTCATTTAGAAGACTTAACATGAATTTAACTACATGGAGCACATTCCTATGATGTCTGATAGCCTCACAACCATTTACTTTTCTTACTTCAATATTGTAAAATAAGAAATGCTGTTTTCCTTATTTAACATACTAAAACCAGAAACACTGATTGAAGTTCACTCTGAGATGTATAGCTGGTTTTGGGCAAGTCATTGTATTGTGTTTTGCAAGGTACATTCAAAAGCTCCTTTGCTAGTCTAAGGATCAGAAGTACAATACTGACTTTACTGTGGCATTCTGCCCAAGCTTGTTTGACTCAAACTAGTTCCTTCTGAGTTAGGTTTTGATATGTAAACAGATCCCAGGCTTTTTACCAGTATCTTTCACCAAGTCTCTTGCAAATCAAAATTTAAATCTAGGTCCTGCTGATCTTCTCACTTACGACTCAAAAAGATAACAGTGAGTTTCTTATTTGAGTATTTCACAAATTAGGTGTAATGTCTTCCCCCCCGCCCCCAAAGCTAAAAGGAAAAGAGTGCCTTATCTCAGTAAATGGTATTAGGCTTTTAATTTCACACAGTGAAAAAGTACCTCTGTGAGGTGTTCTTGCATCAGATTTTGGGCAGCTCTGACAGACCCTGAAAATTAACATCTGAATTCCCTTAAACTTCACTATTACTGCCAAGCAGTTTAAAAATGTTGTTGATACAGAGGCTTATTAATTACTAGTATAGTCTTTGTAATTGCCTAGTCTAGAAATTGATGAACAAAGTCATTTCAGAAAGCAATCAATTTGAAATCTAATTTGTTAGCGGAATGAACCGTATAAACAAAATGTCACTTGCAGTTTGACTAAAATGAGATGTGCTTAACGAGCCTATCATCATCTGTGATATTCATCATGATGGGTCACAGTTACATAAAATGTTATAAATCTGAACCAATGCACATAAAGCTGAAATATAATATCGTATTCTGAAAAGAATAAAACATAAAACAGATGGCTGCGCCATGGAAACATCCTTAAATCTCACATGTTCTACTCATTGCCTTTTGGGCAGATGAACTGAAACTGAGTAGGGGGATTAAAAAAAAAAAAAAGGAGGTGTCCTTTCCACATTGCATTTTACCTTATTGTCCATATTGGAAATTAAGACTGGGGAGGCAGAACTTCTAGATTTGAGAAGCCAAACATGGGCCTTTTTGGAGTAGAGTGATGAACAACTTTTCCTTCTTTATGTTGCACAGCTCCAGAGCCAGTTCTTAGAGGCGAAAAATAGATTATTGCAGGTAACATGATGGAAACTTGAGGACTTGTTGGGATTTTTGTAATTAGTAGTGATGAATGAGAGTTATATATAAAGTTGTAAGTAAAAATGATAAGATGGTTGGATATTAAAAGGCACTCAAGGGGCTAAGAAACTGAACTGCCTGAGATAGTATGAAGTCTAGCTTCTATTTCTTCAATGCTTAGCTAACCAGACAGGATGTCACCTCCCTTCTGACCCTGTCTTTCTTTGGAATGTCTAAACCAAGAAATCTGCTTTTGCAGCTTTCCCATTTAATATGAGATGATTGGATGTTTCCCAGAAATCCCTTTTTTGATAAATTATTTATTAAAAGATATCTGGAAAAAGGAGATTTGCTTAAATATGAGAATTTTCTCTTGTAAATAGTGAGGGAGCAAAGTCCTGTGTACAAAGAAGTTTTAACATTTTGCATGGAGCTCCAGAAGAGGGGAAAAAGTATTCAAAAAGATGGAAGGTGGTCACTAGCAAATGCTCTGACGACACCACCCGAGTCTTGGAACACGGATGTAGGGACTGTGAGAATGAAGACCTTAGGCCCACTGCAGGAGAGGATCAGGTTCGAGATCATCTTAAGAACTTGAACGTGCACAAGTCCATGGGACCTGATGAAATCCATCCACGGGTCCTGAAGGAGCTGGGAATGAAGTTGCTAAACCACTGTCCATCATATTTGAAAAATCACGGCAGTCGGGTGAAGTTCCCGATGACTGGAAGAAGGGTAATATAACCCCCATTTTCAAGAAGGGGAAGGTGGAAGACCCGGGGAACTACAGACCAGTCAGTCTCACCTCTGTGCCTGGCAAAATCTTGGAGCAGATTCTCCTGGAAAGCATGCTAAGGCACATGAAAAACAGTGAGGTGGTTGGTGACAACCAACATGGTTTCACTAAGGGGAAATCCTGCCTGACCAATTTGGTGGCCTTCTATGATGGGGCTACGGAGCTGAGGGACAGCAGCAGAGCAGTTGATGTCATCTACCTGGACTTGTGCAAAGTGTTCGACACTGTCCCGCATGACATCCTTGTTTCTAAATTGGAGAGACATCAATTTGATAGATGGACCACTCAGTGGATGAAGAATTGGCTCGATGGCTGCACGCAAAGAGTTGTGGTCAACAGCTCAACGTCCAGTTGGAAAACAGTAACGAGTGGTTGTCCCTCAGGGTTTGGTGTTGGGACCTGTCCTGTTCAACATCTTTGTTGGCAACAGGGACAGTGGGATTGTGTGTGCACTCAGCAAGTTTGCCGACGACACCAAGCTGTGTGGTTAGGTTGATACGCTGGAGGGAAGGGATGCCATCCAGAGGGACCTGGACATGCTTGTGAGGTGGGCCAATGCCAACCTTATGAAGTTTAACCAAGCCAAGTGCAAGGTCCTACCCCTGGGTCAGGGTAATCGCAGGCACAGCTACAGGTTGGGCGGAGAAGAGATTCAGAGCAGCCCTGCAGAGAAGGACTTGGGGGTATTGGTTGATGAGAAGCTTAACATGAGCCGGCAGTGTGCGCTTGCAGCCCAGAAAGCCAACCGCATCCTGGGCTGCATCAAAAGAAGCGTGACCAGCAGGTTGAAGGAGGTGATCCTGCCCCTCTACTCTGCTCTCGTGAGACCTCACTTGGAGTACTGTGTACAGTTCTGGTGTCCTCAATATAAAAAGGACATGGAGCTGTTGGAGCAAGTCCAGAGGAGGGCCACGAGGATGATAAGAGGGCTGGAGCACCTCCTGTATGAAGACAGGCTGAGAAAGTTGGGGCTGTTCAGCCTGGAGAAGAGAAGGCTGCATGGAGACCTCATAGCAGCCTTCCAGTATCTGAAGGGGATCTATAAGGATGCTGGGGAGGGACTCTTCCTTAGGGACTGTAGTTGTAGGACAAGGGGTAATGGGTTCAAACTTCAACAGGGAAAGTGTAGATTAGCTATAAGGAAGAAGTTCTTTACAGTGAGGGTGGTGAGGCACTGGAATGGGTTGCCCAAGGAAGTTGTGAATGCTCTATCCCTGGCGGTGTTCAAGGCCAGGTTTGGACAGAGCCTTGGGTGACATGGTTTAGTGCGAGGTGTCCCTGTCCATGGCAGGGGGGTTGGAACTAGATGATCTTAAGGTCCTTTCCAACCCTTACTATTCTATGATTCTATGATTCTAAGGTAATAGAGCAGAGGAGAGAATTTCTTCTACAACAGATATTTATATATCTGTTGCTTATAGATCTATGGATGTATGCTTATATATATGTATGTGTGTGTTCTGTGCGTGTGTGTAGACATCTGTATACATGTAGAAATGTTATATTTACATACATATGCATGTGTTGAAAGAGAAAGACGTGAGATTACTCTGCTGAAGCTCTTTGTTCTGTAGAAAGACACACTCTCCCCTCCTTTTTTCCCTGTCAGAAAAAAAAAAGGGGGGGGAGGAGAGTGTCAAAGAAGGAAGAACTCCCATCAGATCAGCAGATTATCTCCGGCAGAAAGCTGCGGGAGTGATGCCACCCTAGCTGTGGTACCTGAGCTAGGCAAGGGGCCGTGGGGGTATCTTCTGCCACTTGGGGCCCCATGGAATGGAGGCTACTTGAGTCAGCCCAGTTAGGAGGTGGATTTGATACAGGTCATGGTGAACTTCGCAAGCCCTAGCAGTTGAGACCAATCAGGATCTTTTCAATAGAGATAGTCCTTAGGTAGGAGGACTGCAGCAGGGCATTCCTAGGTGACCCATGAACACGCAAACCCTTGCTGTGTTCTATTGGAAGAAAATGTTAGTTTTCTAACATCCAAGGGACACTGCCAACCTTACTTATATAGCTGGATTTATTTGAAGGAAGTGATGTGATTAGCTCAGATCCCTGTTTAATTTGGAGGAGAGTTCTTGAGGAGATAGCTTTGCAAATTGTTTAATCTGTTAGCTTTTCATAGGAAAACTAAGCTTTGTAATTTTAATGAAATCACTAAGCAGCTATAATGATTTTTTTTTTCCAAAAATTGTTTTTTTCTAAGCAGAAATTTCTAAAAATCATTATGCCTAGTTAATATTCCTATAAGAGCTCTACTGACATGTAACCATGTTTGAAATCGACCTGTGTGTCTCTTGGCTACTTTATGGTCTAGTACAGTACTGGGAAAAGGTATTCCTCTACATTCCTTAGGGCTTCTGCCTCACATCTTTTGAAATGAAGTCAGTGACTGTGGGGAAATTTATTTTCCAAAGAAAAAAAGAATAAGAATGTAATGCTCTGCCTAGAAGGGCTGGAGCCAGACAAAATCCTGCTTGAAAAGCTGAGTTAACATCATCTTGGGTAGGAAAGTTTAAAAGTGAGTTCAGAAAAATAATTTGTCTTTAAAGCTGTGATCCTTCACTATCATATCCCTAAGATCTGTGTCTTTTCTGCAGGTACAACTAGCTTCTCAGCTGCAAATCCTCAAGGAAGCTGGCAGGCAGCTGGAGGCTCAGCTGAAGCCCAACCATAAATAAGTACAGCTTTAAATGGTTTCAGCAGCATTGTTACTCCTTTTGTGTTTATTGCACACTGTAAGCAGCACCACTGCTTGGCCAAGCTACCAAATACTGAATGTAAAAACTGAGAACTCAAGTATTTCTGTGTTTTCTGTTGAAACTGAGGCGGCTTTATAATGAGGATATAGTAATAGAACAGTGGAATAGAGCTGATCGTTTTATATTCCTCAAATTATTCTACTAAGGGAAGATTAAATAAAAGAGTTTCCTGTCTTAAGAGTAAGAACTTAATTAGACTTCTTGCTGTACCTAGTCTTCTTGAGCAAGTTCTCCAATTTTTGAGTAATAAATATGCTGAAATGATTTTCTTGCATGGGCAGGTTCATAATTATAACAAGTATGGGAATAAACAGTTCTGTTTAATTTATGCTAAGAGCAAGGGCATCAGTGGCAGATAGACAGGTATCAGAAATACACCATCACCCTAGTATAGACAATTAATGCTTCTCCTCAAGTACACGAGAGCAATTTATGTGCATTAGTCCATCCTTTCCTAATTTAAGGTTTATGATCCTTGTAATACCAAGATATATGAATTTCAAGCATTATGCATGTCCTTGGATTAAATTTCTCAATAATCAATGAAGTGTAACAATTAATTATAATAAATAATGCAAGTAGAACTCATGAAACAAAAGGCTGGTTCAGTAGCTGAACAAAATGGACAAGGCTTCTACTCAGCTTATTTAATATGCAGAAATATAAGAACGAGGTGTTTACTACAAAGAATTATAGGTCCATCTGGCACAGAATGAGGAAGAGAAATCTTTCTTTTCACAATGTCCTTCCTTAGATATTGCCAAGTTTATACAACATGTCTGAGAGGATTCTGTTCTTTGACTGGCTCTGACTGTAGCATCTCATGGATCAAATGATGGCATAACCCTTGCTTTGCTGCTATGAAGTGAACTTCAACATCTGCTTGCAGTGTGTCATCTGTGGTAAGCCCTGAGGTTCAGTTACCCTAGTCATTTAGCTTGCATTCAAGTCAAGATGATGGGGCTTCTCGGAACATGTGCCTTAATGGTACAAGAACTCTATTCGTTGTCCATAATTGCAAAATTCCAGACTTCCTCTTGCAGTTTATTTTCTTTGCCCATCCCTTCTGGTGTTTGTAAAGAATGCGTAAAAAAGTCTGTCAATGGAAGTGCTTGACCCATCTGTACTGTGAAAGGGCCCACAGAACTGCAGCATCATAATGTCAATAATAACTCATTCCATTGTCAATGCACTTTAATTAAAACACAGGCTAAAGATACATACCCAGTATTCCAGTCATTCTTGCATATTATTACACATCAATACATCAGAAGCCAGTGGCAACAGATACAATACTTGATAGATCAGTGCTGGGAGGAGAGCCCCTGGATGAAGTCTTTACTGAGGCCAACAAAACACAGTTGGTACCTAAGTGAAATAATATTTATTGTTATTTTTAGTTTTCTGGTTGCTCCCAGAATTCACTTTAGATACTCTCCTTCCATATGGTAATAGGAAGTTTCAAGTAAAGATCTGGATACGAAGTGAGCACACATTTTCTAGAGATCAAAGGCTGTTTTTCTTGCTTATTACTAATCCTTCCAGCCCATTTAGCCTTATGCCCCTTCACTTAGAGACAGTGACATAGCAATCAGCAACTTGAAATTTTGAGACGCTAAAAATGCTTTAAACCACCTGTTAATTCATCACAATCATGGATGCCGCCGCCTTGTTTTGTTTCTTGTCTAGTGTTTCTAAGCATCCCCAATGAAGATAAAAATTCCCTGTTTTCTTTCTTTTAACTGAGGGAGTCATGAACTACATCTTTACATGAAGGATAAAACATTTAGAGGCAAAATCAAGTACAGTAATACAAAAGTATTATGTCACTTTCCTTCTCCATGAGCTACGCTCTGAGGAGTTCACAGTAGAAACCTTTGCAGTAAGACTAAATCTCATGGAAGCCCTTGTCCTCTGGAAGTGTTAGAGGTGTGGATGCCTCAGTGAAATTTATCTCCTTTTTATTCTAGAAGGTTTATTAGCCTGTGGTGTTGTGGAAGGAAGGCTTGTCCTGGAGACATCTCATGCGAAAGTGCTGTGTGACATGTGGACTTTGAACACAGCACCTGGAATCTGCGGGTTCTGATTCTGTCTTTCTTCTGTTTTATCTCTGAATGCTAAAACTGGCTGAATAATGGTTATTTCTCTGCTCCTCTTTGTGTCACTTGGTTAATGGGTATTATGCTACTCCCTGTTTTGGTGCTGTAGGTGTTGATGAAAATGAAAGTTTGTATGGAATTTTGTTGTCTAGGAATATGAAACCCTCTGTATTATTTCACTGAAGAGCATTGCCAACACGTTCCTAATCCATACAGATAGGTATTATATTTAATGCTTTTAAAACTGGCAGTATCATGTATATGCATAAATGTTTTAAGTATAAAGAAAATAAAACTTGGGAGTTCTGTCTAAAGACATATATTGTCCTTCTGGGACTAATATTCCAGACTTCCTCTACGAAATAGCAATCTATTGATCTCGAGTCCTTCTTGAAATCTGATTTTTCACTTGCCAAAGCAGAGCCGCTGTTCTGCTTTATTTATAGACTCCAGGGAAGGCCACAAAAATATAACCGGGGGGGTGGGGGGGGTGGGGGGGGTGGGGGGAGGGGGTGGGCGAGAAAACCCTTTGTCCTTGTGATTCACATTTGGTTAACTTTCCCCGTGTTCAGATGCAAATCAGTGTCAGTTTTTGTTTATTGAAAGTATAAGCAACAAATCACTGTGCTTTGAAATCTTGATTTTAAGGTAAGATTTCTGGTGTCTTCTGTAAACAGACACACAGAGGTATACTTCCTAAAATGCAAAATATGAAACCAAGTTTTCAGATAGTGTTTACATGGTTAAAATAAGTAACCCCAAATGACCAGAGCTTAAAGCTGTTCAAATCTATACCTTTGGTATGAACAAATTAAAAATGTGCTAGCTTTCATGCTTCTGAGATACATGTCTAAGGAAATGTAGCTGTGTTGTCTTCAGTTCACAGGCTTTCTTTACCTGTTGCCTAAGTGTATTCTGAATTCGTGAAATATCTAGGAGTTGGATAAATCAATTCCTTTGAGGCACTTTGAGCATTCATTATAATGTAGTGCACAAATTTTGTACTGACTTGAAGCACCAATACTCTCTGTAGGATAGAATGGTGAGAAAAACATTGGTAGCTCATCAGTAGTGTATTATATTCCTTGAAATACTTTGTGCTTTGGAATCTATTTCGATTTTTTTTTTTTTTTTAACAGCATTTGTCATTTGAAAGAGAAGTATTCACATTTTGCACACTTTGTATTCACATTTTGTGTATGGGCAAACACATGCATCTACATCTAAACCTACACACATAGATATGTGTATATAAATACATATATGTGTATATATAAATTACTTGCTCAAGCCCAAAGATTGACCCAGTAACAAAGCCAGGAAAAGAACTGATGTCTCCTAATTTTAATGGCACTTTTCTCTTCAGTGAACTACACATAATAACCTCTGGCTTAGCTGCAATTTTTGATATTAAGCAGACAGCAATGAACAAGATTACTCAGTCTAAATTAGATCTGATTCCCCAACATGTCCTGTCATTAGATACTATTGCATAAATAGCGAGTTGCACTTTTGCCCACAAAGATGATTCAAAATGTGCAGATATTAAACGCTCATGAACTTTTCATAATGGAGAGAAGAGACAAGTTGCCTATTAGAAAAATTATTCTGGCAAAGAGGTGATTTTTTTTTTTACTGATTCTCTTAATCATTTCTATTCCAGGATATGTTTCTGGCTTGATTTAATATAAGGGAAAGTATAGATTCAATGTTTTAGCTCATAGATTCTGCTAGCTCTCTATTTTCTTTCAAAACATGTTCCAAGGTTTCTGAAGTGGTTTGGCTGATGTACTTACACTGTTATTTTGAAATCTGTTCTTCACCCCACTGAAACATCTAAAGCATGTAAGTGAATACATTTATTCTAATAGGCATATTTAGAAGATAATAGGCTTGACATGATGCCCTTAAGTAGATGATGTTCAGAGTTGGTTTTTCAACAGCATGACCTCATAAGACACAATTTAAAAGCAACATTTTTACCTCAGTTGAGCATGCATTCATAGTTTAGCTTGTTTTTGGTACAAGTGCTAATGCTAATCTTTAATAATCTGACATGGCAAGAATATTTAGTCTCTGAATTGCTCGCGTATGTATTACAGCTAACTGTGATGTTAGGTTGCTTGGAATTTTTAACAATCTTTCTGGAAACTGTTTATAAAATTAATTTGAGAAAATGGATTTTCCACAATGTATTTTATGACTGTGTTGCATGATCAGTCACTTTGCACTAACATGTAAACAAGCAAAATTTTGCTTTTGCCTTTTTTTTCTTTATTTTGAGTTCAGCTTACAGGTAGAAATTTCTGTCGGTTCCCTCAATGCCAATACAGGGTTTTTATTGAATGGTTTGTCTATCCACATGTCCAATTGAAGAGAAAGCCATCACGACCTCTAGGCGGCTAGGGTGTACTATAATCAAAGCTTGTTATTTAGTATAATTTGTCTTAACATCTAGTTAAAATAATAATTTGATTAAATTCTTTGCCTTTCTTAAATGGGATTTTGTTTTTAAAGAAGCCTGGAAATTGTGTCCTTACTATGTCCTAGGCACATAGTAATTGCAGCATGTACAGAAGATATCTAAATTTGCTCATTTGCAGCTAATGTGAGTGATGATGGCAGAGTAGCTACACAGATATTGAATAATTACCCAAAGGTCATGGGCAGGATTGTGCAGACTGTTTTGAAGCCTATGACACTTTGTTATCATGATACCATTGGAGATAACTGGTCATAACCTATAGTAGCAAAGTAGAGAAATGTTTGCAGTCACCGGATTTTCTCTATGCGTATGTGAGTCTGGGGATGTACATCCAAATCTATTTAGTAGGTCATATCTATTTAGCAAGAAAAAAAATAATGCTGGCTTTTTACTGTTCGCTGCTTCTGTTCACAGATAGAGGTATAAAAAAAAGAAATTAAGTCTATCTGGGCTTTCTTTTCAGTTTCTTTTCATGTCAGTTTAAAGCACAGAGTAAGTTCTTCCTTTAACAGTTGCATTAAAAACAATGGGAAAACAACGAGAGTATAAAGATCCAAGAACAGCATCTACCTAACAGAAAATTGATTATTTTGGCTGATATACGAGGAGGAAGGAACACCAGGGAACGGGCTGAAAGAAATGGAGTTTGGAGGGTTAAAAGAGCATGAACATGGAGTGACCAGATTTTCAAATGAATAATGAGGATACATACCAAGAATGGACTTGGTCTTTGGTGTAGGGTTTATTGGGATGTAGATAGAAAGGCTGACATGGAGGCACATAAGAAACTGAGTTATGAGATGAGGAATGAAAGGGTTTCTCTCATCACCTTTCTGAACCATGTCCTCATTCTATTTTAGTTTCCTGCCTTTTAATATAGAAACTAAATTATTTTAAAGAAAGAAGTGAACAGATCATTCATTTTCTGGTTTCCTTTTTTTTTATCTTCTATTTATATGGTTTGTATTCTCATTTTTTTTGCTATTATTTTTAATCGGGCCCAGTGGCTTTTTGTGTTTTAAAGGCTTTTATTCCAGTTACTTTTAATTCCTCTCTTCACTTTCCCAAGTTTTACATCAAAGCTTTCCCAAGTAGGTTTGTTTCTTTGTCCTTTTTCCTCAGAGTGTTCCTTAATTGTTCTTTGCTTCTGTCCTTCAGCTTAGCTACGATTGTTCATTCCTCATCCACCTGCTTACTTGCTTTACTTTTCTCATCACGCTAACAGTCACCTACATATATTGTTTTATTTCATTTACCGTTCTGTCTCTTTCTTATTTGACTCAGTCACCCACTAATTCATGCCTTATTCTGTCTCACACTTGCAGTTGATCATTCACTCAATTTTAGGAATCTGGGAGAAATGCAAAGGGAGTCAATGTAAAAAAGAGGCATAAAGAGCATGGAGAAAGAAAGACATAGGCCGTGAAAAGGGTGGAAGTGAACTGCTGAGAAAGAGGCAGTTAAAGAGAGAGAAAAGGGATCTGTTGGAGTGAGAAATTCTTGGGTGTCAGGAAAGCAGGTACCGTTGGTGTGAGTGTGTCTGGGGAGCAGATGGTGGAAAGGAGGGTTTTGGAGAATGGATAAGTGGAGTAGAAAATTGCTGTTCCAAAGATCTTCAGTCTTCTCTAGCATCAACTTGATGTGTGAACTCTGTGTGGCTAAGCAGGTTCAAAAGCCTTTATTTTAAAGGTGATAACTGACTTCTAGCTTTTAACCACAGAAGTTTAAGTGATCATTTTAACAAAGTGTCACAAGACTATCATGGAGTCTTGTGATCAGGACCAGGAGAGTTACCAGGTGTTTCTGTTCATCATCCCATGTGGACCTTATTTATGAGTGCATGTTCCCTTTGAGCAGTACTGAAACATACTGCACTGTATTAAAACAGTAAATTATAATTTACAAATCTTACTGCAATTTGAACTCATAGGCTATAATCATTATCATTTATTGTATCTCCAGCTAGAGCCTTCTCCTCACAGATAAACAGGCTTGGATGTTTACATCTTCATGCTAGCAAATTATACATAATATCCAAATGTATATAAAACTGAAGCATGTTTCATGGAATAGACAAAAAAGTGCAGTGAAAGACTTTCAAGTAGTGGACATTAAATAGATAAAAAATACATCCTCTCTGTGCAGAATAAACAGGCAAGAAAGAAAAAATCTTTATAGGTAACATACTGAGCAGAATTTCACTGAGCTGAAAGGCATTAGGATGATTAGGTAATATTTCAAATTTATCAAGTAATCCTACAGCTGGTAAAGCATAAAATTATTTTGAATGAGTCTTTGAAAAGCTATGTATAGCTTTATATATTCAACATTCATTTGCCGAATATTGTATAAAAAAACTGTGACCACGAGATGGCAGAATTCACATTCAAACCTGAGAAGTTTTTAACAGAACAGCACAGAGAATTAAAAAACTTACCCTGAACTGTGTTTATTTCCACAGCTATAATATGGCACTTCTGGTCCAAATTTCCATTTAATTTTTCAAAACATGGGAATTTATGAGAAGGCTGGTTTTGTGTTTCAGTTGTCTTGTGTATTTTTTGTCCATTCTACTCTTTATCACTGGTAATGCTACCATTTTTCTGACACGTGTATTAACCTACTGAAAATGCTGGTTTAAAACATCCACATATTTCTTCAAAATAATTGGCATCAGGTTATGTTGTTTTAGTAGACTGAGAAATGTGGAGAAGACATATAAATTTCCTAAAATTCACACAAAATATTGATCAAAATATTGCCCCTGGATGCTGTCCTGCAGACAGTTTGATTGAGATTAAAGAACTTCTGTTTTCACATGTGGCTGGACCTTTCCTTTTTTATAGTAGAGAATCCAAGATAGATACTTTTGTTTGTTACTTTTCAAAACATCTCTTTCAGAGCATAGTTCATCAAGGCGGGATTTTTAAGAAGGCTTAGTGTTGGGTGACCTCAGTGACCAGGGAAGCAAGGTTGGCAATTTGTATAGTTTTTTGGGATGGGAATCATAATATCATGTGTCTCCATTATGACTCATCTCCTTGGTTTACACAAACAGGCAGAAATCTCAGTTTTCATTTAAAATAAATTTTTCTAGCCCTGAGGTCTATGGAGGAAACACTTGGAAAGCAGATTGATGAGTGAGCTAAGGCACAAGCCAAAAATTCCACATATTTATGATTTTTCAAATTAATTATTTTAAAGGCAGTGAAATTTTTGTGACCTGACTCATAGGCTTTTCTCTTTTTTTAACTGTATCACTTAAAGCTGTTTTTGACATCAATGAGTTTTGCCATTGACACCCAATGAATTTAGGCCAAAGGATTTTTGAAACCTCTCCAAGTCCATTTTTAGAACAAACAGAAATCTTCCTGCCTCATGTTTAACTTAAAAAATAACTACAAGTGCTAACACACTGATATAGGAGGAAGAAAATATTTTTTCTGTGAACACAGGGGGTATATTTCCCCTTGCAAGGAGGAAACACACACAGTTATACAATAAACAGTACAGAGAAATGACTTTGAAAATCCATTGTCTGGAGAGTTCTATAGTAACGAACTTTAAGAATTTACACCATATAATAACTCCGCAGGGTTAATATTTTTAATACAGTGGGTTGGGTGTTAGGAAAGTGGCAATATTTGCTTTTGGCTCTGCCCTTTACAGTTCATTTTATTTTATGGTTCATATGTGCAAAACTTCATGCATTTGGGGAAGGTACAAAAAGGGACCTAGGAAAAAGCTGTGCATTTATACTACCTTCATGATTCTTACCTGTCATTGGAACCCAGCATATATGCAAGGAAAGACCCAACTATACTAAAATCTTAGCTCAGCTTTTTAAACCCAGACAATGATGCTGGACTCAGAACTTCACTAAAAAAGTCGTATCATTTTGCCCTGTTAGTTCTTCCTGTGAAAATGGGGTTTCCATTAGCGCTTAGCTAGCAAATCAGTGCCAGGGAGCACAAAGCACAGCTGAGTTCTCTTCTAGGCACTGCTGACTGATCTTTTTTGTACTCACATTGTAATATCATCATTAGTTTCAGTTGTTTGTCAGAGGCAGTGTTAGTTCCCCTATAGATGCCAGTGTTTATCACAGCAGTATCTAAGATACTGGTTTTTTCATAGTACTAAGAATGCAAAATAAGTTAGTTTCCCCAGACAGGTCTCTTAAAAACCCCCTCAGGGCCTGCATGCAATCAGAACAACAAACTCATTGGACTGTGACTGATGAATTAATCTTCATCATTTTTCATGGTTTCTAAAAACTATATTGCTGTAATATTTTAGTATAGGAATTTCCGTAACTGATACATGTTAAGAATCATCAGTAATCTAGGAACTGAGTTGCAACAGGTAAGAAAAAGATTTTGCTTAATATCTTTTATCAAATGTGGTCTTTTGTGACGTAAGACTATTTCTTTCAGTCACAGAAATATGAAACTATATTCGGAAATAGTCATAAACACGTCTATGTACATGTCTAAGTATGTGTATAAGATACCTTTGAATTGCAGTTTTCCTCACTCCTCAGGCTTTAAATCAGAATCAGAAAACAAGACATGGAGATATATTAAATTAGCATCTCTCGTTTTCTCTGTGCACTCTGTCACTGCTGATCCAAAATGTGGTTAGTCATAAAAAATGAGCTAATGTGAGCTGTTCCTCAAGGAACTAGTTAATTTGTAAGGAAACTAATGGTATGGACAACTGTTTTAAAAGAATGCTAATTCTTGATTCGGGTATCTGCTGAAGGGTGTGCTTTATTTAATTTGACATGTGGAAATCAAAACTTTATGACCCTGTGTAGGTCGTTCTTATTAACCTTGTTTATTTGCTTCTGTTCTCTTTATGAAAGAAATATCTACATTAACACCTTCTTTCTGGGAACAGTAAACATTTCAGAAACACTATTTCCAAAAGCCTGTTCGGAAGAATAGCCCGAGCTTGCATGTGGTAGCTAACAGGAGTTATGATTCTCTGTGATGGAAATTGCTGCATTTCTACCACAGTGTGCAAGGATAAAAGAAAGATTCACTAGTTAGCTGATAATAAGTGTAAAGATACCTACATTGCCTCTTTTGAACTGCAGGGACAAGGTACAGGAAGATCAGGGACAAAAGCTTTAGCATACAAGAGGAGCCATTCCAGATCAGAGTAATAGTTTTCTTATGCTATTATTCCAGCTGACAATGGTCATTACCAGATGCTTTAGAGGAAAGTGCAAGAAACCCTGCAGTGAGCACTTAAGAAATATTCTGCCCATAGAGGAAATTTCTTGTTAATCTCTGTCAGCGATGATTGGTTTATATCCTAGAGCATGGTGCCTTGAAGGTTAAGTATAAAATAACTTTAGGATTAGTACAACTTGTACTATTCTAAAAGAACCTGTTTTTCCTAAGATACTTTAGTTTTATAATGTGATAACAGACACAGGCCAAATGATATTAAGCAAATTCCTTAGTATGTTTTGGCATTTATTGTAGAGGCTGGGTAATGAAGGAGATCTGGGATAAAAACAAGAGATTAAGTCCGTGTGATTTACAAAGAATTCGTGGAAATAGACGTCTTTTTTTTTTTTTTTAATGACTTTTTGCTATCTTACATACAGTTAATGGTAATATGGAAAATCTTGCCCAATTTTGCTAGAAGCTTTTATGAAAGCTTTAACCTGTTGTGTGTCTTCAGATGATTCTTAAAGAGGAGAAATTTTTAAGCTTTAATAAATATTTTTATTAAAAAATATTAAAATACTGGCTTTTGCACTGAAAATGCCTTCTGTTCTCTGGTCACATTCCTGACTTCCGCGAAATTGTTGTTTTACTACTTCTTCTAGTTACAGAATATTCTACAGGCAGACTGAATTTTCTTGTCTTAAAAGAAGAGAGAAAGAAAAAAGTCTTCAAGCTTTCTTTTCATATCATGAAGGGGCAAAAAGGCACACGTCCAAACATATTTCCTCCCCCATTAACATATGCTTAAATAAAAACTGATATACTTTTATTTTTGAATCATTCACAGGATTATTTTTTTTCTCGTGACTTTGTGGTGGAAAAAAAATAAAGCTTCTAAATAATTTAGACCATCTAATCTAAATAGGGTCACGAGATTTCTTCTAGATCTAGCAGTGCTGAATGAGGATGTTACTATGCTCAGCTCTCCAAACCTATAATCCACCAGCTGGAAGTTGCCATTCCCACAGTTCTGCCAGACAAAGGAGTCTGAGAGCTTTGCCTTATCCCCTTCAGGCAAAATCGGTTCTCTTTTCAAACTGCCTTCATCAGCTGATTAATGCTACCATGACTCCATATGGAGTTCTTATATGACCCATTCTGCCAACAAGCTGCAGAATTGGCAGCCTCTTGGGAAGAGACAGGAAGAAACTCTTAGGGTTGCTAATATCTTCAGTTGTCACTGCTCTTTGCTAGATATTTGTCTGCAGCCTACAAGTGAGCTCTCTATGAGCACTCTGCTAAGAACATTGCTATTACTGTGTTTTTGTGCACTGCTTGTGAAATTCTCATCTCCTTGCTAGCTTGGCTATCTTTACCTTGCTGGATATCTTGAACTTAACCCACTGTGATACAGTTCAGGTTCTGCATATCCTCAGTGCAAGTTTCAGCCTAAGAATTGCCCTGCATGCCAAAGGAGAAAAAGAGGGAAGACAAACAGCTAATGAACCAAACAGCCCAAAATCGTTCATGATTGCAAATAGTCAGAATTACAGACAATATTCTTTCTACTTACTTTAGATGCAGGCTTTCTGTGAGGTGGCATAGCAACATACAGGAACTAGAGCAGGTAGCAGAAAGTTCTCAGTATTTTAATTATGGAGATTTTTTTTTCTCTGTTTTATGATACTTTATATGTCACTTATATGTCTGAAGGGCTTGTAGAGGAAGGTGCAAGTTAGGGAAGGCAGTATCTGAAATAATTAAACTGTTTTCCCTAGGATATTTGGTGTTCAGTAAGACTTCATAGAAATTTTGCCATATGTAGTAATCATACTGCAGGTTATTTGTAGACAGCTCATATCTGTGATACCTATTTCCATGTTATGGAAATGAAAGTAAAGGAGAGATGTCCAGTAAGAAATAGAGATCAACAGGCAGTCGCTGCACTGCTTTGTCTGGTGCTCTTCTAAGGGGGGTTCACTTACTGGCTCTGGTGCTTGCTGAATTGCCCATGAATCTGCTGCTGTTCCCAAGGAAATTCTGACTTCAGTTGGCAGGTTGAAGAGAGTCCTACATTGAATAACAAATCAGATGACTGTCTAACAGAAAACAGAGAGTGGTCTTCGTAGAAAGAGCACTCTGTCAAGACTGAGGTGTTCTTACTGGAATATCCAACCTGTTCTAAGACATAGTATTTTTTTATTCCCTTTTCTTATTCTTCACTGACACCTTTATCACACTCATTTGGTTTAATTTTTCGTGATATGTAGCACTTTGAAAGTACAGCTTATCAATAGGAAAATGTACTTGAATGACCATTTGCAGGATCAAAACTAAGGGTGTTATGTGTGATCAACAGATCCCTGATGTTGTATAAAAACCTGTTGGCTTCCAGCTGGACTGATTCTTAGATGTAAATCTGAATGTAATGATGTTCATTTTGTCTATATCTGTGAGACATGTATAAATAATTTATAGTAAGAATAATAATTACTTTAAATTTTTTTTAATGCACATAGTAACTTCAAATGCAACCTAAATTTGATAAAAAATAATATTCACATGTGCATAGAATTGAATGTTTTTTGAGAATTTAGATGCTGCAATTCTATAGAGAAAAAAACCTTGGGAAACATTAATAAATTAGCATTAATTCATTGGAGGTATGACAGACACAACCTGCTGAGGTTCTGCTCCTGGTTTTGTTTTGATAACATAAGGCTAGATAAAATGAGATTTCTGCCTTTTTCCTACCGATGGTAATCAATATAACTAATCCAGAACATTTACAGTATTGGCATCTTTCTTTAATAGGTAGGGATAGTCAACAGAAACAATGATTGGGAGAAATTAATGGATAGGGCCTGGCTGCCAACAGACCCTTTCATTCTGATTGTGAAAATCATTTGCTATCATACTCAAGTGTAGAAGAATTTAATCTCTAAGTAGATTTTCAGTTTCAGCAGGGCCAGGTTAATACCTCTGAGTAGAAGGAATTTCTGTGACATATGGCATGACTCAGACTTTCTTTTTGGAGTTTATTGTGGTAGTAGAAGTTGCTCTGAGTCCATTTCTGTTTACATGAGTTCAGGACAGCTTTCACTGTGTCAGTGGTCCCTGCTGTTCATGTGTACTAGCAAAGATCTGGCTCAACTGGAGATTGATAGCAACTATTTTTCATTTGTACTTTTTGCTGCTGTCATTATGCTGTTTGGTTTTAAAAGACACAAGTTGCTTCTTAAAGACATCACATTCTGGAGATGATGCATAGAAGTTGTAGCTTCTGATACATTCACATGAATAAACAAACTGGCATACATAAATTATGCAAACTGCTATCTCTCTGCATTCAACCCTGCTCTTGGCAATCTATCAATATAGGTTGCAGCTGTTCTAGTAAAGATTTGCAAGAATTTTTTATCTTCACCACTATAATGAGAAGCTGACTAGCAAAGATGGCCGTGGGTTTCACTCACATGTCATTTATTCATGTATAATTTCATTGCTTAAAATACAGTTGCTTTAGAGAGGTATGCACTCTGCATTATTTGCCCTTCTGTCCACTTAGTAGCAGAGTCTTGAAATTAAGAGAGCACCGATATGCCTCTTTGGACGTCAGTGCACAAAGTCCAGAAAATCAAGAATTGACATAGATAATGGTTTATTTCTGGAGTGCATAGAAGCAATTAAATGAAGAAAAAAGAGTCAAGATTGTAAAGAAATTAATACCAGTGCATTTCAGAAAGTCTTAGCAACTTAAAGCATCTTACAGTGGCACTGGAAACAGTTTTCAGATCAGCATAGATAATAGGGCAGAGCTGCAGTGTGCTCTTTGTGTGTATTGCTAAATAGGCAGTCTGCAAAGACTAGATTTCCCGAAATCATTCACTCGAGAAAAATCAGGCAAGCAACCTGAGTTTTATTTCTAGTCAGTGCCTCAGTGCTGCTTGGAAAAGAAGCTTCCTTCAAATGTCCCACATTGTCAGGTTTGTATTGATTTAAGAGCTCTGCTGTGCTACTCGAGCAAGACATGTTATGATATCCTCTGGGAAGAAATAGCCTCAAAGCATCTGGGTAACAATACCTTTACTGATCACGTGATCAAATATAAGAGGATGAATTTTAATGTGTATTGTCAGGCTAAGAACAGTGAATTGCATCCTCTTTAAGTGCAAATGGTGTAGTTCAGTAATGTTAATTATTCCTGATTTATATCAACTGAATACTAGCCCATGTTATGTAATGCTGCTCTGGTGTAAGATACCTTTGGTCTAACATCTGACAAAAACCTTAGGAATCATACTCTTGCATAATGTTTGTTGCTAAACAAGTACTGATAAAGTGTTTTGAAATTCATACCAAATGTGGTCTTTTGTGAAATGTATGTAAATTAACTGTGAATTTCATTAACTGTAACCTCTCTTGGGAAATCTGTGGAAACCTAATACCAGGTGACATTAACTGGTTTTTTAGAGGCCAGCTGTAGAGCTTTATGGATTTACTTTTTAATGCAAAAATAACAATTCATTGAGCTCAGGAGAGAAATACCTAATAAGATCCTAATAGGGCTCAATTTTTTACTGTCATCTCAGAAAGCACTTGAATACAGTATTCCCGAAAGTTCTTCAGGAGTTAGGGGCTGCTCCCTCAGAGCAGCTGTCTTTGTTTAAACTCCAGTTTATCAGGTGGAGTTCCCAGACTGATATAAACTGCTTCACTGTAAAACAAGGTGTCAGTGTCTGGAGATGCACCTGGAAGCAGACTACAGAAAAATGCAGATTACAGGCTACAGGGCCAATAAACCTTATTTGATACAGATTGTTAGGTAAAGCTGTCTTGAACCTGCCACAAATGATAGTGGTGTTCCCTGCAAATTAGGATAGACATTTAATTTGGGTAAAAGACTGCTTCACCACGCATCTATAGGAAAAAAGCATTTGCAGAGTAATCATTGCCCTTATTTTAGTAAGTTTACTTCTAATCAGGTGATTATCTCAAATATAAGCCTCTTGTGAAATGAAGTGATGAGCACAAATGTAAGAACATGTACAAAGATTTAAGTAGATCAGTATTCTGGCTTTAGGAGAGAACACACAACAAGGCAAGTAGAAAGTAAAACTTTTTCTGCTATTGCTCTTAACTTCTGTCAAACCATAGCTCTGGGACTCTGGGAGCGGGAACCCTTTTTTTGTGCATGTGTTATATGATAGCCTTTGATGAATATTTTTCTTCCAGAAGCTTTTCTAATTGCTTGTTAACCCACCTAAGCTTTTGACATCTCCATATCCTGTAGCTATGAGTTCTACAGTTTAATTATGTGCTGTGTGAAAAGTGTTCCCTTTTGTTTGCTTTAAGCCTGCCACTTGATAACTAAGTCTCCTAAATTCCTGCATGGTGGGAACTAGGGAACCGTTCTCTGTGTACTTTCTTTATTTCAGTCAATATTTTATAGGATTTCACCATATTAATCTCATTCACGTTTCTTTTCTGCCTAGGGTTTTGTGGTTTTTTTTCTCCATCTCTCATTAAAATAACAGCTTTCTGTCATTCTAAGTATACTGTTCTGTATCTTCTCTACTTCTCTAGAGTCCATTTTCAGATGTAGGGAAGTAGAAATGCATTCAAGATTCAAAAAGATTTATTCTGCATTCCTTTTCCAACTATGCCTACCGTTCTGTTGTTTCCAGGATCTCTCATGAGTATTGAGCTTGTATAGATGTGTTAACAAATATTCCTGAAACTCTGTTTTGAGAGGATATGGAGAAATTTGTCTCTATATAGTAATAGTTGGTTTGTATTACTAGATGTTGATATTCGTCAGATATATTCTTGTCTGCACACTCATGATAACCTGCTATGGCTTGTTGCAGCTGGCTTTTGTATTCATAACCCTAAATAATTTAGCATTGTCAGCAAAATTTGTCATCTCTTTATCAGCATCCTTGGATCCTGCATATAAACTCTGAATAGAAGAGATATCCACATCCTCATTGGGCTTTTCTGGAAAACTGCCTTCACAGAAGAATATATATATGTGTGTGTATATATATATATTTTTTTTTTTTCTTTTTAATTATTATCCTTTATTTCCTGTCCTTTAACAAATCAAGAATCTTGGGGAATATTTTTCCTATTATTCCAAATAACTTACTGCCTATAAGATCCCTTGGTGAGGAGCTTCGTTAAAAGCTTTTTGAAAATTCAGGCACATTATGTCAGCCACATCTCCCATGCTATTATGCTCTTGAATTTTTTAAAGAGCTTCAATAGGTTTGTGAGGCAGAGCGATACACTACAAAAGCTGAGTTAACTTTTCTCATTGTAGCATATTTTTGTCTTGGTCTACCAATTTTTTTAAATTTAATTTCCATTTTTTTTTTTGTTTTTTTTTGGTTTTTTTTTCCTGATAAAGAAGTCAGATTTACTCATGCGTGTTGTCTTTTACTGCAGCTGAAACCTGACAGTAGGACTGGCTTTTGTTACCATTGGTTTTCCCAGCACTGAGACCATTTTCAGTAGTATTAATCATCCAGCAAGTTCATATTTGACTTTGACTTGACACAACCTACAAAATGCCGTTGTGTTGATTTGTTACTCTTCATTTTATTGATTTGTTCCAAGAATTTTTTGTCTGAGAGTCCAATTGCAGGCAATTCCTACAATTCTCTCTCTATAAAAAAGGTTCCTATGTGGAAACCAGTCTAATCTCATCTATAGAGAACATCAATATGAAGAACTAATTTAACTGTTCAGCTTTGGCTTTATCTTCTTTTACAGCTCCTCAATCATCTATTGGTCCTACAGATTCTTTGGTTGACTGCCTGCTCTTGATGTTGAAAAAATCTTATTATTAGCTTTTATATCTTCACTAAAAGTTCTGTAAAATCCTTTTTAGCCATTTTTTTTTTTTTTTCCTATGGCTTTGTATTTTCACTTTTTTGTACTTTCCACATTTGCACAAAAATTTTAATTTCTGAAAGTTGCTTTTTTACTAGCAACAATTTAATGAAATTTTTTGAAACCTATTCCACAACTGTATTTTTTTTTTAATTCATGTCTTCTGTTGTTTTATGAATAAGGTATTCGAATAATTTTATTTTCTGATGACAAAATGTGAGGAACACATTATTTTGTGTGATGGTGAACTGTATTACAAGCGTACCCATGGTATATATAGTTGTACTGACAGCCCTTAACTTCAATACTTGCGTGTTTGAATTTAAGTTTTGTTTTGCTGCTGCTAGAACTAGATGATGTTATTTCTGCATTTTCTCCAAATCTTTGGAGGCACAAAATTAAGATCTGAGGTATGATGCTGGAAGTGTTGATTTGGAAATACAGCCAAAGGACATAATTTTATAATAATTGTTGTAATTATACCAAAAGCTGGATTTAATTGTATAAGAAATGTATTTCCAAGTAATTATACTTAACCAGATGCCAAATTAAGGTTCTTCACTTCAGGGTGCTATTTTAATCCAATGAAGCAAATACAAACATACGATTTTATTACTGTTTCAGAGAAGATGTGTTTATGTTCTCACAATTTACATTATTTAAATGGTTTGGAGACTTATTGCTGTTCTGTTTCCTTGTCCTCTAGGCCACCTATAGGAAAGATTATTATTAATATAAGCAAATCAACACACATGTAGTCAGAGAAACAAAATTTTCTGGTGTAATATTGCAAACCTCGGCATATTCCAGTATACTTAGGACTTCAAGGAGAAATACATGTGTTTAATGTGAAGTAATTATGTACCTGGAAATCTGTATTTCCTGGTTTTGACAAAGATAGAATTGATTTTTTTTTTTTTGTCTTTTATTTTCTTTTTTTCCCCAGAATGAATTGGTTATTTTACTCGGACTCAGGAAGATAGTGTATGTGACTGTCTTTCACTTTCATTTCTTCAGAATATTCTGCTTAATTTCCTATTAATTATGTAAGTGAATTAATATTTACATAAATGGAAGTGTTCTTCCCCTGGTCTTCAAACTGCCTCTCAATACCGTAACAGTCACTTTGTCCACCCATAGACAAACATTCTCCAACAGTCATTACTAACAGCAGAGACATTTCCAATGTCCTTATTGGAAAATTCCTACAGACCAAGTCTGAAACATCTGGACACTCTTTTATCTCGTGGAGATACCCCCCCCCCCCCCACTTTTCAGGTATCGAAGTCACCATTCAGTTTCACAATTTCTGTGATGATTTAAGTGCCCAGCATTCCCTGTGCCATTGCTGAGGGCAATGCAGGCACTGTACAAAGTATACGCAGAAAATCAGTCTGCAAACCTTGCTATTACTAGGGACCAGGACAAAGACAATTATCCATGTTGTATTTTAGCAGCATAACTCAGAAAAAATAGCAGTTTTTTTTTAATATAAACGTATTTCACTGGAATTTAAATGGTCAGCAATTTTCTATCTACAGAACTAAATCCAGTTGGAGTTGTAAAGAATTTATCAGTACATTCAAATATAGGGTGTGAACATAATGCTTGATACTGAAGGTCAAGAGTTACTGAAGAAATTTCTTCCATCTTTACTAGCTCCTGCTTTCCTTCCTTCATGCAATGCATTGAAAGCAAGTTATTGAAGGACAATAGATAGGGTAGTTTGCTGAGTTTGTGGATAACCAGAAAGAAATTTTTTCTATATTTAAAAATAATAATCATTCATAAACATGGTACAGTGGAGCTCAGCACTGTTATTGGCCTAACAGTAGTGCGACTCTATGTACGTTGTTTGATCTAAAATCTTACCTGTGCTGAAGTGTGATCAAAATTTATCATTCTAGGCCTTAAAACCCTAGCTTTGAAGCTGAGTTCCTTGGATATATTTTATCTTTTTACAGCTTATCAGCCCTCCAACAGCTCTTCCTTATCAGGAGGACTGTGTTCTCCTATATGGGAGAAAAAGATACAGGGCTAAAAAAGAAAGACTAAAAAAATGAATACTTCAGTGTCTCCTGGAGGAAAGCTGCCATAGTTTTTCTGATACGGTGGTTTTTGCCACCATACCACATTTACCCCTTATCTTTACAGGTCAATATAGATACTGTGAAATAAGATAAATATAAGTGAGGATTTATCTGAAAATCTGAAGTCGTTAAGAAAACAGATAGATAGTTTAAATTTTTAAATTTTATAGTTCCGTTGAACTTACCAGCAAAGTGATGGTGAAGATCCTCAGTGCCATTAGAATACTTCATTGCAATATTCCATTTTGTTGTCCTGCATGGCCCTTCTGAAGTGACCTTCCCTCTAGACTGCCAAGAAATTATCATATTCCAATGTCTTTTTCAGGCATTACTTCTTGTGTGCTTTCCTTGGGAGTTTGGAAAAACCTCCTCCATACCATAACATTTCTCCTTCATTTGCCTTGTTAGCAGGCATTCGGCTATTGAGATAATCAGTGGCAGAGACATTGGGGTAGACCTAATGCTAGTGGTCTGTTTAAAATATCAAAACAGAGGTTTCTAAGCTGCCTAGAAAGTTGGGCGTTTTATATATAATTTCATCATTCAGTGGAATAATTAAGAAATACTCACTGGCAAACTGCTAATTTATATGTAATTTATTGTAGTACCAGACCTAATGATGCTGTCTTTTGATACTAATTTCACGATGATATTGAGGTTCTCTGATAACTCTGCAAACAGTATAGAAGTCATTGTATTATCCTGACAAAGAACTATGTAAGCATATTTTCTTCTAGCCTTTTTTGGAGACTGTGTATGTAGACTTGGAGTTGACTTACTGTCTGTTGCATAACAAATTCAAGTAGCTAGAGTGTAAACATTGTCGTATCCCTTTCTGATTCCTTCAGAACCTCTCTTGAGACTTCTGCAAGTTTTCTGGCAATCAGGAATTTTGCCTCACTGCTAGAATTTGACTTTACAATTTGTCTTACTGTGTTAAGGCTGATCTTCCAGAAAACAGAAGTGTTTAAAAAGACCTTAAAGCCACCTCCCACAGTAAACTGAGAAAGGGGAGAAAAGTCCATAGCTATTTGAGATCTGTGTAAAAGGTCTTTAGGGCAATAAGTTGATCCTTCAAATTTTATGTGGCTTTCAGATCTTCACACATGAAAGCGGGAGAAGTGGAGCAAAAAGGAAGAGCGGTATACATAATTCTGAGCTATTCAGTGAACAGGTGTACCAGAGGATCTGGGCCAGTATGTTAACAAATATTTCTGCAGGGTGTTGGTTTTCAGTATATGGAGGTCATAAATGATCAGTCAAAAAATAATATGACTGTCGTAAATTAGTTTTTTACCTACTGAATTGGGAATAAGATCTTATGGATTCCTGTGAAGACTATATAGATATTTTCATTTATACAAAGCAATTTTTTTTTTATTTTTTTTTTTTTAATACAGAAGACCTTTATTACTGCTGAAATCTTAGGAACATAGAAACTGTAAATATTTTTTCCGAATACAGTGTTTGTTCATTCCCATTTTTAGTGAATCATATGATAAGAGCTTTGATTCAATACTATGGAATGTGCTTGTAGTTTTGCCCAAAATGCCAAAAGTAATTTTTCTTTAGAATACTGACTATTTATTATGTGTTGGAAGTATAATGTTTCCGCTTCTTTCATGTATAGTTAAAGTAATAATGTAATAATGTAAAGTAATAATGGAAGACAAAATAATTTGAAGCTTTGGGAAAAAAACTCACCTTTCTGTCTGTAATTATTCTAATACTTTTGTCTTTCTAGCATCTCACACACATGAATAATGTGTTTATCTGTGTGGTATAGATAGGTAACTTTCAATGGCCAATAGGTTCTTAATGATAACTCTTTTCTTAGAAGTTTACATTTAAACTTTTAATTTCTGCAAACTGATAATATCTTAATATTTGTTTCATTTTGAGGGTGTTGGTGGATTTACTATCACTGAGAAGCAATTGTGACATAAATGTATTATATACTAACATAATGCATTTATTAATATTACTGTCTATTGATATTTTCCATGATTGTTGGATTAAATTTGAAAAATTAAGTTTTTTGCAAGCTGGACAAGAGTTAAACAGCTGTGGTTGTGTTAAGTGTTTCTAAAAATGATCACAGTGCATGGTGCACTGTTATTTCTTTTGTGTTTAAAATTGTGTTAGGCCTATAAAACTCAGTATGTCAAATTTGTCATGAAATAATTTGGAACTTAAGGGACTATGTGGCTCAGGGTTATGTGTTACAGAAATGAGAATTTTATTAATGTTGGAAAATGGCCACACTGATTCAACAAAGCTGTTTTGTTTTTCTCTATTTGAAGTAACATGGAATATTTTGCTAATATGTGACTTCAAAGTGTTCAGAACATATAGTGTCAGCCTGGCATAGTCACTGCAAGTGTGGGCACAAGCAGAAAAGTATCTGGCTCCAAAGATTGTGGCCTTGGATATCAGTACATTTTCTTGGTGCTCTCTGACTTGTGAAAATGTTGGTTAGAGTGAATGTAATGTTGGAAAGGGGTGAAGATCACTTAATGTTTGCCTAGTGCCTTGTATGCTGTATGAATGCTTATAGAAATGCTTATTAAAAATAGTGGATGCACCCTATGGTATTTTAATTATATGTATGTGCACAGAAGATACGAGGAGCTCCAGAGTGCTAAACACGAATTTAACCAAATAATAGCTTTTTTATAATTATTACTGCTACAAGCATGCTTACAACATAGCAACATGAAAAGTTTAAATGAATACTTACTATAAGCTGATACAAAAAAGATAAGAAATGCACCATCCTGTCATGTAAATGGGCAACCACATGATGTTGGAAAGCCCATGACAATGAAAAAGTCAAAACACTTTCGTTAGTGCAGATTTGACAAATTTTTGTAAATACAAATGTAATTCTTGATCTGGAAAAGCCTTTTCGTGCAGCCTTTACTTGTCTCTAAGCAAATATTTAAATATTTTACTGATTTACTACTGTTGAGAGGTTTTATTTAGGATACTTTTCTGCAGTTGTGTGCAGAGAGGTATGTGGGCCTGTAACACTAATTGCATGGCTGTCCAGCTTGGGAGACTGTTCAGCTGTGTTTCCCTTTCTGGCTTTCATGCTCAAGTCTCACCCTAACACAGAGCTAGGATGTGGCCGAGTGTGCACCTTGGCTGAGAGTTTAGGAGCAATCTTGGATCCCGTAGGATTGGTATGCTCTAATTTGCAACATTTTTGATCACTTTGATTTTAAAGTGTAGGATTGGTATGCTCTAATTTGCAACATTTTTGATCACTTTGATTTTAAAGTGTAGGATTGGTATGCTCTAATTTGCAACATTTTTGATCACTTTGATTTTAAAGTGAACTCTGAAGAGCAGCTGTAAATTACATTTTTATTCAAGTATGGCTCAAAATTGCTTCAGGCTGAAGTAGTTTAATCTTCCACTAAGATGCAGGCAAATAATGTCAACACAGTTAATAAAAACGCTTTTAATCCTAACTTGGAACCTTCTCCTGGGCTCAGAATTAAATACAACTCAAGTGCAGTTTGCTCTCATCCATAATGGCTAGTTAAACATTGTTATACTCATTTTATTCTGAAGACACCTCTTGAAACATGTTTTAATATAAGTATCTCTGGCCTGCAGTATCGGTCAGAAAGCAACTGCTGTTGGCAGTTACTTCATTTCTAATGTGCCATAACACAGCAAAAGCAATTCAGTGAATCTCAGAAGTAGCTTCAGGGAGCCCATAGGCCATAGAACTAATTTCAGCCTGTGAGTAAATAAAAGATGTGAAAATACAGTTCCCGCTTTCTCAGTGGAATCAGAATGACAAGGTCAGTAGACACAGATTACTGAACTGTATGCATTCACAGTATAGGTACCTGTACCACATAGAGTATAAATATACAAATCCTTCCCACCCTGTCAGTCTAATGAGAATTATGTTGTTTATAAAACAGTGAAACAATACATCAGAGAAAAACAACATCATTTGTTTTTGTTTTAATATGCAAATAATTTTCATAATTCAAATGAACTAACTTTGGAATACCATCTGATAATGGCCATAGAGACTGTGTTTTTTGTAATGATTCAACCCAAGAAAAATATCAGGTTTGTGACAAAGTTACCAGTATGAAAGTAAGAAATGAAATTTTCCACCCGTTTTCCAATTTTTACTATGTTTCAGTCATAGTTTATTTAAAAAAAAAAAAAAAATCACAAAAATAAGAACAAATGAAAAAAAAAAAAAAAAAGAAAAAAGACCAAGAAATTAAATGAAACCTCAGTTTTGTGGAGTTCTTGTGCCAGATGCTGTCTGAGTTATAAGAGTTAGCCAGAATGTGTAGTAATACTTTCTTTGGTGGCCATTTTCCAGCTATGTAAGATTAGAATATCTTTCCTTTTTTTCTTACAATCTGAGAATTTTAGTATTCTGAGGATGTAATTTATAACAGTACATCTAACATAACACAGCTTATATGTAGCCCCCAGATTTGCCACTGTCCTGAATTTTGTCCTGGTTTATCATTTTGTGCTGTTCCTACATCAATGAGCCTTTTCTCTTTGGTGAGAGGACAGTCGTTGCCTCCTCTTCATGGCTCCTAAACAAAGAGAAAACCTTTCTGCCCAGAAAAAATCAACATGCAATAGCAATTCTGAGCAATTAATTCATACAATCCCCACATATTTACTGCCAGCAATTTCTGTTTCTAATTTATCTAGGGAATTAATAGACAAAATCTTACTGTATAACCTTTGCCCCACCTATCTTCCTATCTGTTTAGACACTGAAACCTGTGCAGCCAGACAACAATGAAATAAAAAAATTAGATTGTAATAAGCTACAACCTTTACACTTGACCTGTATTGCCTAAGTGTACGATAATGTCATTTAATGGCATTTCTCTGATGAAGTCTTGTGACAGGATTACTTATGAGCATTGACTATCTTGAAAATCAATCTTTAGTGCTTATGAGACACCTTTTGATGGATTTGAAATGAAAATCTATGCCAGTACAGTGTATATCACATACAGAGCTCCTCTGATGTCCAAACTTTTATGTATATCACACACTTTGTATCACCATCAATTGACTTCATAATTAATACTTTCCTCCTACCTCGCTGGATGAAGATTCTCTGAAGCTTAGTAAAGTTCATGAAGTGAAAGGAGCTGTTGTCTGTATAACGTCTGACTGATTTACTGTAGAAATGGGTAGATTTGCCATGACTGAAGGAGAAATCCAGTGGAACAGAAAGGAAATCTTCACAGTTGAAACAAATTAATATATTGCCATGAGAAAAATAAGTTCCATCTATCTATGAATTTTTGCAATGGCGAGTGAGCCAATTAAACCAAAATTCTCAAATATTAATTTTCATTTTCTAGTACACGTTATGTTTGTTTTGAAAACATTCTGTCTTGTACTCTCAGCTATATCTAAATCCAAGGGGCTTCTACCTTAAAAAGATATGCTGCTGTTTAAGGTTCAAGACTGTGGGAAAATCAGATATTGGTATGTTAGAATAGGTATATGATGTAATGGATGCTTTTACCTTACATTTTCTCTCTTGCCCATTTGTTAATTGGAGAGTATAATCCTCTTTTCTCACAGAATTGTGCAACAATACATTAATTAAGATTTGGAAAGTATTCAGATTCTAGAGTACTGAGGCCCTGACTGAAAAGCCCCTGAGAAAAGGAGTGATTTGGTCCACAAGGAGGATTTGAATACTGTCCAATAAATGAGGCCTATAGATATGTATTGAAAAGCACAGGGAAAGCTTTGAAGAACTGCATGTGAGGTACCCACTGTCTCTTTGCTGTTCTGTGCAAAGGTACAGCATGTGATTCCAATCCATATACAAGACAATGGATTTGCAGCTTGCAAACAAAGGATGCTTATGGGTGAGTTTGTGTGAAAATGTAAACTCACGACAGACGACAGTTGGATACCAGTTTAAAGACTTTCTTGGAAACAAGGGAACAAAGAAACAGAAACTTTAACTAACTGAACTGTTAGAGGTAGAAAGGCAGAAACCAACTGAAATATTTTAAGAATCAAACTATGAATTAAAGAAAAAAACAAAACAAAACACAAACCCCAAACTGCTCTGAATTTATCTTCCCAGATTTTTATGGTTATATGTTGATGATTACTTTCTGCTTGCTTCTTTTTTATTTTTTTCTGTATCTGTGTGGAAGAACATCAGCGATAATAAAGAACTTTATTCTTTCGGCTTCCCTCTAATGAAGCTGTTAGGCAGATACTTAAGTTTAAGCATGTGAGTGATGTGGAAGGCTTCAGCAGTGTTTTGTTTTTTTAGTGTTGCCTTTTAGATGACATCCAGGAAAACCTCAGATGAAGAATGGTTCAAGCTAATAGGATATTCCACAAAGTGGTGTGAATTTCCTTGCATGGCCTTTATGTAGAAGAGCCTATAGCTGTGTTTCTAAGAGCTGCTCTGCACAGGTAGAGAAATCAGAATCAATTTGCTGGGGCTATGCCATAAGCTTTCTCTCAGTTTCCATTGCAGCCCAGGGAAAAGTCACTTGAATTTCACAGGAAAATAGAATTGCTTTACATCTGTGCTATATACAGGACCTTAGAGAAATTCTTTTATTTGTTAAGTTAAATACGTGATCTCCAAGTTATCAGGTGTATACTGTGAGCTGACATCTATCTTCTGTTTTCAGCACATTAAGTATGATGTTATTTTTTAAATATACTGGACTTGATTCTATTGTCATTGACTTCGATAGAAAAAATTCTGATTATGAAGATTACAAAGATGCTTGACAAAAGTTCTCTGTAACTTCTCAATTGCAAATGGGATAGCATCAAATGCACTTATGGTGTATGTTTTTCAGTTTTATCTGATTTAATCATTGATTAACTATGGGGAGTGACAGGAGCTTTATTATTATTGACCATTTACAATTATTTGAGGAATGATAGGATATGGGATTTGTAGCTTTCTGCTTCACCAGAAGGCATTTGCCTTAACAAGTAATTTGATTAATTCAGTAAACCTAACCTGTACATTTGAATGTCACATGTGAAATCAAGGCTTTTAAGATGATCATGAGCCCTTTATTCTTTAACTACTGTGTACACTAGTCAAAAAAGATGCACATTGTTGTAAATCAGTGACAGAGGAAATTAATATTGCACTTTTCAACTGTTCTTGAATTCTGAAGATGGAAGTAACTCCAGTAACAGGATGATTTTCGATGCACCATATTTAAAAAATGGAGCCCAAAATACATTTGTAGATAGAGATACATCAAAGGTCCTGCAGAACTTCCCCAAGATGATGGAATCAAAAAAAATGTCAGTATTAGAGGAGGTTGTGTTCTGCCCTTCAGCGTAAATGAAGTGAAGATGTCAGCTCACATTCTGCCTTCTCTGTGATTCCAGATAGATACAGAAAAACAGCACTGTGGCTAGGCTTTCAATCTCTGTTTTTATAGAAGTGTCAACTTTTGTTTCAAATGCACCAGTTCTTACTTTTGCTTTCCCATTCACCCATGACAGTTCACCAGTCAGTTTAAGAAAAAACAGTTTTAAGAATTCATGCCTTGGTGCTATGAACACCTGAGCTCCCTTGTGTGTTTCAATGCAGGAGCTAACAAGTGAAGACGGGTGATTTGTAGTGTAGATAATACACAGTTGGGTACCCCAGACGTGTGTCTATTCCTTTGTCAATGATGTTAACAAAAGGCAGGCATGCTGAGTAGTCAACCAGTGCTATAAAATATTTGTCAAGTGGATAGGTTTACTGGAAAGAAAATACTATTTTTGCTCTTCTAATGTATTAATAAATTGAACAGATAAATAAAAATCATCGCTGACTGGCACCTTTCCTATTAAATTTAATAATTAATTGTTTTTAATTGTTAATGGAAGGCCTAATCTTTCTTTCATTTACATTGTTATGTTTAGGTTTCTCTGGAAGCGTCTGTGGACCTGAATTTGCCAAAGTTATATTTATGTTTTTAATGTAAATGAGACTTAAGCCCCGAGTATTGGAGATTGGTTGATTTAAATGGGGTGAATACAAAACATTTTTTATCTTAGTATCTGGAGAGTATATTGACAGGTCATACTTTGATGCGGGGACCATTTCCCAGTTACAGCACAAGGAAAGCATTAGCACAAGAATACATTTGACTTGTAAATATTTGCATCAGAAGTATATACTGATAAAAATGCTAAAGACATAATTTCAAATTGCTTCTACCTTTCCTCTCTTTCAAAGTTTAAGAAATACCACATAACGCAAAGCCCACGTCCTCTCAACTGTTACAGAGAGGAGGGCAAATGGAAATTAAGGAATGACTATAAAAATTCTACTGTAAGAAGCACAAGATGCATAAATACCCAGATCACTGGCACAAGCATGTGTAGTCCAGAAGCAGCAGTGCTCAAAGAGCAATTCAAAAGACATAAAACTCATCCCTGTTCCAAATCTTGGTATTGAGGGGAAATTTGCAAAATGTGCTTTCAGATTGAATACTTCATTGGTATTGTTTCCACCTCTTTATCATTCAGACAGAATTTGTTTCCTTGTGTTTCCAATAAAGTGCAAGTCCATGAAAACCAGAAACATCACTGTGTCAAATTAAAAATTGTTGAATGAAAGAGACTGTGCCTTTCACAAGACAAGAATCAGGAGTGAATTAGCCAACTGCAGGAAAGGACCTAAACTGCTATCAATTAATCTACAAAGATTTTGCTTATTTTTAATATTTAGGATAGCATTTTTCTCCTAGGTTTCAATAGAAGATTTGTTTAGCACAAAATACAATGCATTACTCATACTGCATTGCCAGTATTATACACTAATTGTAATCACCATGTGATGAGAGTGCATGGCTTGTTAGGCTCTCATGAGGGTAGAGGAAAGAAAACAAACTGTTATAAGGAGCAATTTAGAAGGCTGATAAGCCTAGCTCTCTAGGTAGGAATAATTTTCTGCTCAATACACAGTTGGGACCCATATGCAAAGAAGGGAAATGGCAAAAAGAACCCCACAGGCTGATAATTCCATAGCAATTTTTAGTTCATCTTTCACTGCTGTTTCATTCATATGGATTGTTTGTGGTTCAGGAAAAGCACACTAGAGGAAGTTAAAAAGGAAAGACTTTATTATAAATCTTCCAAAAGCTGGACTCCTCATTGCTTTGAAGTGCTAACCACCTTTAGCTAAAACAACAGTAGACCATTTAGGAAAACATTGGTGATATTTACATATGCCTTTAGTAGATGAATGCATTATCCATGAGTATATGCTAATGAATTCCTAATGACAGATCGTTGAAACCTCATTAAAAATGGCTCCAGTCTGAAGGCTGATGATATAAGTAAGACCAAGGGTCATTGGACATGGATCTTTCTCAGTAGGTGAAGCTCTTTCCTTTCTGCTGTCTCTAGTATTCTGTGCTAACCCAGCTGCTATGATGTCAGGAACATACTATAAACTATTTATTAAAAATGTATCAAGTACTGAAAGGTGATATGTGTGCTGCATATAAGAACACTGGGGCTTTCTTTATCTTTTCACTTTCTAACTACCTATCTGCAATGCTTTGCATTTGCTGGCTGCTTGAGATCTCTGGATCTCAAGGTTTCTGGACAGCATGGTGGACTTTGTAAAGGAAATGAAAAGGTATTGTTTTCCCATCTAGGCTGTGAGCTGTGTCATTGTTCATTGTAGATGATCAATTGAGTGAATATGAGGAGCAAACGAGGATCAGTTTCTCGCTTCAGTTAGTAGGAAAGGCTTGATGACATCTAAGTCATGAACATTTTTTAGCAATGATCTTTTATGCATGCCACCAGGGTTTGCTATGCTTCCAAGCTATTGTCTGCAATGTCCATTCTGCAGGGGCTGTTACAGCTGGAATCTGTGAAACTATTATGTTGAAAATTGTCTGGATCACGAGCCTTTTCAGAGTATAAATTTTTGTAATATTTTACTCCTAACAAGCCAGATTATATTCACAACAAAAAGAGTAGGAAAAATGTTTTACCCCAAGAATGGGCAAACATCCTTGAGAAGCAATATAAGTTGATTATGTGCGACCCAATCTCCAACATAAACTGTACTGTTATTGTAAAAGACATGTCTAAAACCAGCTTGAATAGAAATATAGTGGTTCCACTACAGGATGGCTACCAGTAGCAGCAGATCATTGTATTTAAGGAAACGCATTTTACATTTTGTGTGAAATCCCTGTGCCTTCGGACAGAAGTGGAGTCCCAGCAGATATAGACGAATACAGACCCATGAAATTAGTTCCCTAATCTGGAAAAAGCATGTGTTCTCCTTTGCTCTTGTTAGTATCTAATTCCTTCTCTCTTTTCACAGGCCCCAGATTTTTTAAACTATACTGTTAGGGAGAAGGACTACCCACAGATTTTGATTCACATTGAATTTGAAAGACGATACCCCTAACACCACATTGGGCTATGGTGTCTTCAGCTCAGCAAATTACTCAGAGAGAAGCATGTCAATTATTGAGTCGCCAGCACCACCTCCTGCACTATCTAGTTTTTCTTTGAAGAGGTCTCCGCTTCAATGCCTGGTATTGCTCACCTTATGAAATCTGACAGCATCACAGCCTAAGATAGTACAGCTACAGGCCTGTTTTGCATTACTTAAGTAGTGCATTGGACATAAGGTTTCCTGCCACAGGGGGAGGCTTTCAAAGGCAATTTGAACTCAACCCTCATGGAAAATCAAGAGGAAGACTAATCTGTGTCGATGCATTTCTGTAATATAACTTACATAATGCCAATAAGTGCTATTTCTGTGAGTAGGTTTGGTGTTAAAATAGAGTTTTCTTTCGGGAAACTTCACGTACATCAATGCTGCCCCATTAGCAAGAGGCATATCCCTTGAACTACTGTCTGGTTATGACTCTGCAGGAATCATTCTGTTCCCTGCTGTTCTTTGGATTCCAAATTTCTCTTGAGATAACATCTAATTACGAAGTTGATTGTCTAAGATAGTAAAGTTTCCCAAATTCATCTTCTGTGTGGCTGCTTTGCTGTGCAAAAAATTTTGTCAAAGTGTTCATGTCTCATCAGAGAGTACAATCCTTTAAACAACAGTAATATGTTGTCTAGAAAAAATGTGAAGTAATACTTATAGATTATTGTAGGCAATTTAGTCCAGGAAGATGTTAAGAAGAAACATTTTAAAGTATTAAATTCCAAAATATCATGGAGTGCACTGATGATTCAGTATCAGTATATATATTTCAAGTGTCAGGATGGCACACTGCTGATGACTGCAGTACCTCTTTCAGAGTGCTAAGTTTTGATTTTGAAAGATGTAAGACATAAAAGATTAAATTTATAAAGTATATTCATTTTTCTCCTTTATTAGTAAACTCACAGAGCCATGATTTTGCTGCTTATGGCACTACAGATTCAGAGCAGTTAATCAGAAGCTTGTGAAATATACATAGTTAGAAAGCCAGACAGTACATTTGTGTCACAGCTGCATGTCTAAGATGCACAAATGCATGTGATATGTGTACTTTTGCAAAAAGGATGTGTGATCACATGTTTAAACAGAGTAAAATGTAACTTTGACCTCTTTGTTCTGTGTCTGTAGTTCCACTCTCTTCTCATTGATGTTGAAGATGCTCTGGTGCTTAATCAAGGCAGGGGTTGCTAGGCATACCTTCAGTTTAAGTTTCTAAGAGTAGCACTTTAGTGTGACAAGTCTAGTGCAAAGGATTATAAGTTTTTACTGATTTCCTGAATACTGCTAGATGGGTTGACATTAGAAACTTCCTCTACAAGTACATGGATACTGACAGGTGACAGCTCTAGGTCAGTGTGGAGGGAAGGGGGAAGGTTGCCTGCCTTAGTTATTGTGCTATTGAAGTAAATAGCAGGCAGAGCACCTTTGAAAATGGTCCTTCTGTATTGCATTTTTTTAATAAAGCATTATAGAAGAACTTCAGTGCAATTACATCTTTGATATAATTTTAGGTTCTTTATTCTCCAGCCTGCATTTAGCTGATTCTGTTTGTGCTCTGTTTGACACTGGGTTTTTCTACTTCACCTGTCACATCTAGATACCTGTGTATTCATTGCAAATGTTCGCTAATGTGAACCACAGTTTTCTGGGTGCTGTCACTTTCCTTGCATGCAGCAAAAAGGCAAATGAGAGACACCATCACCACCCTTTATACTCAATTGCATCTTTATTTTGCTGTTCTAGACACCTACAGATTTTTGCAAAAAATAGGATTAAAAAGTGTTTTGAATTTTCTTCTCAGTAAGGTTTCTGCCTTACCACTAGCACAGCAGACTTCCCAAAGCAGACGCTCTGAAGTGGTTGCTTTCTTCTGTGCTTTCTAGTTAGGTCTTTTCTGTAGCATACAAAAATTATGGATTCTCTCAACATCTCAGCTCTTGAATATATCTTCATGTCCATTAGTGAGTGATCATATAACTATGTCACTGACTGCTTAGTGCTCAGAGTCCAAAATGTACACATTTTGATAAAGTCCTGCCTCTTTGTGAAATATTGATCTCTGTGAAATATGTCTTTGATGTCTGTCTGTATCAAAAGAACTGGGCAAGTTTAATTCCTAGAAAACTTCAGTAACTTTAGACAAAGTTACCACCAGTGTAATTTGGCTACTACTGTGCATACTAGATATCCAAAATTTTCTTTCTATATTTTCAGGAATGAGTCTAGAATGCCATTGGTTTTCCTGTCTTGCTAAATTGATTTCATAAACCCCATCATGAAATATTTGTTTTCTGCTCCTCATCCTGGTCTCTGCTTCTCATGAATCTCTCACTGGTATTTTTCCACATCCTTCTTCAAATGTGGACCACAAAGCTCAAAATAGAGGTAGTTTCCTCTGGTAAACTGTATCAGAGAGAAATCTTTCTCTGCTCCTACTTGATGTTCTTCAGGTTATGCTCGTAAGCGCTACATCAGCTTTCTTTGCAGCAGATTGCTCTGACAGCTATGCTGGTGTAATTAACTACAGTGACCCATATGTCTTCCTTTGAATCCCTGCTTTCCAAGACAATTCTAATCATTCTTGAGGTATAGCTTGCATTCTTGGTTTCCAGATGGAGAACCTTGAATTTGACTGCTTTAAGATTTCTTTAACCACGTAATTCAGCTCATTATTTATGACCTACCGAACAGTCAAATTTCTGCCATATGTCCAGCCTCCTTTTGGCATCACTTAATTTAGGCTTGAAACTGTTAAACTCAGTTTACATTGACTACCATTTAATTTTTGACAGAAAGTTTTAATAATTCTGTTCAGTCAGCATCTCTTGCTAGTTTTTGGTCAGGGTAAAATAATAATAAAGCCATGTGCAGTGTCCACTAGTGTGTGTCTACTATGGAACTGAAATAATGATAATACTGTGTGACACAGTAATATTAATAGTTTTTCACTGGCTATGTTCTTGCACCAAATACACAATCTGTGTATGAATAATTAGCTGGAGAATAAAGATGTTGATTTTGGTGAAGTTTCACCAAGGTTAAAAGACAGAAAAAAAAAGTGAGCAGTATGATTTGTGTAAAACTAGTAGATAGAAGCAATTAAATATATACATTATGTTTAATGTCTATATGCGTATTATCACCGAAGCAGCTACTCAGCTACTCCAGATTGGCTTGGACAGAAATGCTCATATGAAGAGGAAATAAAAACTTTCCATGTTTGACAACAGGAGAGATTTTAATTATTCTCCTTGGTCTGCAAAAGACTATTAAAAAAACCCTAAAAGAACTTCACACATGCATCAGACAGCAGCCAGAAGAGAAATAAGATTAGGAAAAAAAAAGTAGCAAAGTGGTAGTAAGGTTAGGGAAATGAACTTTATGTAGAAGGCAACCCAAAATGCACAGTCAGAAAGCAAAATCGAAGTTGCAGTCACCTGAAAAGCACATCAGGCTCATAAAAGTTATCTTAAAATTCTCTTAGTTTTTAAAATAGGAAGTTTTGTGATGTATGTATGGGCTATCTGCATAATTTTCACTAGAATATTTCCTGCAATTCCAATCTCCCCATAGTGTTGCCAAGTAGGATGCTCAGGGTCCTAAATTGGTGTAGTTTGCCCCTCATTTTAAAAGATGCCTGCAACTATAGGCAGTACTGTTTCCCACTATATATATATGCACACATAAATGTCCATATATATATAATCTAATGTTTAGATCATATACCTAGAAGTAGAAACCTGACTCATCATAAGGGGTTTGCTGCCAGTATTTCCCTTCACATCAAGTTAGTCAAAAGGAATGCAGCCTCCAACAGAAGAGCTCTTAACCTGGTATACTGTCTTCATCAAGACCAATAATGGTTAACAGTAGAGACTGATCCTCCCATGGTATACTTCTGGCAGTGTGGAAGATTGCATTTTAAAGGTTGTATTTAACAGCCACCAGTAAATGTAAAATAATCCATGATTTTGCCTAACCCTGTTTTGAACCTCTTTGCTCTTTTGGCCTTTATAACATCTTGTTACAGAGAGTTCTACAGCTGAACTATATGAATTATGATTTGATTGATACATACACAATATTCTCACTTAAGGGGTCTCTTGTTCTTTTAATGCAAGAAATACACTGACTCAATATTATTTCTTATTTTCTGTACTATATCATTCACTAGTTAATCTCTGTCAATGTACTTTGCCCGTGCTGTTCTTTCTCTTCCAAGTTAACTTGTCTGGACTATTTAGTCCTCCTTTGTACAGAATGTAAAAAAAACCTGGAACATGTGCACACCTGGGTATGTCATTTAGATGTCTAGGGAATTTTCAGGCAGGTGCCAACTGACTTCTGAGTTTTTATAAGACTGGTGGTCACAGAAATAGGGACTTCTGGGGTAATTTCCTTAGACTTACTTAAGGAGCATCCAGTTAAGCTTGGGACTGGCACAGACCTCCCATAAGTAAAGACACAAAACAATTAGAAGGCGCAAATACGTTATGTTTGATGTTAGTTCTACTATCACGTGTGTATTATTTTCTGTAAGAAAGCAGAAATCCCATCTTTTCTTAAGCTTTGTCATCTTTCTCAGGTTTTTGCTAAGTGTTTTGAAAGAAAGCTAGAGTGGTTGTTTACTGTTTTAACAGTATTGTTATTGCCCTGCAGTTCTCTACACATAGTCTCAAGATCTTTTTCCTTCCTTTCTCTTTTTCAACTCTCTATTTTTATCTGTTGCTAATGCCACAAGTCTTCATTATGCTCTTTAAATCTTCTTTTCTTCTACAGTGCTCCTTTTGTGATGTTACATATATAATGGGTCAAAATGATGTCTGGCACGAAACCAAAGTATTAAACCAGGAATTAATATGGACCAGTATTCTTAGACTGAAAAATGCTTACAGTCATTTGAACACCAAAAATAAGAGAGAGAGGCATATTTCTAAAATCTTTGTAAATGAAGGAGGCAGAACTGCTGTTTTAGGGAGTTTCAACTGAGCACAGAAACAGACTGAATGCAATCAATCAAAAAAGATTTATTCAAGAGTCATAAATTAGGCTCTACCTTAGATTCATTCTGTCTCTCTTTCTTATATATCATCTCTTGTCCTGACATTCAGTCTGAAGTATTTCCTTCAGCCAGTAAAGAAAGATTTTCCAAACTCAAGAGTCCAATTAGGAAAAATGTTCCCCTGCCTTTCAGCATTGCATTATCTGAACCAGTTCCCTCCAGAGCACCCTCTACAATGGAGGCATTTATAACTGAAAGTATCTTAGTAGGAAAGGGTACTCACTTATTGTATGAAAAATTGAAAACTACAGACTGAAAACAGGCAGAGCTCGAGTGCTGTGATATACCTGCTTTGTGTCTGTTTTGTGACTGAGGCAGTATTCAACAATTGTGAGGAAAAGACAGGGTAAGATGGGCTGAAAAGTTTGATAAAAAGTAAGAAAAGTGGTTCCAGACCAGCTGCTATGAGAAGGGTCCACAGTTAAAGTGCTTATTCCAATTTTCAGTAAAGAATTACTTCAGCAGCTTTTGTTTTAAGGATTCCCTCGGCTTTTGAAGCTGCCTCCTTCACTGGCATGTCCAGTTCCCGCAACCGCTCCTGTTCTGTGAGTTAGCTGGCATTTCATGGTCTGCAAGGGGAAGATTTTAAAAATAACAAACTTTAGCCTCTTTCCCTCCATTGTCAAGGTTTTGTCAACAGTCACAAGAGGTAGAAACATTCTCAATTGCTTGTTCATCATGCTGTGATGAATAGGTCTCTTAGCTGTGCTGGCACAAATGTCTGTGCACCCACACTAAGCTTGCAGTGAACTGATTTGGCTTTGAAAACACTTTTCTCTCTCCTTTTTTCTCTCTTCCCCACCCCCCCCCCCCCTTTTTTCCCGAAATAAACTTTATGCGAGAGTAATTGCCCAGATCTGCTCTCAGCAGAAGCATAGAAGTGGTTCTGATGGAAGAACTGAAAGGTTAACATGGTTAGAATGGTTGTTTACTGTTTTAAGCAGTAAACAACCAGGGACAGGCACAGACAGGGATGGGTAACATCAGAGAAGCCAATATTGCTACTGAAACCACAGCCTGGGACACCAAGAACTGGTGCTTTCTAAAATGACAACAAAGGTTGTAGGCACAGCTCCCATGTATTTTAATTACATGACATACAATGTGACTGTTGGAGGCTGAGAGCATACGCTGAAGAGATATCATTGTATTCAGAGACTGGTTTCTAGGCTTGATAGATATATGCTATAGTTGTTTCAGAGTGCCTTATATGCCCCTCTTTAAACATGGTATTTCTGTCTAATCATCAATTAAAATAACTAGGCAAGATCTGACTCTGTTATTTCCCTTCAGTTTGTGCTATTGGTATTCTCCACCTTTCCCATCACTGTAAGTTCATTTGTTTTCCTTGTGACAGCTGATGTCAAGCTGATCTGTATTTATCATCTCACCTTCAATATTTGCTGGGATGTGCCACAATTAGAGCAACTGACATTTTGCTGTAGGCAGAACTAGAATTATATTGTGTGTGTTCTCTGTGGGTTAGTTGTCTGGCTAGCCTTTACAAACACACAGTCATTTAGATTCATTGCTAGGCAGTTCTCTATTCTGTGTTGATACAATACACGACTCATTTTGGGTCCTGAGTTTGGCTCCTGCTCCTCCATATTACAAAGAGGTAATGTGGCTGGGGCAGAAGATAGCTGTGATGGAAGTTAGAAGGGGCAAGATGATAGAAATATGAATCAGAAACTGGGCAAATGACTAAGACCATTTCTGGCAGGTCAAAATGTTGTGATACACATCTCTGAATTGGTGAGAGGTTGATGGCTGCAGCAACATCTGAACAATGCATCCGTGATCTAGGCAGACCCTAAGGATCTGAGTACAGTAGCTGGGCTCAGCACAAAATATTGTACCTGTTGAGGACACAGAGCTGAGGAGTGTATCAGTGAACCGTGTTCAGGGAAGAGGATAAAAGGCTTAGAACAGGTAAAGTGGACAAAAGAGGTGAAGGTGCAAATCTATTTTAATTTCACAGAAAACATTTACAGGTGATTTCTATATCTTCAGGGTAAGAATTTGACTATTTTGGAGATCAGTTTAAAAGAAATATTGCTGACCTGGGATCTGAAGAAGGAGCACAGAACCAAAATCATGTTTTATAACTTCCAAGAGCTCTGGAGAATCATCTGAACTTAAAGTTCACCTGAACCTTTAGTGTTGATCCTTCACTGGTTTGAACACATCATCACTCTGTTTGCAACATGCCAGAGCGACTGTTCAGGCACATTTTGTCACATGGAGTTTCGTGCCATCAGGCATGATAGATAGAGCTATGCCAAGTCAACGCCTGATGGAAGCAGGCAGAATGTGGTACAGTATTAAGAAAAATGCTCAGTAGGGGTCTTTGTGAACCAAGTAAAAACCAGGACAGAAGTACTGAAGTTTCTTACATGAAATATCTGTGGTCGAGGAAGCAGATGTCTTTTCATGTTTCATTTCTTTACGATATATTTGGAAGTATCTCTGCTTTGTTCAGACTGTTACACTGATTAATGTATAATTTAATGATAATTATTAATTAAATTATTAAATTATTAATGATAATTTAAATTATTAATGATAATTTAATGAGGTGGAAGTGGATCTGTTGGTGTTGTGGCTGCTAACAAAGTGGCTCTCAGCAATCGGAAGGTTAGAGAATGAAATCCACAACCTCCGCTATCAAAAACTGGTTACCATAATAAATGAGTGGTCTCTCCAGCCTTCAGGGTGCAGTGCTGTCTTAACCTCTGAACATCCAGCTCACCTTTGCAGTTGTCTTTTGTATTCATTTAGCTTGCCTAAGCATTTAGTCACAATTTATTCCTCAATTGTTTCTCCAGAGCACCTGTAACATCTCCTCTTCTTTGAACACATTTAAAGACTAAATTTTGCTTCAGGCTGTTTTCAAGAAAAGTTTCGTTGCCTGCGTGAAATGTGTCAATACATGTATTAGTCTTTGTATATACTGTGGAGGGAGGATAAAAGTCACACATGAAGCCTATTAATGTACATGCACAACATCTTTCAGAAAGCAGGCTAAGATCTTGAACTCTGAGTTAGACACCAACATTTACTGTCTGAAATTACAGCTTCAGTTTGCTTTGGAAAAGGGAAATTCAGGTGCATAGGAGAAATTCTGTAAGCTATTGCTAGGCGCAGCTGGGGAGAAGTTAGGGACAGACAATTAAGTCAATGGTTATACATAACAATGCTCATTTTCATCTGTCTCTTAATATTTAGAACTCTGCAAGTTTTATCTTTTTAAAGCAAGCAAAGGCTTGTAGTGAGAAAAAACACCTTCTATTGGAATAATTGTTAGAATTACACACTCGAGTACTTCATGTCTGCAGCAGAAGCAACAAATTTCAAAATGAATACAGGTTGAGAACAATTGCTCCAAATTTAACTTAATGGTGATAATTTGCTGTTTTGTTTGTGTTTGGTGCTTAAGGTAGCATTCAAAAGCTTGCTAAATGGCAAACGAGCGTAGTTGAACTTGAAGGTCTATTATGCCATTGTGAAGCAGAACAAATTAAGAATAATGCATCCTTCAAGTACCCCACAAAGAGGTTAGATAAACTACAGTATCCAGGGCTAGTTTAATTTAATTACATTCTTACTGCACATAGACGCAGTCTTAACCTCAGCATCTACTTTATTGTGAGATCTGAGGGGCATGCAGATTTCAGTGGGTTCAGGTGGACTTAACACTCCAGATTTGGTCATAAGCTTAACATTAACGGTAAACATTATATGTTAAGTTACCCCATGTTGTTTAACCTAACCTAAGAAATATACTTCTAGTTCTCCTTTCTAAGTGCAAGTTTTTTATAGACTTCTAGTTAATAATTTTCGGCATGTAAATCCTCATACCTTTTAGCCTTTCTATTTGGTGGGCTTTGCTGACTGTGTTGTTCATTGACTTCTTCAACAATCAACAAAAATTCGGTTTGTTTGCTGGCTACTTCAGATGTATTGGTACAGGTTCAGAAAATGAGGGGTTTTTTCCTCAAAGAAAAAATATTTCAACAATTGCTTCATTCATTATCAAGACGAAAACTATATTTCTTGCAAAAATAAACCATTCCATGATAGCCAAGTTGTTAATGCCTAACAGTATTCTGAAAGAATGCTGGAGACTCAAAGCAGTAATAGTGTGTGATCTAAAGAGATATACAGGGCAAGATATGTCAGGAGAACTACTATCTTGTATTAGGTCAGCTGAAACACATACAGTAGCAGACACTCATCACAACCTCACTCTTGTTGGTCCACCCCAAGCCATGAGCTCTCAGCTGACCATCACCTGTCTCTGGGAAGGGTGCCATGCATCCCTGCTGCTCTGTCACATAAAGGGCAACTGCCCATCTTTGCCATTCTGGTCTTCTTTTCCTAAAGTGCCTGTATCCAGCTGTGGCAGCATGCCAGCTGCGTGAGCCATTCCACATCATCTCTGTGATCCCAAAGAGATTGTAGCCCTGCAGTCGCATGCAGAGACCTCTGATTCCTCCTGTTCATTGCCCATGCTGTGTGTGCATTAGTGTACAGGCACTTCAGCTGGGCTCTGCTCATGCTGATTTCCAAGGAAAAGTGTGAGCAATTCCCCGTCATGCCATCCTGTTTGCATTTGCTCATTTGTGTGCATACTATTGGGGTGGCTTCCTTTCAGTCCCAGTTTCTTGATTGTGAGGTCTCTCTTGTCCTCAGCACCCTGCACACTTTGCTTGCCAATCTGTGTATTTTCTTGTGTGTTTTTTAATGAAGGCTCTTACCAATCCTGGTCATTCTGGGTGCAAACTGACATCAGAGCACCCACATTGTGAGTGTGAACTGACAGCAGGGCTAAAACTGTGTCCTGGGTTCAGCTATGGCAGTCATTTTTCTCCTTCTTAGTAGCTGGTGCAGTGCCGTGTTTTTTAACTTTCAGCCTGGGAACAGCACTGATAACACTGATGTTTTTAGCTGTTGCTAAGTAATGTTTACTCCGACCAAGGACTTTCTCAGTCTCATGCTTTGCCAGGGAGGAGGGGAAGCCGGGAGGAAACAGAGACAGGACACCTGACCCAAACTAGCCAAAGGGGTATTCCATACCACAGCACGTCATGCCCAGTATATAAACCGGGGGGAGTAACCCGGAAGGCCCAGATCACTGCTCGGGTCGGGCTGGGTATCGGTCGGCGGGTGGTGAGCAATTGTATCCTCTCCCCTTGTTATTTCCTTTATCGTTATTATCATTGGTGGCAGCAGTAGTGGTTTTGTATTATACCTTAGTTGCGGGACTGCTCTTATCTCAACCTGTGGGAGTTACATTCTTCCGATTCTCCTCCCCATCCCTCCGGGAGCAGGGGGAGGAAGAAGGGGGGGAGTGAGCGAGCGGCTGTGTGGTTCTGAGTTACCGGCTGGGCTCAAACCACGACAAACTGATGTCCATTTATGTAATGCATAAACTGCAGCATTGGGAAAATAAGTGTGCTTACATCATTAGTCAAACAATATAGGAACTTAAAGACCAATAATGGCCATCTTTCAAGCCGATCTTGGATATTTTATGTAAGCTTTGCAGTACTTTCCCCTGTTCTATCCAACAGCACATGATAAACAAGAACAATATTTTTAAATGGTAAGATCTAATAACTTATTCTGTATGAACATACAGAGAAAAATTTACAATATGTTAAAGTAATAATTTGGTTTCATTTAATTTTCATTTAGCAGTCTTAGTTCAGATGGTAGCACTATGTTTGTTTCATTCTTTCACTTGTGCCTCACAGACTTCACTCTTTTAATTCGTTACCTGAACGGTTTAAGACATTGGGCAATGATACTTTAAATCTTTGCGTCATGTTTATCTTAGATTGCATGTACTTCCCTACAGTCCAGGCATGGGATGATCTGGAGTAACAGTAATTTAGAGCTGCCTTCAAGATAGACATTATGGCTGGATACTCAACAAATGCCATGCGATTCATCATGGTTGTATATGCATATTAGATGTAAAACTCTGTACATTCAAATGAGTTATTTTAGTTCCAAATGATATACCAGTCAAAAATAGTGATGAAAGAGGTGAGCCACTTGCTAGGTAATTTCCTCCCCCTTCCCTCCCTGCCCTGCCCTCCCCTGCACTGTTGACTGCAATAGCCAGCTGCAAATTCCTGGATTTCTAGCTTCCTAGAAATCTTCTAAGACGGCTGAAGGTTAATATCAGACACCCACTGAAGTTTTAGTCTTGGTTTGAAGTATATTCTAGAAGTACCTTTTCAATATTTATTCAGTAGTTTGGCAATAAAAAGGGATACTAATTAGGTTTAGTTGTATTGTGGGCATTTCCTGCCATATATCTTCCCATTTTTGTCATTCTGAAGTGAGATGCAGCATTGAAGGTAGAAGAGATAGCTTGAAGAGGGCTACTGAGAGACTGAAAGACCCTTAAAGGCTATTAAATGTTTCCTTCAGTATGCATGTTACACATACACAACATCTGTATTGTACTCTTGTATTTAATGGCGTATTTAGATCCCCCAATAACTGGGCATTTAAATCAAAAAGCAGACAAGAAGAAATACTTTTACATCAGAGCGGCGTGATTCTTCAAAGGAATCAGAAAAGATTTTCATGGGAAATATGGAAGTATACTATTTGGTTTTGAAAAGTCTTGAGATGTATGCTACCTTCGTGATACACCCTAGAACTGGAAATGTGCAAGCTGAGTATTTTCTTCATTCCTGAGAAGAAGTGTCCTTTTTCACTAGTATATGGATTGTGGTATTTAACAGCATTGTTTTTAAAGTTTGGCAAGTATCTAGGTAGTGATAAGGCTAGGTAGCAAGGAGGCTAAGGAGTGATTGGGGAGCTTACAGCTGCTTGAAAGGCACTCACAAGGCTGACACAGTCATACTTTTCCCAGTAGCACCAGATGACATAATCAGGGGCAACAGCTGCAGACTGCACTTTTGAGTCATTTAAGTTGCCTTGCTCTGGGCAAGAGGGCTGCCAGCATTTCTGTGCTTCTAACAAGAGGAAATGCACTATACCAAATGAATTACATGTTTTAATTTAATACAGTTTTACCTTATGTTATATTTTAGCAGATGGCCATATTAAAAGTCTGAGCTTTAACCTACTGATGCCGTTTCCTAACCAAGCGATATTTTACATAGTAATCTCATGACATGAACCCAAAACTTTCATTTGTTGCCAAGTACAGCTCTACAAATGGGAGGAAATAAATATATTAGATGTAGAGATGCACTGACTGTGATGCTGCAAAGGACAACTGTCAACACCTAATCTAACCTCCTGACTGCAGGGCTTTTTCAAATTATTAGTTGTGTGAACTAGACACATCATTTAGGAAAAAACTTTCAAATGTGATATGGCATTTCCAGTGAACTTGTAAGACTGGTAATTGCACAAGTGATCACATCTCTTCGGTCTTTGCATTTTCTCACTCATTAAATTTTTTCAGACATGATTGCCAATGATGTGATGTTTATTTTTAATTGATAAAGATATCAATTAACATAAATCTGAGATCCTATCCCGCACATTCCTCATTAAAAATAATATTTTGCTAATAATTCACTGTTCACGATTGTATGTAGACTTATCCATTAGCCTTTTCAAATATTAATATTTGCTTTCTTTAGTTTTTTTACCTAGCTTCCTTTTAGAGTCACGTCTCGTTTTGAAAAACACATCTTACCATGATCAGTTTTTCCAGGTATCTTTTCCTCTTTTCTTTTTTCTGATGATGTTTCCCACGAATTTTATCTGTGGTGATTACATTTTGAGCTGCTAAAAAAAGTGGGGACATTAGTTCAGAGTAAGCCATGACTCATTCTCTCATCAATCCCCAAACTTATGAATATAGTTAAAATCTGGTGTCCTTTGAACACATGTCAAGTCTCAGACTGATTTTGTCTGAAGATTTTCGCAGTATATCTTGCATTATCTGAAGGAGCACATTCAAATTCTTTTTCTAGTAATAAAAAAGACATCAAAAAACCCCACAGAATATAGCTTTTAAGAGCTATCTAGAAGGTTGAAGGAAGTTAAAGGAAATAAAGGCACATTTTACTTGCATCATGACAAACGAAGATACAGTCAGCTAGGAATAAAATTAGTGAAGAACCAGCTTAACAAACTACTTTCAGATAATTGCGCAAAGCAGGTTCTTCTGCCTTCTTTTAATTAATATTTAATTTTCTCTAAAGCTCTGCTGCTAGTTTTCATTCGCAACATATAATCTGCTTGCCTCCAGCTCTCTTTTCTTAACTGTAATGGAAAGTTTTCTATTATCTATCACTTTATCTTCTGAAGTGTAACCAAATGATGGGTTGTGAATTTTCAGAAAGAGGTCCTGATGTCTAGACCACAGTCACTTTAAGTGGTGAAGCTTCTCCTTAAAGATGTCTTAAGAAAGAGACGTCTTTGCTTATAGAGATTGAGCTTGATTTTTTCAAGCTTGATTTTTTAATAGGAGAAAAAGCAATCTAGGAATATTGTCACCTATTTCTAATTACATTTGCATACTATTCTAATATATTTCTCCTAGGTACATAAGGAAAAAAGTCCAGATATTGATCTCAACTGTTCTGTGTAAAGCAAGTAAATTCATGCAAAGAGTGGAATCATTCTGCAGTTGTATTGCTCAGTAGAGAACAGAGGGTGCTATTATTTCTGGTTAGTAACTCTTAAAATCACGCCTAACTTTATGTTATCTTTTTCTTGAATTTTGAGACCTCTAATGTAGTGATTTAGAAAAGACTGTGTGAGGGAAGCATCATTTGCTTATTCTTTATTGCTGCATCGTATACCAGGTCATTAATCATTAGTAGAAAGAGTAAAGGTCCCAATTTAGTGCCCTGGGGAGACATCTCCATTAATCGCTTGCCAATTGGAGAGGACACAATTGACTTTAACCTGCTGGCTATGGTCCATAGGAAAAGCTCTGACCCATTTAATCAGCCTGGAATGTGTTCCATAACCTTTCAAGTTGGATCATCGAATGTCAAGTTCTGTTGAAGGCTTTATTTAGTCAACCATGACTGGTAACCTCCTTATCTTCTGCTTTTCGTGTCAGAGGTACAATAGTTTTATCAACACATGTGCAGCTATTTTCTTTAAAAGCTGCCAGACTGTGTTCAGTCTAAATGGGTTTGAAAGATTTACCATAGCTGTGCTGGTATCATATTTTATGCATAGGCTCAATGAAAAAGTGAAATTTGTAATTGCTTTCTTTTGTCTGTCATTCAATCTGCACTGTGAATAGAAAGCATATTTACTGAGCTTCAATCCACAGGAATTTCCACAGAGACTGAGAGATATTAATAAATGACCCCCCCTAGTTTCTGATATGTAGTGTTTTCCTTCCTTTTCTTTATTGACCGTAGTATATGTTAGCATGGTACCATCATTACTGCACATTGTGTCACTGTTAACAAAGAATAAATGAACTCAGAACTTGCGATGGCACTGAATGACACAGTGAATCAAGATGTTACTGTTGGTTGGATTTATTACTCTTATTTCTGTGAACTTGCTTCATCTGCCAGTTTAGGTCACTTAAACCATTTTGTGATGTTTTATGAAAATATCCAGTAATATCTGTTGTTCTGGAAAGAGTAAGCCAGAGTGCGTTCTGAGGGAAGTTCTGACTTCGTATTTGAGCTTATTCAGAAGCAGCAAACCAAGTGTAACTGCAGAATAGTGGCAGTCCTAACCATAAAACTTCTGTGTTTATTCTGTCTGATGAAACAGCTATCTGACATCTACAGCTACCTCATAAAATAGGACCGGATTGATGAGCTTAAGTTATTGAGTGTTTCTTGGTTCTATGAGCGTTCTGTTGCTCACAGCTGTGTAGGCAGTTTTCTTTCTTTTGCTGTTTCTCTCATTTTCCATTTTTGATGGGAAAGAAGGCTTTATGTTTTCAACCTTTTCATTTTACAAATTGGTCTGTAAAATGCCTTGTTGCCTGGATGATAATAACAGTGAAATAATTTCTGTCTAACTGTAAGAGCATTCATGAGCCTGACTGAGTGCAGGGAGTAAAACTATAATTTAATTAGTGGCATTTCATTTCATTTTCTAAGTTAGGATCAGCATCAGTCTGTCATTAGATCTAAAAGGATGTATTTAAGAAACAGTACTGCGTTTCCTTTAAATGATCCTTGCTAGATTTGAATAATAACAGCCTACAAACATATTAATGATAACGATATGCAAAATGTTCTGTACTAAAAAAGATCTGACAAGCATGAATGGTGACAGATGATGACCAGAATTTTCAAAATCTATGATCATTACAATGTGAAAAAGTAATTACGAATAACAAAAATCTGTTGCAATAATTAGTTGTAATGAATGCTTATAGCAAGGTAAATGAACTGGAACAATTTAAGGCAATAACACATGATTTGCATTTTATACTATGTCAGAACATTTTATCATTAGACAAGTCAGCAATATACTCACATATTACCACAATTTTCAACTTTTTAGCCATGCACCGCATGTTCAAGTCTGTTGCTAAGCTGTGATCTGTACATAAAGGATAAGTGATAAAAAGAATTAATCACTTTAATAAGGCAAGCTTCACTACTATTAAAAAAAGTATTTTCATGTGAATGTTGGTTTTGTACATATGGTAGTGAATCTGTTTGTAATGTAGGACTTCTCTACATAGTAGCAAACCATTTACAGTGTGGGAATGAGTCTGTCTAAGGTGTCAGCATGTATTTTGTACAAACTAGGACACATCTGTGATGGTCTTGTGGAATTTTCTATGAACATTCATTCATGCTGTTCATTCTGAAGGCAAGACCTGTTTCAAATGGTCAAGTTCCACTTCTCTGAAACTGTGTTCTAGCATGTGAGAATGTGCAAGAGCTCAGGGAGCCCAGAGCTAAGGGATAGATACGGAACCATTTAAAGTTTGCAGCTCTGTCTCTTTCAAATTCCTTCGAGCAGCGAACCGTGAATTTCGGGATGATAAGGTTACAACAGACTGGCTTTCACCATTGGATCAGAGTAGTCACTCCCAGGTTGACTGTCATCACTAGCATTCAAGGTCACTTTTTTCATTACAGTGGACCTTTCCAAAGGGCTGTAATTCAGCATTCCATAGACATGTGATGCATCAGATCTAGGGGCATTTCTGTGATTTACTTCAGTTCTAAGTCTTCTTCACTTGTACCGTCATTCTGCCAAAACACACGGTAGGAGAGCAGACACCTTTGCCAAAGGCTTAAGAGTAATTTAAAATATTAAGAAAAAACAAACCCCAAACAACAAAACCAAATAAGAACTTAATTTAACATCATTTTAACTAGTATAATATAATCTTAGGGAGACTGCTATCATTGCATTTGATGCAACCTTTATTTTCTATTATATGAATCAAGTATTAATGGCTATATTTTCACACAGAAGAAACATAGGCTGATTCTGCCTTTAGACCACTTTTGCAAAAATTTTTTCCAGGTATATTGCAACCTAGGAAGTTTGTGCCATGTGAATGAGCCCCCAGGTAGAGACCTGAAGAAATCCATTCATGACATCTGGGAGGTAGAGTCTTTTCTTTTTTTTTTTTTTTTTAATTGCAGAAGTGTTTGGATAGTGGTACAGGACCAACGGGACACATTTTAATTACTTGTTACTATTTCTTCTTAATCTACTTCAAACAGAAAGTGCAGAGTAATACTGAACATATCATACTCCCAGTCCTTGTTCTGTGTGTGGGTTTTTTACCCTCTTAACTCTGAACAATTTGTTTTTTCTGGGTCAAATGAATTTCTAGATAGACCAAATACTTTCATGTATGACAAGGACAGTAGGACATCAAAACATATATACCCCAGGGAATGGCTTAAACTTCTCCTTTTGATAATACTCTTCCTGACATGTTCAATGCATCCATCACATCAAAGCTTTAACATTTTTTTTTTTTTAAAGAAACAGCTGAAGTCTGTTTTTCCTGGAGGATTCATGGAGGTTGTTTAAATTAAAAAAAATGTACTTTCAGAACAAGAATTAAATTGTGCTTGAGCAGAGACACCTGCTATTTTTATTTCCCATTTCCCAGGAATAGAAATTTGTTGTGGAAGGTGGCAATGTAATGTCTACTGAATACTGAACATAAAACCTGGTGTATATAGAGACAATAAAAACATTAACTGGTCTGAGCCTATAGCTCCATTCTGGATTAGAGCATGCAAGAACCTAGAACAAGTTTACTCAGAACTAAGTTTTGAGGTGGTGCTTTCTACGGTGTCCTGTCTGTGCTACACATGGAAACACTTCTCCCTCCTCATGGCTTTATTTTGAACTAAGTAGAAATCCTTGTTGATGACTGAATAGAGTTTATACATATACAATGCTCAAATTGGGAAGAAGGATTGCAGATGAAGCGATCACTACTTTGTAAAGAAGCCCTTTTTACATTCTGAGTTGCCACATGCCTGCTTTTGCAAGCTGGGGTACAACCTGCAAAATCACTGAGAGTTACTGTGTGGGTGCAGTAACTCCGTAATGTGTTTAAGCACTTGTAAAAGGAAATGTGTGGGAAAACTTGTTACATGTAATAATAACTTCTTTTCTGTTTTTCATTGTTTAACAACTAAATATTGCTCATCTTGTTTGTATCTTGATAATGAATAACTTACATCGTTTATTATTTTGTTGTCTTACACCTCTGTTGCCTTATACCATGACTGCATGTTACTGTTATGAGGGAACAACAAAGGAAGGACCTGTATTGCAGCTCTTAGTGAGATCTGACCTCTGGATGAGGGCAGACACCTGCACATTCAGGGGTGCAAGGCTTGCTTTCTGTGAATGCTGGGATCTCTCAGGTTCTGCTCCATTGAGCAATTGGCAGGAGTAAAGAAGCAGGTCCCCTTGCCTCTCATGGGGGGGATTCTGTGACCTTTGTGAGAAGCAGCTGCTGCTGGATCCCAATCCCTGCCAAGTTCAGCAGTAGCTCCTGACTTCAGGGCTGAGAATTGTACACGTATGCTTTCCCATGCTCCATGTTGAACACGGTCAAGAGTGCATTGCTCAGTAGAAAATAGGCCAAGGAACACTGCAAATAGTAGTTTTCTCTGCAGGTTTTACACAGGATTGATTACAAGTGATCAGTGACTGTGACAAAATTAGGAAAACTAAGTTATTCAATGTTATAAATAACTTATCTTGAGTAATTTATGTTGAGAACTCTCATTGCAGGGTTACTTACGAATTTCTTCATAGAATCCATACTGTATTTGCAAATGCTGTTCAAATAATTGAAGACAATAAGATTTAGTTTCATCCAGATTCAGAAATGCGGACTGTGTAGTCCAGTCTGACATATCTAAGTTGGAGTCTATGGAATTACAGTGTTTTCACCAATGTTTCTCTTTACACCATAGACTTATGTTTCTTACATTGTTATATTCTGTGCAGTTGGAAATTTTTTTATTGCATAAAGTCAATGTTATTTAAAAATAATTAGATGTATGAGAATACCGAAACTGTTCAGAGCAGAAATACAGTTTCAGTAGACAAAGGAGTTCGGCTACATTCATCTCTGTGCTGTATTGTTGTACTCACAGCCTGTTTTTTTCCTTCTGCAGCTTTGAGACTGGACTGAAAAGACAACCCTTGCAAGATACTTTAAATGCAAAACACTAATTTAGATGCAGCCCTTATTTCTACAGGATGATGCTGTGCTTTCTGTGACCATTTGTGTTTTTGTCACATCTTGTTTTCAGTAATGTTCCATGGACTGTGTTGTGAGGATGAGGGGAGGATGGGCGTTGTTTTGATGCACGTTATGGTATATATTATGGTATGCAACTTCTCTATAAGCATTGAAATATTAAGACTCACAGTCTCAATTAAATCCTATTTAGCTGATAGATATGATATTTTTTGTTTTATTGACATTTTCTGACATAATATTTAAAGGTTTGTTTAACCAATTCAAGCGAAGTAGTAGCTCTCCAAGCTGGTGGGTGGTAAGAAAGGCAGGAAGGAGAGGATGAGAACTGACTCAGCACCAGCAGTCTGTGTAGAACAGTATATAAACCAGCAACTTACTGGCACTTTAAAAAATGAACAGAATTCTGAGTCCCTGTGGGCCTATGTGGGATTTACGGCCTCCTGCAGAAGCAGGGAAAATCATCTGCTTCTTGCAAGGTTATGATGCATACTGAGTGTTGTAGCTGTGGTGGGAACAGCTGAAAGGCAATACTTTGCCTCTGCAGATGGCAAAAGAGCCCACCTTCCTCTTTTTGATCTGCACTGTCAGTTGTATTCTTAATTTCTATGAATTAGAATACTTTTGGATGCCTAACCATTGTTCCTACTGGCCATTTCCATGACTAAAATCTCTGTTGATAATGAGGTCACGGCTCCCAGACATCATAACATCTACTTTTTCCTTACCTGGCCCCAAATGTGCATTGCAGAGATGCAGTGAGAAAGAGAATCAGTATTTTCGCCACTATGCAGGTGATAACAAATCTGTAGAAAAATAGTGCAGCATTCCTTTTTGACGAGCAAAATTCATTTAAATGTAAAGTAATAAGAATCTTCCTACCATAGATTATTGTATCTCATTACATGCTTTTTACAAGATATATGACTGTGAAACCAGTCTTGGTCATAAGTTCATCCTGCATGACTTTCATGTATTGACTCAGTTCTTCAAAATGCCTAAGAGAGCTTTCTCTCTGCCTGCCTTAGACATATATAGACATTTTAAAATTGATGTAACCTTATCTTTCTGTGCACAACAGATGCAAATACATGAGAGAGGGGAAAAGAAGGAAATGCACATTGTTAGTGTCATACTTTATGGAACACTGGTAATATATGTGACACCAAGGCACTCTCAGCTAGCAAGCCAAGTCCTTATTCCTGCAGGCCTGGAGCCCATGGGCCCTGTGAGAGTGCGAGGTCTGACGACACGCAATAGCTTTGCAAGGGACTTTCTGTTCCCTTTATGCTACTCACTGGTATGGGAAGCCAAAGAGATCCAGAATCCCATTGGCACAGACGTACTGTATATCCTAGTTTAACCTGTGCTTTTAATCCACATAATGCCTCGTTAGTCAGGCTTTATGGGTGTAATCCAGAGCCCATTGATCTTAGTGGAAAACTGCCCACTGATTCCACTGGGCTTTTGATCACTGCCTGTACATGTGATGTTAATTTCACCTTTAAATCTTGTGCAAACCTACCAGGTTTGTGACTGGCCTAATTTTTTCAAGGTTATACATAACTGAAAGTCAAGTAAAAAACATGCTTCCCCCCATGTACCCAAGGCAAAATCCTGCCAAGTCTGGCGCAAAGTGGGAAGAAAAGCAGGAATTTCTGGATGTGAATCTTCCCCCTGCCCCACCCCAGTTATGAGTCTGGAGGACCTCTGTGCCATGGAGGTTCACAGACTTGGCTTCAACACCTGGCCATGCTGTCTAGCTCCAAACTTGGCCTGGCCTCAGAAGTGTTTTTCTTCAGAACCATGGGTGCCTCCCACGGAGAGCTGAAGGGGGTGGAAAGCTTAAGCAGTCTCATGGGGAACTTAAATCCTAATTCAGGAGTACCAAAAATTGATTCTTTGCAGCTGTGGAACAATTTTTTCTTTCCTGAATTGAGGGAAGAAAAGCTCAAGGAGCTCCAATATATTTCTAGGAGCCAAATTTTTTATTGTACTTGGAAATTTTTATTTGATCAGCAGCCTTGAGATTTGAAGAGGATTATTCACCTCCTTTCCTTGTTTCGAGAACTAGCATAAATAATCCATTTAGCGATAATGCTGTGCCTCCCAGTGTGCTTGTTTATCATTAGAGTTCTCCAGCTTTCAGTGGGCTAGTGTACTCTGATTCTTGGCTAGATTTATGATGCAGTTGTCAGGCAGGAACTCTGTCCCTCTGTTTTCAAGCCAAACCTCTTTATTTTTACATTGGATTTAAATAACACACTATAGAATCATTGGGAAAGATTTGAAAATATTAAAATTCTGTTAACACTTAAAATCAGTTTAGCTTCAGCCTGAAACTTAACTCCGTAGGAGTGCCATTTATGTATTGTTACATTCACTAAATTTTCACTAAGGTTCATCATGTGGGGTTTGGCATGCTATCAAACAAGGCAATTTTTTCCTCACTCTGTAATGTCTTTTCACTTATTTTATTTGTATAGTCTATCTTTCTCTTAGAAGAATTCGAGAATTTTTTAAGGGTTCTTTGTAGGTAACAAGGCCCTCTTATAGGAGTAGGTATGTCAAAATTAGGAACAATTAGTGAAAACTATTGCAGGAACCAGAAGAAAAAAACTGTTTTCATTAATAAGAACTGTGGGAATAACTGTAGGAAGAACTTGTCCCAAAAAACTTTCACACGGTGCTCAGTGTAGTCCAGCTGACATGATCAAAATCAACATGGCAGGCACTGAACAAACTATCTAACTGATAGGTCTTCAAAAGTACTTGTTGCTGGAGATTCAAAAGTGACTGAGTGATTTCAGGACCTCAGTGAAATGCAGGAGGTACTATCCTTGGAAGAAGTTTAATAGCTTAAACCATTGAACTAAACTATTTAGTTTAAACTATTATTTACTGTTGTTTAAAAGTATTATTATAACTAAATAGTTTAGTTTCATAGAAAAACATGAAAGAGGGTTATATTGCTTCTGTATTGGCACTGAAGTATGACCTCTGCCAGAATTACTGTCCAATAAATACCTTGTTGAATTAGAGAACCTCCAGATAATATCTACAAGAATGACACAAAATATGAAAACTGTGTCTGGCAGTGAGAGCTGTGAGAAGCTAGATCTGTTTAGCTTAGGTAGCAACAGTTAAGGAGGACCTTGGTGGTAATTAGGGGTAGAAATATCTGTGATCCAAGTGCAGGAGGTGCAGAGATGCAACCATATTGCAGGAGATGGATCTGTGCACTCTATCTGCAGTGCTAATGTAGGAGATAAAAGCTTCTCAAGTAAAGGAGAGCACAAACTTGATAAAAAGCAGCTGTATGGTCTAACAATGAAGATGGAAAAAGATTAGAATATTGTGGACATTGCAACTAGATCAGTTCAGACCAGAAATGAACCATTGGAGAGTAGCCCACTGAAAAAATTTACCAGATCTCACTGTGCATTTTCCATTACTTCAAGGTTTTCATTTTATTCGTGAATTTGGATGTTTTTAAGAGTTATCTTCTACTTCACAAAGATTAGTTTAAGAAAGCCCAGCATTCAAGGCATTACAATGGGGGAGTATAGCAGACATTCTGGATTTATTACTTGTGAAAACATAGTACTCATGTTTCTTACAAGTCTGTTTTCAGCAGCCTTTGATTAGTAAGTTAGTTGCATACTAAGGGAAACCTAGTGACTGAGGATGAGGAAAAGGCTGACGTATTTAATGCTACCTTTGCCTCAGTCTTTACCAGTCACACCAGCCATCCTCAGGGTACTCGGTTCCCTGAGGTCGATGGCAGAGATGGGCAGCTGATTGAAGTCCCCATAATTCTGGAAGAAATGGTTAGCGACCTCCTGCTCCGCAAGACACACAAGTCTATGTGGCCGGATGGGTTACATGCAAGGAGCTGGCAGAGGAGCTTGCTAAACCACTCTCCATCATTAATCAGCAGTCCTGGTCTAGTGGGCAGGTCCCAGAGGGTTGCAGGTTGGCCAGCGTGATGCCTCTCTGCAAAAACGGCAGGAAGGAAGACTCTGGAAACTACAGGCCTGTCAGCCTGAGCTCAGTGCTGGGAAAGGTCATGGAGCAGATGATTCTAAGTGAGATCATGAAGCACATGTGGGAAAACAGAGGGATCAGGCCCAATCAGCATGGGTTCATGAAGGGCAGGTCCTGCTTGACCAACCTGATCTCCTGCTACACTAAGGTGACCCACCTGGTTGATGAGGGAAAGGCTGTGGACATTGTCTATTTGGACTTAAGTAAAGCATTTGACATTGTCTCCCACAGCGTTCTGTAGAAATTGGCTTCTCATGGCCTGGATAGGTGTATTCTTTGCTGGATTGGAAACTGGCTGGACGGTTGAGCCCAAAGAGTGGTGGTAAATGGTATCACATCTAGTTGGTGACTGGTCACTAGTGGTGTCCCTTAGAGCTCACTGTTAGGGCCAGTGTTGTTTAATATCTTCACTGATGATCTGATGAGGGGATTGAGTGCACCCTCAGTAATTTGCGGATGACACCAAGTTGGCTGGGAGTGTTGATCTGCTGAAGGATAGGAAGGCTCTGCAGAGGGATCTGGAGAGGCTGGATCAATGGGCTGTGGCCAGTGGTTTGAGGTTCAACAAGGCAGAGTGCCAGGTCCTGCATTTGGGCCACAACAGCCCCATGCAATGCTACAGGCTTGGGGAAGAGTGGCTAGAAAGCTGCTTGGCGGAAAAGGATTGACAGCTAGCTGAACACAAGCCAGCTTGTGCCCAGGCAGCCAAGAAGGCCAGCAGCATCCTGGTCTATATCAGCAATAGCATAGCCAGCAGGGCCAGGGCAGTGATCGTCCCCCTGTACTTGGCACTGGTGAGGCTGCACCTTGAATCTTGTGGTCAGTTCTGGGCCCCTTACTACAAGAGAGGCATTGAGGTGCTGGAGCAGATCCAGAAAAGGGCAACAAAGCTGATGAAAGGCCTAGAGCACAAGTCTGATGAAGAATGGCTGAGGGAAGTGGGGTTGTTTAGCCTGGAGAAGAGAAGGCTCAGGGGAGACCTTACTATTCTCTACAACTACTTGAAAAGAGGTTGTAGTGAGGTGGCAGTCAGTCACTTTTCCCAGGTAACAAGTAATAGGGCAAGAGGTAATGGCCTCAAGCAGCACCAGGGGAGGTTTAGATTAGATATTAGGAAAAATTTCTTCACTGAGAGGGTGATCAGGCGTTGGAACAGGCTGCGCAAGGAAGTGGTGGAAGCACCATTACTGGAAGTGTTCAAAAACCATGTAGATGAGGCCATTAGTGGTGGACTTGGCAGTTCTGGGGTAATGGTTGAACTTGATAATCTCAAAGGTCTTTTCCAGCCTAGTTGATTCTATGATTCTATGATTCTAAGTATTTTAGTTTCTGTCAAAAGTAAACATTTGTGCCTACAGTACATATGTACAGATAGAAAAGATTGCAAACAAAACCAGATTTTTCCATTTTTTGTGGAAGGTTGATTTTTCATAGGTAGACTATTAGGGCAAAGTGTTACCAAGAGCCATTAATTTCAATGAGAGTTGTATCTTTTCGATGTTACTAAATTTGAATTGGGGATGATTTATCTTTTGTAGCACGAGAACTGCTTCATGGTACCTTAATAATAATGTTGTGTAAGGAAGTGAATGTACAAGTTCAAAGGAAAGAAGACCATGGGCCTTGGATGCACCCTGTGACCCCTTATTTTTAATAGGAATTGCCCAGTTGCTATTTATATATGTCAGCAAAAAGATTACAAGAAACTAAGAAAGGTATATAAGCCTCAACGTAAAAATTTATCTTTGGCTTAAGAAATGTCAAATTTTTTAGACAAAGAAACAATATGTCATAGGATGAGGTAGCATAAATTAAAGACATTGGAAGATATTTTGTCTGAAAAAGCACCTACTTTGAAGATAGAATAAAAATTCTTGTTAGCTGATAAATTTTTATGTTTTCTACTGCTGTATTTTCTAATTTGTAATTTATGTGGAAATTTAAACATCGCTAGGAAAGCCTACCCATACAATTTTTCAAGCCTGGGAAAAAGTGAGAAGGTGAAATCCTCTCAAGAAAGACCGAATTCGTATTTCCTATCCAATTGTGTAGAATTCCACCAGTTTGAAAAAAATGAAGGCATGTGTCCAAACCCAAATTGCTATAATCATGTGCGCCTAAATCTGTCCCCAGTTACCATGATGAAATCTGTAATCAGAATTACATAACAACGTCTGAATGGGTCCATTCTATAACTAAAAATATTCTCCAATACTTATGAAAACGAGAACCTGAAATCTTTATTTCAGACCTTCTCTTTCAATCTTTTGATTTTTACGTATCATCAAAAATGAAGAGATGGAATAATACATGTGACACTTAAATTCGTGCTTGGATAGGCAGTATTAAGAACAGGTATAATCTTTGTAAATAACACCTGGGGACAGATAATCACCAGTTACATTGATTTTCCTGCTGAGGATTTTAGTCACTGGCATTAGTCAGAGGAAGACTAATAAAGGAAGAAACAGTTCTGTATCAATAGATTTTGTAGACTTTTATAAAAAAGTTTAATTTTAGAATAAAGGGAGATTTAGACTGCAATTGTGCTGCTATGTTCTTTGCATGAAACCTTTATATATGATACTTATTTCAGTCCTGAGGCAAATGACAAATAATGTTTGAGCACTGGATCACTTTTCTGTTTTCCTTCCAAGCACCAACTGAAAGTTTGCGAAGAGCTCTGATGAAGATTTGTTCTCTACAGATGTCCATCAGTATTTTCGTCTCAGAGATCCAAATCCTGTGGCATTTGTAGCAGTCTCACTGAGGCACTGAGTGCTGTTGGGTATATGTATACGTACAGTTAGGTTAGGTAATTGGTGCTTACTTCCACGAAAAAGACACTGGGAATGGTTTGAGAAACTTTCTCCAGTGAGCTCAGCTGAGCTGGATTTAAGCCTCCAAGGAGCTTAGGGCGTGCCCTGTGTAGCTCTCCATGGCTGAGAGCATCCTAAATAAACACAGGAGCTGCTTTCAGGAACAGGATTTGAACCTATATCTCCTTTGTGGGGGGAGTTCACTGCTGGAGGAGAATATGATGCTATAAAAAGCTACTAGTTATTAGGTGACACTACAGCTGTACATTTCAGTGCAGGAAATGGCATTCATACATGGGGAATAAGACTCAAACTGAAAAGTTGAAGACCTATGTAAGGTCCTTGTCCTGAAAGAGATTAGCAGTGCCATCAGGAAACTTCCTTTCTTGTCTGTGCTATACCCTTAGGACAGACAGGGAAGTGACTCCAGGCTTCTGAGAGACTTTCTCTCTCCCTCCCTCTGTGTGCTGAGCTGAGCACTGTGCACTTGAAAAGTCTTGTTAAGAAAAGGCCTCTTCTCATGTAACCTCTCCTGGGTGGAATGCATTCCTTATAAACAGCTTAAACTAAGCCACACACCCTAAAGCCCCTGGTAGGCAACAAGAATTTGAGGTGATAGCCTGCCTGAAAGCTTTTTTGCTGAAAGCTTGCATTTAGTCTTTTTCTTTCCCCTCTTGTGTCCCCCCCCACCTTCCTTGTTTTCAATTTACATTATTTACACCAAATCTGCAGATATTTATCTTTGAAAGCCTTACTTCTCGGAGTTTGGAATCCAGTCATCACATCTTTTTCCTCTCATTCAGGCAAATGAGTTTGCACTGAAGTCTAAAGTGTTTGACCTTTATTAAAATCTAAGCCACTTATAGTATTATAACTCCATCTCAATTAATTTTACTGAAGTAGTATAGCATGCCTTTTATTGGAGGACAAGTTATAGCCCTTCTTTGTTAATACAAGCTGCATTGCAAGCACGGCTTTGATGGAAACTTAAATCCATGTAAAGTCAATACTTTTGTGACTTTATCAAAAGAAGAACAGATACTGAGTTGGAATGGTATTGTCTCTTTTTATATCAGGTCGGTCAAAAGAGAATCAGAGAAACCTGTAAAAATGGAAAACATTTTTCTTAAGTCAGAAATCAATTTTATAAAATTTTATTTTCCAAGATCAAAAATTAATTACAATTATATTAAATTGAAATACTGAAATAAAGATGGATGATTAATCAACTGGCCTCTCCAATATATTGTTTGTTGGGAAGGGAAGAGTTCCCAGCTGCAGTAATTTGTCACTTCTCTTGACAGATAGAGTGCAATAAATTCTGATCTAGAGTGAGACACTCTCAGCTTCACATCATCCAGCAAATATCTGTAATGCTTCTCCGACATGGCCTTTCCAGTGACCTGAAATATAGATTGTTGCCTGATCACTACATCTTCACTAGAAGTCAGCTTGCTGTTAATCTTCTTTAGCATAGAGTTGCAAATGGATGTTTGGGAACATGTAAGAAGATGGTTGGAAGAATTATTTTACTTGAAAAACTGTTATTAAGATGCTGTTGAAATGCTGTGAAATAGATCATGGGAGAAGTACTTGCCTCTGATTAAGTCAAGATGTTTGAAGACAAGAGGACTAAGACGTAACTTCTGGGGATGTTTAATTTAATTTTCCCCTTGTCCTTCATTTAACTCCAATGATTGACATTTGGAAGTATATTTTAGTGTTACATATCCTATCTATACAAAGGGAATACTTATGGTAATTTTATGTGGACCAGCATTCCAGCTCTGCAGTAACATGAAAAGATAAATTAGGGTATATCGCCAAGGAGTATTTAGCCTTACCGTAAGGTCTTACCATATCATATTCCTTTCACATTCCAAAAGAAGGAGTGGATAAGATGAAGCATTGCAACTGAGCAAAAACACTAACTAATATAATTACACCAAATTATTGTCTATTTCATCATACCTTTCTGCCAAGGTTATTAGCTTGTTCCTGGTATATCTAAGCTTTGATTTTCAAGAAAGCAAGGGAAGTAGGAAAATAGAATTTATAACCAACAAATGTGTATTTTTATACATTTCTCATAGTATATGCTGAAGAGATACATATGGTCTGTGATATAAACGTGGCTGTAAAAGTAGCAATGCAGTGCATGCATGCATTGTGGAAGAGAACTTTCTGAACATGCAAATTTTTTACTGTATCAATCAGTTCATTGGTTTAAATCAGGAACTGAAGTGACATCTGTTGACATGCAGTTTAGTCCATAACACAGAATTTCTTTGTCAGCACCAATGACATTGTTAATTTGTAAGCAGATGAATATTTTTACGAGAATGACACCCAAACATTCAGAAAAGCAATGAAACAGGTAATCTCCTAATTCACTTCAAGCACTATTCTGTTTAGGTAAGGAAAGGCCCCAAAGCAATGGGAGCTGAAGAGCACAAGTCAGGAAGAAAAGACAGCATGATTGCATAGTACTGCGTAGTTTTCCTTTCCAGAAGGAGTTGAAATAAGAGTTATAGTGATAAGGTGCAGGGAATAAAGTTACATATTGCAGTACTGTGTAGGCTGAAATTAGAAAAACCCAGGTTGTAGATAAAATAAAAATATCAAGATTAGTCATGGGAAATACCCATTTACAACTCATATTAACTGCATGGCCAGTCTGTCAAATTTAGTTTTCACATTTTGTAACTGCATCAAAGGATGGACTATGTGGATTAAGTGATCTTTTATTACTTCTGTCAAAGTGAGCAATTGAAAGGAAAATGGATGCTTTCTCCAGAAACATCCACACACTCTTAAGTTAGGAAAGATGCCTATGCAGAATGCTGGTGGTGTGCAGTGTTAGAAGAGTCATGAGGAAAAAATTATTTCAGTGACAACAGAGGTTGTTTTCTCTCCCCCCTGCTGCAGTGTTCATCACAGTAGCCTCCAGCTGTTTTCCTTGGGATACAGCCCTACTGCTCTAGTGCATCCAACCTCCAGGGTACAAAGAGTAGTAATTTTTAATTTCAATCTCCAACACCTGCATGAGGGAGGGAGCTCTGGTCCTTCATACCATTTAGTCATTTGCTTCCCTGAAAATGAGATTGAGCCATAATACGCCCATGGCAGCTAGGAGACATTAGGGACTAATAAGTCTTATGATATATGCACACTATTGATTTACCATTCTAGCTTTTAAAATCTGAGTACCAATGGCATTTACCCAGGGTTACATGTTAAGCAGGTCCATATGGAAATATTTTCATCAAAACCATGTACTTAGATTTTTTTGCATTGCATAGCTTGTCAAAATCACTCAGATTTTTCTCAGATACGTATAAACAGATACAAAGATATATTGGACTAAAAAGCTTTAAATAAAAACCAAGTCTTCATATCTCTTCTTCTTTGTTAAATTCTCAAAGTGAAATTTCACTTAGTCCTTGAAATACAGGTTTAGCAGATAAGGGAACTGAAAATCTGATCTAGAGACAAGACAAATACCCCCTTGGTGCTGCACTTGAAAAGACAGGCCTCTAACCATGAAGAAGTTTAAATTTGTGAGGAAAGATTTGCAGGGACATGAAATCTAGAACTTCCTGTTGAGTTCGTATGCATTAAGCTATCCCAATAGAGCTGTTTTGTTAACTATTACAGCCAAGGCACGCAGCTTACTATTTCCTAATGTGCATTTTAATTTCCATTGAAAAGACTCGCACTTTAGGATGTGGCCCTGCTGCCATATCCTTTCAAATGTGTACATTTTACTCATTTCAAATCTTTGCCTTAATTTCTAAACCTGTCTTACAATAGCAGAAAATTACGTTAAAGTGTTATCCTTGGGAACGTTAAAGCCAGGAAGGAATCAGGAGAAAGTCTGAAGATAATACCTTTCAGTGAAAAAGCTCTCCAATGCCTGGGCACAGATCCAGCTAAAGAAAGGGCATCCTCTGTTACATGTTAGTCTGCTCCTACTGGTGTTAAGGACTTTTCTTAAATGGTAAAAAATATATCGCAGCAGGGAATACTCGGCTAACTATCTAATGTTAGAAAAAAGTTTTTTTTTTATATGATCAGATTAGTTAAACAGATTTTTCTGCAAGGGAAAGAACTATTAAAATATGTATTTTTTATGAATGACAATCAGCAGAATGAGTGTTTCATATAAAATCTATTTTCCTTTTGGGACACAATTTGTTGCTGATTTTTCTCCCTAGCAGATCAGTTTCCAAGGAAGCTAGAAATAAATAGGCTCCTTTAAAAACAAAATGGTGGCTGAATTAGTCTCCTCCTGTGAAACAGCAATTATTTCTGACAGGTGAAAAGGCCATTAGACATGAATTGATTTTCAGAGGTACTGTGAACTCTTAGTCTAGTTGACAGGAGCTGTGTGTGCTCAGCACCTCTGAAAATCAGGGTCAGTCTTGCAAGGTGCTGAATGACTTCAACAGACAGAAAGTTTTCCACACATTTCAAGAACTGGCATTTAGAAATGAGTCAAGAAATCTGTAAGCCCAGATACGTATTCTGAAAATTCTGAAACACAGCCCCTGAACTGTCATGTTGTCTGCTTTAAACAGCATTGAACTTGGCACCATGAGGTCCTGAGAAAGCCACTTAAGCTCCCTGAACTGTTTCCACTTTTACTCATTCTATGTCTTGTCCTTCTAAACAGTACCAAGACCTGGATTGTCATCTTCTACTTAAAAATATGGAACCTAACACTACTGGGCTCTAATACCAGTTGGAACCACTTACTACTATTAAATGATTGTACATAAATATGAGAATTATGAAATATAACTGTTTAAAGAAGGAGTTGTAACTTTGATAAAGCTATGAAGTATCTCAGTGGAAATCCATGACTGAGAATACAGGTGTATTGGGCTCTTAGTTATCTCTCCATTTTCTTCTACAGTAAAATTAATTTTAAAACTGTGATCGCTCAAAACATTGAAATCTAATTATTATATGAAAAAGCCAATACGAAACAGAACAGCAGTTTGAATGAGACAGAAAAAATAAGTACTAACACAAATGAGACATCAGGAATCATGCACAGGAGAACGTATAATTAATAAGGGTTTTTTTCTAATGTCTTCATTTTCTTTTGGTTTTGTGCAGAACCAGATTAGATTTGCCTCTCAAAGATCAGTGAAGACTTGAGTCCAAACTATCTGAATTTTTGGGAAGCTCAGACTGAGGTGGGATTCCAGAACTTGGTGATGTGAACATCTCTTGTTATGTATGATTGTCCTTTCTTTCACCCTTTCCATACATCACCATGTACTATGGTCTGTTAATTCTTTAATAGCAAAAAAAAAAGCTATGCAAGCAGTAGCAATATAAATATGCTGGCCGTATTTATGGGTCAAGTTTTCCACATAAAAAGAGCTTAGAGAATTGACTCTGTTCTTACTGCTGCCAGAGTCTCTAGTCAAGCCCATCATTTGTGCTTAATTTTCTGACTGTATAAAGGGAGGCTAACAGCATTTGATTATAACAAAATAATAATAAAAAGAAATATGGTGGGACAAAGTTAATATTTGTAAACAACTTTGTTAATCTCGGGCAGCAGGTGGTTCAAACAGCAGCATGTACTGTTTACTTACATGTCTGCATCTTCAGGGAATTTTATGCGCAGTTGTCCAGTGATGTTCATTGACCATTTTAGTGTTCTGGTACCATAAATGTGGCTGGAAAACACCAATGTTTAGGATTATGATTGCAATATTATGGATTTTGTTTGGTACAGTGTATTAGATTTTACTCCTTTTTCCGTCAGATGGGTAAAGAGAATGTATACGTTTCTGGTAAGGCATTTAATAAAACAATGACCAGAATGGTATGGCTAAAATGATGAATTTTTCCTAGATTTATGTTTCTTGGATTATAGGGGAAAAGCTTGGTGCTATGCTTGTGTCTTGCAACATTCCTGTATAGTCTAGACTAGAAGTATGTCTTCTCCCAAGTACCAATATTTGGAAATTGGTCTAAAATGAAACTCCTTTATCAAATCCTTTGCACCACAGACCCCAGACAGGAAATACCAACATGGAAAGCCTTGATCTAAAAACTTTGAAAAGCTTGACTAAATTCATACTTTGACTCTTTGAAAAGGACCCTTGAGAGCTGAAATGTATGCACTGAGTATTTAAACCTATAGCTCACAAAATGAAACTTGACTCCAGACAGGTTTCATTAATTGGGAGAAGTTATGATGATAAGCATTGCTTTACTTTTCTGTCTGCCTAGCAATAAAGTTTGCTAAGATTACAGTGTGCTCTGTCTTAACTGTCAGAGTAAAGAGACTTCATGTTACTAAAGTTTTTGTTTTGTATAGTTATAATGAAAATGTTCTAAACAATTTCTGTGAGTGCTTGGAGCATTCTCATGACTTTCACATAGCATAACAGGTCATATGGAGCAGTTAAGGCCCCATATCAGAACAGTGACGGGTATGCCTTCACCCAAGTTCCTGTCAGGCTTTGCAGAGCCATGTTTTTTCAATGAAATGAAGCATCTGTTCACTGAGGGAAGGCCACAGCAATAATTTTTTTGTTGTCATCCATGACGCTCACATTTCATCTGAAGCTGTCTTTATAAGGGACTGCATTTTGAAAAAAGTAAACCTTATGCTTTAAAGATTTAGGGGATATTTAAAGGGACAAAAATACTACATACCAATGCTCACTGTTTTTTTATTTTTTTAATTTATTGACTTAGTTAATTATCCTGCATATTATTTGTATTTTGCATTAATACTTACTGGTTAAAGGATGACTGTATTTCTGAAAACCAGAAGAGAGCTTTTAATTCTTGGAAGGTCTACTTATTGTAAGCCATTTTCTTCCCATGATCTTACCCACCTTGTGTTCTGCATCCATTTTCTTGGATGCTTGGAGTTCATAGCATCATAGAATGATTAGGGTTGGAAAGGACCTTAAGATCATCTAGTTCCAACCCCCCTGCCATGGACAGGGACGCCTCATGCAAGACGAGGTTGCCCAAGGCGCTGTCCAGCCTGGCCTTGAACACTGCCAGGGAAGGAGCATTTACCACTTCTTTGGGCAACCTGTTCCAGTGCCTCACCACCCTCACTGTAAAGAACTTCTTCCTTATATCTAACCTAAACTTCCCCTGTTTAAGTTTAAACCCATTACCCCTTGTCCTATTGCTACAGTCCCTAATGAAGTATCCCTCTCCAGCATCCTTGTAGGCCCCCTTAAGATACTGGAAGGCTGCTATGAGGTCTCCACGCAGCTTCTCTTCTCCAGGCTGAACAGCCCCAACTTTCTCAGCCTGTCTTCATATGGGAGGTGCTCGAGCCCTGTTATCACCCTTATGGCCCTCCTCTGGACTTGCTCCAACAAGTTCCAGATTCTGAGAAACTTGTGATTTTTTTTAATCAGTTCTTCAAAGGATTGGATAGGTAGTTGATGGATACCACTCCTAGGAACCCTGAAGTGTGAACACTATTTGAGAAGAAGAAAGAATTAAGGAGAGAAAGAAATTCAGAGACATTGTTCTACCTTTCAGTGGTAAACAGTAGGTAAAAATTTCTGTACTAATCTTTCAGTTGTTTCTTTAAACTTTTTTGTAATTCTAATTATGGATCTTTTTTAT